>NC_090296.1:31448106-31751136 GCF_039906515.1 Pseudorca crassidens | reverse complement strand
TGTTTGTGAGGTGTGTGTGTGTGTGTGTGTGTGTGTGTGTGTGTGTGTGTGTGTGCCGTGCGCGCAGGTGCGTGAACGTGCGTGCACAATCAGATGAATGTTAAGGTCCTTAACCAGTTTTCCCATAGATTCAGCCATGTTGTTTGTTCAGGCTGCCGTATCAGCCTTCTTTTCTACTCCACTGAACCCCTTCCTGGGAAGTGCAATATTCATCACTTCATATGTTCGACCTGTGAAATTCTGGGAGAGAGACTATAAGTGAGTAAAGAACAACACTTGAAAGCCAGTTTTTATCTTTTTTACTAGGAAAAACTATTGACAGCATTGTTATAAATTATTCATGGTTAACATTTTTTCTATTGAAATATTTAAAATTTTATATTCTTAAAGTTTCAAAATTATATAAAATTGGAAGAGTCAGAGGATACTCTATTTTCTCTACCTTTTTTTCTATTTATAAGATTTTTAAAACATAGTCCTAGTTAAATATATTCATTTTTCTGTCTTTTTTCTTTTAATGTTATTTCTTAGAATTGTTCCACATTAATAATACTTTGAAACTTTATGCTATACACTGTTACATCATTATAACAGTCATAAGTAGTTATCTCACAGTTTTCTAAGAAGTAGCTATTTTTAGAGCTAAACTTTTTATAGGTTATTTGTAGTTTTTCATGAGGATAGGTTTTTAAATAACCATCTTTGTACATAAAGTATTTTCTTCATTTAAGCTTAATTCCTTAGGTTAGCTGTTTAATATGATGCCTAGTAACTATCCTTGTATGTAATCTCCAAATTTTTTTCTAATTTAAGAAAATATCTAAAGGGGAATTACTGAATCATGGAGCCTAAACATTTTAAAGGCTTATAAATGTATTAACATGTTGATTCAGAAAGAGCTTGTACTAATTTATAATTCTACTGGCCAGCTCCACGACTGCCTTTCTCTCTACACGTTCACACGTAGGTACATATAATAGGTGAAAATGGTAATCTTTAACAATGAACTGGCTTATGGATGTGAAACTTTTGCTCTGGTCTTTTACCTAAAATCACACATAGTATTTCTCTTTTTGGTGAATTTTAGTGTTATTTATACCCTTTTTTTCTTCTGGACCAACTTAAACTTAGTCCAGAATAACATCTTTTTTTTTTTGCGGTACGCGGGCCTCTCACTGTTGTGGCCTTTCCCGTTGCGGAGCACAGGCTCCGGACGCGCAGGCTCAGCGGCCATGCCTCACGAGCCCAGCCTCTCTGCGGCATGTTGGATCTTCTCGGACCGGGGCACGAACCCGTGTCCCCTGCATTGGCAGGTAGACTCTCAACCACTGTGCCACCAGGGAAGCCCCAGAATAACATCTTTGTCAGCAGTTCTTAAACTTTTTGATCTCAGAACCCCTTTACATACAATCTTAAAAATTATTGACGTCTCCAAAGAGATTTTGTTGATAGGGGTTTTATCTACTACATAGTTATTTACTATAATAAATACTGTACAATATTTATTGTATTATAAGTCAAAACTCATTTTATATTATAAATGAATTAATATAAAAATAACAACAATAAGCCTATTACATGTTAATATAAATAACATTTTTCTAATGAAGAATAACTGTATTTACCATTCCACCAAAAAAATCCGAAGACTGTCATTGTTTTTGTAGTTTTGTAAATCTCTTTCATGTCTGACTTAATAAAAGACAGCTGAATTCTCTTATCTGCTTCTGCATTCAGTCTCTTGTTGCATTGTGTTGTTCTGGTTGAAGTATATAAAGTAAATCTGGCCTCACACAGACATACAGTTTGAAAAGAAAGAAGTATTTTAATAGCCTTTTTAGACAATTGTGGATATTCTTGGATCCTCCGACAAATGGTAGTTTCTTAAAGGTTAGTGGCAATGTGGAATCTAAAGCCATATCAGTGAATTTTTGACTGTATTACATCAGAATTCACTGATATGTCTTATAGTTTGAATGGGTCTTTTACCCATGCATACACTTATATTGATACATCTTTATCTACTGTTTGGAAAATACCTGCTCAGTGAGTAATGTAGATCTTCCAAATTTTGACCCATTTCACGGTACAATATTAAAAAATATATGTATTCATATCACCGCCAATCTCAAAAAAGTGTTGAAGTATTGGGAAGCTATCAAGCGCATGGTGGTAGATGCAAGTTTTCTGAAATTCTAATTTTTGCTTGAAAACTTGAATTTTTATTATTGGCAACAGGTATCTTTATCAGTTATTTTTCTTGAAATGTCAGACTTACTTTCTTCACTTGAGAAGTGTCTGTCAAATACTCAAGTCTGAATAGTCATAGTTTATTCAAGTGAAAATGGTGTTCCATGGAAAAAAAAGCAGCTACTGCTACTTACATTTCAAGCAGTTGCACAAATGCTTTCCCTCCAGTTAATCGTCCTGCTTCGGAATGCAGCAGAAGGGCTTTATGTGTATTTTGCCACACACAATATTAAAAAGACCTGTACTGAGGGGCTGCATTTTAACAAAAGTATTATTTTTATTGCTTCGTTAAGGACATTTTTAAGGGAAACTTGAATTTTTATTTATTGTTTTTTCTTGTGCGTGGGTAGCAGTGAAAAATAGTACAGTTTGGTGCCACTGCCTTGATTGATGTTAAAGCACCGGCAGTCTTACCCACCGTTGCTTTTGCACCGTCAGTGCAGTTGTCAACACAGTGAAAAAAAGCGAATAACAGTTCAGTACTATTATGAAAATAGTTTTGATTTGGAAAACTCCCTGCAAGATCTGAAGTGTCTTGCTTCAGGTCCTGTGGACCACATTTTGGGAACCACTGTTCTAAAGAACACTGTACCTCTGGACATTAATAACCTTCCCCTTATAAGGAATGTTTCATGCACTGTATATTTTTAGGAACTGTATACAGTATGCATTTTTTCATCCTGATCAAAAATTTTTTTACATTAAACTCAGTGTCTTTCTATACACCGTTCGGTGAAACATCAGTTAAGAAAAAACTTGTCTTTATGTATAATGGAGGTGGAAGAGTAAAAAATAAATCCTTACCCCTAAAATTGTTCTATCAAAGAGCTTTATTAATATGTTATGCATAGATTTTTCTCATTTTTATAAAGCGATAATATTTATTTCATCTTTATTGTATAGTTTTCTCCCTTTTAATTGTTAGACTTTTTTAATATAAAAAAGCTTACTAAAGATGTTTCATTTTGCCTTTTTTAGCACAAAACGAGTGGATCATTCAAATACCAGATTGGCTTCCCAGCTTGATAGAAATCCAGGTAATAGCCCTATTTGTGAGTAAAGAAGCAAGTCTAAGGAATTCGTTATATACGTAGTTCACTCCCGACTTATTGGGAATCCTCTATGGAATCCAAAGGGCATTTCTGAAAAACTAAATATCCTTCGCTTTATTTTGTTTTACTTTAGCAAAGTATATGTGAATTAGAATATCTAAAATTTATACACCCATCTTTTATAAAATGCATTTTAAGAATGCTGATAAGAATAAAAAATTCCATTGAAAGATTGTTCTTACATAGGTTAAAAAAGTAGAGCACAGTGAAAGTAAAACTGATGAGGTGTATTGAAGAGTATGCAGTCTGAACTTATTATGTTTGCTTCCCTGCTTCGCCAAATGGTTAGATAAGTGTTAATTTCATTAAGTTTATTACATACGGAGATGTCATCTAGAGGAGCCAAATAGCCACTCAAGATAAGGCTTCAGTGGGTGACATTTTGGTGGTGTTACCATTATCTAAAGTTTGGTTCTTAGTTTTGTCCTTTGGGAAACATCTTTTTGTCGGCCCACCTATTAGTAATCTGGCACAGAGAGGGTGAATCTCACTGCCCCACCCATAAAAGATTAATGTATCAACCAGAATATCAGTGTATTAATTTACTAAAGAAATATGGCTCCCGATACACTGGAAGATTTGTATTCATTTAACTCGCAGATTACTTCAAATGCTCTGCTTGAGAAACTAAATTATAGTAATCAGATTGATTCATAATTATAAATTTGATTAAGGAGGACTAGTTATTTGATATTAATGACTGTCATTATCATGTTCTGGTAGATATAACAGCCATCTCAGCTCTGGCATGTCCTTGTAGGGGGCTTGGAATTATGCTGCTGAAGATGCCTATCACAAAGACCATGTCCTGAATTAACATGCACACTTCTGTAATGGGCAGACAGCATTAGCTACAACTGTTTTATTGAAGCTTGAGCCTAGGGTTTCCCTTTTATTTTATTGTTTAGTTAGGCTGAGTTTAAAGTAATTATTAAGTTTAGTATGTTTTGCCATTCTTCAATTCTGTGCTTTGGGCACCCATTTACAGATTATTGCTTTGGATGGGTTACTTCTAAAGATGGTTTTCTAATTTATTGGGTGATGTTTTATCCTAATTTTTTTTCTTAAAGGATGACTAAAATTTGTAGGTGGTTCTTTACTGCTGTTTCTGTGTATACAGTTTATTTCTGTTTAGCTAATATTAGGCATCTCAGTGTACAGAGTTTTTTTGACCAACTTCTCTTTGTTTTGGACTATCTCATTTGTTCAAATCTTGTATTACTTAACCCACTTCCTTTACCAGTATGTCTTTTTGTTCTAGTTTTGAATTTCTTTTATCTTTTTCATTTCTCTTGCATGGTTTTAATTATAAGGCGTAGTTAATTGAACAGTGATAGAAAATTTTGATCATGGACTGTTAAAGAGGTAGAAAAGACCTTAGATTTCACCTAATCCAATTCCCACATTTTATGGATGGGGACCAGAGACTCAGAGAGGTTACGTTACGTCTAACTCATTTGAAAATTTTTTTCCCATTATCCCATATTTCATTTTTATATAGAAATTCTAAGGGTATCTGTATTATAAGGGTACAGGGTACCCTTGTAAGGGTATATTATCTTCCTTGTCAAAGAACTATAGATACAACCCTAACTGGAAATTAGTTTTAATACTTTTAACAATCTTGTTTGTTGTTATAAAGGGTACTTAAGGTAAAGTTAACATTTTTTTAATCCCTTCTTATAGGATCAGATGACAACAATCTGAATTCCATCTTTTATGAACATTTAACCAGATCCCTACAACACAGTCTTTGTGGTGATTTGCACCTAGGACGGTGGGGAAACTACAGTACAGGGGACTGTTTCATTCTTGCCTCTGACTACCTCAATGCGTTAGTACACCTTATAGAGATAGGCAATGGGCTGGTCACCTTCCAGCTGCGGGGACTTGAATTCAGAGGTAAGACATTCACCTTTCATTTCTATAACGTACTCCTGTGACATCTAAGTTTGATGTGTCTACATCTCAAATCAAAAGTTATGAAAGTAGGTCCTTAGTATTTGGAATTCTGGAATGAGAAAAGCTGCTAAAGAGTAGTTATTAGTTTTTTTCCAAATTTCACATTCAGAGAAGAATCATTTTTGCAGTATGCTCTGTATGTAAAGGTAGTATCAATAGTGTATAACAGACTTGTTTTTTCCTGGTAAGAGTGAATTTCTGTTGTTCCCTGCTTGCCCTCTTGCTAGTCTTTTATCGTGATCAGCTGCACATGCTCGTTAGATGGCTGGCAGCATAGAATGCTGTGAGGCAGAGGTTAGCTAACCAAGTTACTTTCATATAACTGCCATGCCTTTGTCCTCAACAATTTTTTTAAATTGAGGTGAAATTCACATAACATCAAATTAACAATTTTAAAGTGAACAAATTAGTGACATTTAGTACATTCACCATCTTGTGCAACCACCACCTCTGTCTAGTTCCAAAGCGTTTTCATCACCCCAAATAAAACCTCACACCCATTAAGCAGTTACTCCCTATTCCCCCACCAGCCTTCAACAATTTTGTATACTGACAAATGAAGCTGTTTCTACACAGAAAATCATGCATTCAGAAACATACCAGCTTGATGTTATCCACTTCTGTAAGTTGAATGTCTTGTAAGCAGGAATAGAAACTTGTCTTATAGGAATTGAAGGAGTCCTATTAATGCATGTGTTTCCAATCTAGGCAACATTTGGACTTGAGAGTTTTTAGAGAAAGCATCCAAGCAGTGTTTTGGTCTATTCTAAGAAGTACCTTAGGTGTTTTTAACCTGAAATAGGAAATAAGAAAGCATTTGTCTAAATAGAGGATCAAATTAGACCTGTACCCTATAGCTTTATTTTTACCCTGGTGTTGAATCAGAAAGTTTGCACCTTTGTTACATAATATCTTTGTTAATGGAGCAAGTGCTTTTCTAAAGTTACTCCATTCATTGGAAATAAGATTTTACTTGTGTAAAACTCAAGGTAGTAAATGTTAATGTTTGTTATTTATTTGTAATTTATTTGTAACCCATTTGCTCTCTCTTCTTTACAATCTCCTATTCTTGTCTTATGGTTTGTTTCTGACTCTCTGTCAGAAGCCCAGGACCTTAATTCCATCTCTTCTAGGGTCTTAACCCAGTGCTGTTCAAATTTAATCCATCTGTCCTCATCCAAAAGCCAGCACCCCCTTACCACTACACATACCACTGCTATAACTTCACCTTCTTTTTAAATTGTTGGCACCTGAAGATTTCATCTTTGCTTTTTGATTTTAATTTAACTTTCTTTTTTAACAGGTATTTGTGGGGAGGTTATTTTATCCAGAATTTCTATGTGTGAATTGGAAGGGGGTCCTTCTTATCTGCTCATTTCACCGTATTGATCAGAAATTGTCCAAATCAAAAATGGATCCAAATTTTCACTCTCCCCACTTTACTCTCTGGTACCAAATAGATTCAAGTAAAATTTTGGATAAATCCTTTGCCATCCAAACTCTCACTCTTTGTCAAACAAAACTCAAATCAATTTGAGAACACAGTACCCCCTTACTTTCTGAACTCATGCTGAATTTCAATAGCAGGCCGTACCTGTAATTCTTCATTCAGCCATCGTGATTTTTTTTTTTAAAGGCAAATTCAGTTATGTCCTTTCCATTCCATGCTTTAAATTTTCAGTGGCTTTCCATTGCATTTAAAATAGAATTCAAATTCCTTAACACATCCTGTGGACAGCTGTGAGATCTGGCCTCTGTCAGTTTTTCCACCTTACTTTGTAGCACCCTCCTCGTCCACTGTAGCCACACTGGCCTTCCTTCAGTGTCCTAGCTGTGCTAAATTCTTTACTAAGGCCTCCTTATCGCCCTTCCCTTTGCCCAGAAAGTACCAAACGTCTCCCCTCTTCCTGCCAATCTTCCACCTCTAATTCCTTAATTATCTTTAAGAATTAGCTTAACTGTCACTTTCTCAGAGAAGCTTTAGTCTCTAACCACCTGTCCCACATGATTATCTCTCATATTACCCTGTTTTTACCTCCTTAGCACTTAGCAGAGTTCTAATTTTATATTTATTTATTTGTTTAAAGTTTATTTCTTCTCTAGCCCAGGGGTTGGCAGACATTTTCTGTGAAGAGCCAAGATAGTTAATAGTGCAGCCTTTTGGAGCCATACACATTCTCTGTTGCATGTTCTTCTTTGATTTTTCTTTTAAACAACCCTTTAAAAATATCAAAACCACTCTTAGCTTGGATTTGGCCCAGGGCTGTATTTTGTAAACCTTTGCTGTAGATTATAAACTCCTCAAGGGCAGGAGTCCTGTCTGCTTCACTTATTGTATATCCAGGACCTATCACAGCAGCTAGCATATGATAAAGATCATTTTGTAGACTGGTTAAGTAATCTAAGTAACAGTCTTTTCTCCTTCCTCTTCATTGCAGAACTTTGATGAGGAATGATTATATTCTTGCTCAAATGCTGTTGTGATCTTTGGTTAATTTCTTTCCTTCACAGTGGTAGTCCCTGTTCCATCTACCGCCTGCTCCTCAAAATATTAATTAAGAGTGTTGTCAGGCAGTATTTTGCCAGGCAGATATTTGGATCTGCTGAGCATTTTGATGTGTTTTCTGATGTATACTCCATTAAGCCAATTTAATTCCTTTGATTTTATTGTCTCTCATAGTGGATGCTAAGTTTTAAGTGACATTTAACTAAAATTTCTTGATCAGTTTTTTATAGATCTTGGTTAAATACCTTCATAGTTTTCATTTCCATTTTCATTTTACTGATATTCTCAAGATTCTTTTCCATGTAAATTTTATGTCAGATATTTGAGTTATCAATCATGTTTTTTGTCTATCAGAATTTCCTGGTTACAGCTTCTACCAAGTTTGTAAATGTTACTTCTATATATTTTTAAAGGTTACTTCTACCAAGTGTGGTGTTTCAGGTCAAACTTTATAGGTCAAACATTTTTATTCTGTTTGGATTCCTTTCAGTTTTTACTCAAATTAATTTTAACGTGTCTGGTTTTCATAATTGTTAGTTTTATTAATTTTTACCAGTTATATTCACTATGAAGTGACTGAAGGATCTAGCTAATCCAGGAAACAATTAGTAATGGTTTCTCTAGAATCCCTTTCCAAATCTCAAAATTCTTTTTTCAGTTATTAATATTCCTGTGCTTATTGTTGACTTCATTTTCTAAGCAAAATGTATTACTGGGTATGTTGGGGTAGAAAATATTCTTGGGGTTTGTATGTCAGAGTGAAAACACCCCACATTAATTCAGTTATTCTGTTTGTTCTGCTCCTGTGAACAAGGACCTCATTCTGTCTCTTGTGAGAAAATGTCAAACCTCTGAATTCACTCCTGCCTGTTCTCTTCTCTGTATACTACTACCAGAGTCATCTGCACAAAATACAGCTCTCGTTATGTTATTTCCTTTACTTTAAAAACCTTTGACAGACTTTGCAGAAGGATGACAAAATGAATAAAATAAAGTAAAAACATATAAAACCTAAGGAATAGACCCAACTTCATGCCACAGTTTAAAAAACCCAGCCTCAGATAGTTTCTTCTAGAAATTGAATAATTCTTCTGCCCTCTCTAATCTATTCTAGCAAATGGATAAGGAAGGAAAATATCTCAAGGCTCTCTTGTACAAAACCAATGTAATACTGATGTCAAAATATGACTGAACTGGCTAAAAAAGTAACTATAGTTTAATTCGTTTATGACTATAGATACAAAAATCCTCGGAGCCCAGAGTAAGGAGGAACCAGCAGTACTTTTTTTTTTTTTTTTAGTACTTTTATTTTTAAGTATCCCTCACCAATTCAGCTGTTTTTCATTCTTTAAATTAATTATTAAAAGCAAATTGGTTAAATTTCATTTTCATTATTGGTTTCAAAAGTACTTTATAAAATTACATAACATCCTTATTCTGGAAAAGGTGTATATGTGTATCTGTAGTCAGTATCCTGTGTAATGGTCAGCCACAGCATGCATTCCTGTTTATGTCAAGTTCAAGACAAAGTTTTTTCACCACTATGTAACACTATTTTGGAAGGGCTTGTCAACATAATTAAACAAGAAATGAAATAATAAAATTGTTGAAGGCTCTAGAGTTCTCGACAGTACAGCTCATTAGCTTGGCCAAGCTTACCTCTCAGTCTTATCGTTCATCATACCACCATCACCACCACCACCACCACCACCATCACCAACCGGGGCTAAATTTCATGGCATTTTTTCCTCTCAAAGTGGTGTTTTAAGTATGGATGTTGTATATATCCTCTTTAAAAGAAAAAAATTATTGTGAAGTCCCACTTACTTTTATTATAATGTAACTTTAATATGTGCCTTTATAAAATTAGCTATAGTCACTCTATAGTCCTATAAGGAATTTACAAATTAAATGGAAGCAAGACCACAGAACGAAATAAAAATTAACATGAATGTGATGGATGGTATGTTGTTGGCATAGATGGCTGTGTATCTAATTCTGTATTTAATCTGATTTTCTATTTTTATTTCAATAACACTAACGCAGAGAATGCCTATTAGATAAGTATCATCTATAAAAGAATGTAATTTCCAAGAATTGTTTGCTAGTACAGAACAATCAGACCTGGTACCTAATTGAAACTTAGCAGATAAGCCTTATCAGCAGATAAGCCTCAAGTGCCAATAATGTAACCTTATCCACTTATTGTTGGAATTGGCAACAGAGAAGAATTGTAATTATATATTTAATATTAAACTATAGTGAACCATTACAAGTTGTATAGCCAAGTGAGTAGGATGTATATATACTATTTCTGCTTGCAGCATGGACACAGTGCTGGTGAGAATACAGCCCAGATTCTTTTGAGTTCTGCATGTCTGTCTGTATCGTGTGCCCTGGGATGATTCAGTTTTCTTTCCACTCCTCCAGTTTTGAGTTAACTCAGACCTTCGTGAGACACACATTGACTCATTTGGTCTTCATTTGATATGAATGCAGTTGTAAACCCAAATTTGAAAAATTTGGGAATCAATGAATCAAAATTCAGGTTGCTTTATTGCACAAATTCTCAGAACCTTGGATGTGCTAGTGCACGTTACGATTCTGCAGACGATGAGTATATACTACGCCTCTTTCCTGGAGCATGCCGCAGTTTGTCAATGGGCAGTCTAAGGCAGATCGATCGCATCCTCTCAATTGCTATAAATAAAATGTCTTTTTTCTAAGTTTCTTATGTCTTTGAAGCATTCATTTTTCCACCTCATGTTTTTTTCACCTCATGTTTCTTTCCCCTTTGTCGTAAGTGCTTTCTCTCTCTCTCTAAGGTACTTACTGTCAACAACGGGAAGTGGAGGCCATTACTGAAGGTGTTGAGGAAGATGAAGGATTTTGCTGTTGTGAACCTGGCCATATTCCTCATGTGCTTTCATTTAATGCTGCATTTAGCCAGCGCTGGCTGGCTTGGGAAGTGATAGTCACCAAGTATATTTTGGAGGGTTATAGCATCACTGACAATAGTGCTGCTTCTATGCTTCAAGTCTTTGATCTTCGGAAAGTACTCACCACTTACTATGTCAAGGTAAGGATATGTGCCTACTTAGATCTGGTATCAGAGGCTCTTGGAAAAGACACACGTATACGCACACGTGCGCACACACATGCACGTTTGTTTTTTTAACTTGTGCTTTGCTTCTAAGTAGTGATTTAAATTCTGTAGTATCCAGTACAGTCAGTAAATTATACCTGTGAAGGTCTTGCTATTTCCTTCTTTAGTGAAACTTATTACATTTGTTCATTAATATTAATAGCTACCATCTGTAGTGCATATCTTTTAGGCACTGCGTTAAGGAATACACACACGCATGTATATATATGATATGTATATCTTACCTAATTCTCTAAAGGAATATTACGTCCCTGTTTTACATATAAACAAGTTAAGGATCAAAAGTTAACTTCGCCGAAGTCCTCTAACTAGCAAGTGGAGTTGGGGATTTAAAACACAGGCTTGTCTGATTCCTGAGTCCTTGCTATTAACCACTGCTTTGCACTGCTTTCAACAAACTGAATGAAAGTATTGCAAGCTTTGGGAGGTCTCCAAAAACACCCTCACATTTGACACCAGTTGCAATTTCAGGGTTCCCAAGACCCTGAAACCACAATCAGGTTCAATAATTTGCTAGAAGGACTCACAGAACTCAGCAAAGCCATTATACTCATGGTTAGAATTTATTACTGTGGAAGGATACAGGTTAAAATCTGCCAAGGGAAGAGGCACATAGGGCAGGGTCTAGAGACACTAAGGCCTGAACTTCCAGTTGTCCTCTCCCAATGGAGTTGCGTAGACAATGTTTATTTCTCCCAGTAACGATGTGAAAGAATACCTACAGAGTGTTGCCAGCCACGGAAGCTCGCCTGAGCCTCAGTGTACAGAGTTTGTCTTGACACACAGTCATTTAGACTTGTTTGACCATCCACATGGCCAGCCTTAGTCTCCAGATCCTCTAGAGCTCATGGTTCTAAGCCTCCAGGTAAATAAAGACTCTTACCAGGCAGGACAGTGCATGGGATTAGAGGTTACCTCCCAGAACCCAGGTGCAAAGGCCAAACCTCTCTTTGGGCAAGATTAGTTCTTTACTGCACAGGTATTCTGTTTTTGCTAAAGATTTTACAGAAGTACAGCATGGTTATGACTGGGGGTTTACAGGCTAAGCCAACATTTTCAAGAGGAAAAACGTATGCTAAATCTTAATGATTCATGTGTTATTACCTCTATGTACCACCTTATTTGTGCTGATTGGGTTGAAGCCTGAGTCCTCTGTTGAATGTTTGGTTAAACCCAACCTCAGGAAGCTAAAGAAATTGACTTTGCAACTTTTTTTTTTTTTTTTGCGGTACGGGGGCCTCTCACTGTTGTGGCCTCTCCCATTGCGGAGCACAGGCTCCGGACGCACAGGCTCAGCAGCCATGGCTCACGGGCCTAGCCGTTCCGCGGCATGTGGGATCTTCCGGGACCGGGGCACGAACCCGTGTCCCCTGCATCGGCAGGCAGACTCTCAACCACTGCGCCACCAGGGAAGCCCTACAACATTTTTTAACATGTGTGCATTTGTGTGTGGAATTTCCTCTCTCTAAAGATGTATATTTCTATTGCTTTATTTATTAGTTATATTTTTATAACTTGACCTAGGATCACAAGATGGTTTAATAGCTTTCTATGAGAATTTTCTCAAAATAAGTACACCACAATAAAGGTTTTTCATCTCCCTTAAAAGATCCTAAATTCAGTAGACAGAATTGTTTTTAGAATATCCTAAAATCAGTGGACTGGAGTTGTTTTGAAGTTGCCTTCTTGAATTTATGGTTGTGATTTTAAAAGTATTAATTTTTTTTTAGCCAGGAAGGCCTGAGATGTATTACTGTAGCATTCTCAAAATAGTATACTTACAGTATTGAGTTGGAATATACATTTTTGATTCCTACTATCGTATAAACAGTTGGAATTAATTTACTGAGGACTTGCAGTTAATTCAGATTGTGGTTTAGCCTGAGGTTTTTTTTTGTTTTTTTTTTTTATCTTTTCCTCATTAGGGTATCATTTATTATGTTACAACCTCTTCTAAACTGGAGGAGTGGCTAGCTAATGAGACGATGCAGGAAGGGCTACGTCTGTGTGCAGATCGAAATTACGTTGATGTGGACCCAACGTTTAATCCAAACATTGATGAAGACTATGACCATCGACTTGCAGGCATATCCAGGGAGAGTTTCTGTGTGATTTACCTCAACTGGATAGAGTATTGCTCTTCCCGAAGAGCAAAGGTAGAGTTTATTTCGTTTATAACTCTTTGAATCTGTTTTTCCAAAGATGGAAAGAATACCTCTGTTTGTTATCATGAGGTTGGTTTTTCTAGACTTTCCTCTTTCTAACTATCTGGGTAAGAGAACCTGTCTATTCATTATGATTGGGCCAAACCAACTGCCAAAACAGGTTAGAGTAAGCGACCTTTCTCATCCTTTCATCTGCAGTGTCATAATCTCACTGTCCAAATAGCAACCCCTCCACCCTGTGCAGGTACGTACATATACACAGATTTAGGTTGTAGATTACGTGCAGCACTTTCTTAAAGACTGCGTTTTGGCGCATCCCCAGCCCCAAGCCCCCAGACACACACAGCAGACTTAAGGATAAGTTAATATCTTTGTCCCAAATCCACAGTCTAATCCAGTGCTAATAGAATTTTCTGCAATGATTGAAACATTCTGTGTTGTTCCAATATGGTAATTACTAACCCACCACATATGGTAGATTATGAGACACTTGAAATGTAGCCAGTATGACTAAGGAAATGAATTTTTAAATTTAATTTTAATTGATTTAAATTTAAATCAATTAAATTTAGGCTAGTGGCTACCATACTGGACAATGTTCATCTAGACTACTGACTTTAAAATGTTAACATGGGTAAAAATGATACAGGAATGTGTAAAAATGCAGATTCATGGGCCTTGCCTGCGATATTCTTATTCTGTAGGTCTAGGCTGGGGACCCAAGATCTGTGTCATGCTGGGTGATTATAATGCAAGGGGTCCGTAATCCGCACTCCAGGATAACTTGTCTTATCCTAAAGGGAAGCTGAGTTGCAGACTTCAGCAACTACGGCTTTCCTCCTAGGTCCCATGGCTCTTGTGGCAGTGTTGCTCCCCTGGTTAGACCCCAGGGACCGTAACCACAGTACCAAGGCAGAGAGCGAAGTCTTGTGTAGTTGAACCACCAGCATCCTATGTACAGGATTACTCTGTACCGTGGAGCATAGTGAACCACTTTGACAACCAGTGCCTTTATCATGGTCGGGGCTGTACACACTGACTGTCTTTAGATGTAGCACCCAGTTTAGTCTTTCCTTCACAGATACTCAATTAGAGTAAGGCACCCCATCATAATCAGCCTGTTTCTCTTACTTCATCCATAAGAAAGGGAGCATCCTTGGAATTCCTCTTTGAACAGTGGCCTTTGAGCTTTTGTACTGGATGCACAGTAGATACTGAGCAGAGTAGCATATTTTTAAGGAAGGAATAAAAGATAGAATAAAATAACCTTGTAAGAGCTCAGAAAAAGGACCAGCAGACGATGTCTGGAAATGGAGGCCCTCAAAGCTAACCTTCTCTTCTTTCAAACACATAACAAGCAGTTTATTTTTTTTTCCATAAATGAAATATACTTAGAATGCTTTGCACACTGTTCTCAAATCCTTGGACTTATTTCTTGGCGGGGGAGGGGGAGGTGGGGGACGGTTGGAGTGACCATATTGTTCTAATAGCCTTTCTCCGGCTTAGACTATATTGGTTACTTTTGTTTGGTTTAACCGTCGTCGCCTAGGCTAGGAACTCAGTCTACCGACTCAGGAACAGGCTCCATCCTTCCTAACTTTAAGGAATAAATAATCTCTTAGAAATTATTGCTGAGGTCACGGATGTACCTCAAGGAAGTCATCCTCTTAATTGCTAATAAATCATATTCAAAAGGTTTACCTCCAAACTTGGGTATCCCCAGTCTCTTCAGAGAGCTTATTATCACTAGATCAGTCTGGCTTATATTCTACTCTTGTAGTCCCCTCTGGAAGAAAATTGTCAGGAAAATTAAAATAATCCCTTCATTCTCCAGCTTTTTAAATTGAACAAGATTATCCCTACCTCCTTAAAACCATGAATTCTGTTTTCTGAATCACCATTCCCAGAATAACCTCTTCCTAGGGAAGGAAGTTAATTAAACCAGAAAGACTTGCTGAATCCAAATTCTGGTACCCTCACCTGAATGTTAATAAAGTTGCCTCCAGACTTTTTTCCCCTTAATTTCCTTCCAAGATAGTTTTCTAACTTGCATATTACACAGAAATAAAAAAGTCATTCTTTCCTCCTCCTCTTATTATATGTATTGTAGGAGGAAATAATCTTTCATATAATAGCTGTACCTGTCTTCTGAAGAGCTTGAAATAATGTTTTTGTAAGTGTAGCCCTGGATTAACTGCATTAAAACTACCTGGAATGCTAAATTGGAAAGATTCGTCTCAGCTTGACTTTGCTTCCTGCTTGTTAAATGACAGTATGTTTCTTTCACCACTGTTGTTAGTATTAGCAAGAAGTCTTTGTGAGAATTTCTAATGCATTTGAGGATGTAAGACACATGTCTTCTCCAACAGTGACAAAATAGAGCTACCAGGGTTGAACCAATTATTTTTTCTCTCAGTACATTAACGATGTGGCTACGCTGCCTTCTGGCTTGCATGGTTTCTGACAAATAATAAAGGCGCACCACAGAGATATTGCAGGTTCTGTTCCAGACCACCACAGTAAAGCGAATATCACAGTAAAAGCAAGTCAACACGAATTGGGTTTTTTCCCAATTGTAAATGTTATGAAGTATACTAAGTGTGCAATAGCATTACATCTAAAACTGTAACCATGTACATTACTTAATTTCAAAATACATTATTGCTAAAAAATGCTAGCCATCATCTGAGCCTTCAGTAAATCATAATCTTTTTGCTGGTGGACGGTTTGAAATATTTTGAGAATTACCAAAATGTGACCCAGAGGCATAAAAGTGAGCAGATACCATTGGAAAAAATGGTGCCAATAGACTTGCTCAAAACAACATTGCCACAACCCTTCAAGTTGTAAAAAAACCAAAAAAAAAACCCCACAGTATATGCAAAACATAATAAAACAATGTATGCCCGTATGTACCACATAATGATGTCTTTTTTTGCTGGCTGCTTTTAAGATTTCCTCTTCTTCACTAGTTTTAAGCAATTTACTTATTTATTTGGTTATCCTGGGTCTTAGTTGCTGCACGCTGCATCTTCATTGCAGCATGCGAACTCTTAGTTGCAGCATGCGAACTCTTAGTTGCAGCGTGTGGGACTAGATCCCCTGACTAGGGATCGAACCTGGGCCGCCTGCATTGGGAGTGTGGAGTCTTAGCCATTAGACCACCAGGGAAGTCCCAAGCAGTTTAATTATGATGTACCTTGGTGCTGTCTTCTTAATGTTCCTTGTTCTTGGAGTTCATTGAGCTACTTGAATCCCTAGGTATATATCATTTTCATCAGATTTGGAAATATTTTGGTGATTATTTTTTTCAAATTTTTTTTCCTGTCTTCCTGTTTCCCTTTTCTGGGGAACTCCAGTTAACATTTATATTAGGCTGCCTTAAGTTGTCCTACAGCTCACTGATGCCCTGTACTTTTTTTTTAGTCTTTTTTTGTCTCTGTGTTTAATTTTGCATAGTTTCTGTTATATTTGTTAGATCATTTATTTTTTCTTCTGCATTGTTTAATATGCCATTAATCTCATGCAGTGTATTTTTTTTATTCTCAGACATTGCATTTTTTTGTATTTTTGAGGTTTAATTTTTGTCTTTAATTTTTTTTTTTTTTTTTTTGGCTGCTCTGTGGGGCTTTCGGGATCTTAGTTCCCCAATCAGGGATCGAACCCAGGCCCCCAGTGGTGGAAGCGTGGAGTCATAACCACTGGACCACCAGGGAACTCCTCGTGTCTTTTATACTGATATAAACCTTCCATGTCTCTACTAGCATGCTGTCATTCCTCTATCTTTTTGAACTTATGGAATGCAGTTACAACAACTCTTTTAATGTCCTTGTTGACTAATTCTAACATCTGCGTCATTTCTGGGTCAGTTTTGATTGATTAGTTGATTATTTTTCTAATTGCGGGTCCTATTTACCTGCTAGTTTGCATGCCTGACAATTTTTGATTGGATGCTAGACTTGATGAATTTTACCTTGATGAGTGCTAGATATTTTTGTATTCCCATAAATATTATTGACCTTATTATTCTGTGACACAAATTCCTTGGGGACAGTTTGATCTTTTCAGGGTTTACTTTTAAGCTTTCTTAGGAGGGACCAAAGCAGCCTTTAGTCTGGGGCTAATTTTTCCCCATTACTGAGGCAGTATTCTTTTGAGCACTCTAACCAATCATAGAATTTTCCATTGTTCCTTTCTGCTTTTTTTCTGATGGTTCTGTTCTCAGCCTTGGACCTTTGCTGTATGTGCTGATCAGTAATCTGCTGGACTCAAGAGGGATCCTCTGCAGATCTCCAGAGCTTGCTCTCTATATGTAGGTCTCTCCTTGGCACTTTGCCCTGCAAACTCTAGCCACCTTGACCTCCCCAGACTCCCAGCTATCTCCTCAACTTGGAGACCTCTAGGCTACCGGCTACCTGTGTTCCTCTTCCTTGTACTACAGCCTGGAAACCCTTGTAGGGTTTCCCATTTCTCAGAGATTAGTATCCAATGTCTCAATATATTCTTTTCTTGGTCATTTCAGTTGCAAGGGGTAAATCCGGCCTTTATTACTCTGTCTTGGCCAGTAGCAGAGGCCTGAACTAAATTTAAAATAAAAATTTTTTTGGACTGCCCTGGTGGCCCAGTGGTTAAGACTCTGCACTTCCACTGCAGGGGGCCACAGGTTCAATCTGTGGTCAGGGAACTAAGATTCCCACATGCCACGTGGTGCAGCCAAAAAAAAAATTTTTTTTTCCCATCACAAAAGCAATACATTTTCAGTATATAAAGTTGACTGGGTGGGAAAGGGAGGGAGACAGAAAAGAAAGAAATGTAGGATCTCCTACACAGTTACTATTGTTAACTGAATTACGCAATTAATGGTAATTAACTAACCAAGCTATATTAAGTTAGTATCTTAGATAACTGCCCTTTTTTGTTTATAAGTTAATGGTTTATAAAGCCAGATATATATACCATTGGCAAAGTTAGAATAATTAAGCTCATTATCAGCCTAGATCCATGATTCCTCAACTTTAGCATGCGTTAGAATCACCTGGAGTGTGATGGGTGGACACCACCTTCAGAATATGATTTCGTAGGTCTGAAGTGGCTCAAGAATTTGCATTTCTAATAAGTTCCCAGATGATTCTCATGTTGTGTCCCAAGATTACACTTTGAGAACCACTGCTTTAGATTGTTTCCAGTCATTGAGATGCTACCAAGATTTTCTGTAGTATTATATAAAGTATACCATTTTGCTTGTGCATATATATATAATTATTGTATTATATATTTTTAATATATAGTATATATGTAATAGTCAATAATCAAGGTATGCAGTTGTTGAAAAATTAAAAGGTTGAGGGGAAGCAGTATTCTACAGATATCAATTTGATTTTCTTTACTATGGTTATAGTCACTAATAGGCTATATAGATAGAATATTACATTTTTCAGGAGAGGACAGTATCAGTAATGATGTATATCAACAAGTACTTTGAGATGTTTAGTTAAGATCCTAATACTCTGTAATACAGCCACTTTTTTTTTTTAGTATGTTCTAGTATTATTATAAAGTATCAGATTTTATTTAAAGATTCCAAAGAACCTCCTCATATACATTCACACTTCATTTTATGCTGCTTTGTTAAGTTTCTTTTCATTAGAACTTTTATCTGGAGAGATAGAAAGTATGTACTAGTTGAGCTCCTGAACTTCTCTGATTTACTAAATAGATATCTTCTGACTTGTTAAATACTCATATTCCTTTCTGATAACTAACATTCTTTTGTTTTTCCTTTTTTTAATGAGGTGTAATTGACATAACATTAATTAGTTTCAGGTGTACAACGTAATTACTCCATATTTGTGTATATTGCAAAGTGATAACCACAATAAGTCTAGTTAACATCTTTCACCATACGTAGTTACAGAACTATTTTTTCCTTGTGACGAGAACTTTCAAGATCTACTCACTCAGTAATTTTCAAATATGCAATACAGTATTACTAAACTGTAGTCATTGTGCTGTACCTTACATCACCATGACTTACTCATTTTATAACTGGAAATTTGTGCCTTTTGACCCTGTCACCCCATTCTTTGTTTTTTAAAGCCACTGGATGTGGACAAAGATTCATCCCTGGTGACTCTTTGTTATGGACTCTGTGTTCTGGGACGGAGAGCTTTGGGGACTGCATCCCACCATATGTCCAGGTAAGGAAGGCATTTCTATTTTCAGAAAGAGACTGGGAAGCTCTATGACTGAAATCTGAAAAATCTGAAATAGTTTTTAATGGAAGCATTCTGTGCTAATTTATTGCAAATGCCTCTTCGGATATTGTATTGTATAGATCTTTTTGCCGAACACAGTGGAGTTCTAAGTGGTTAACAGAACTGGCTTTTAAAATTCACACGTGTGGGCAACTATAGATAATGAGAATTTAATAGACTTAAGACATTTTAAGAAATAATCAACTCATAACGTATGATTGGTCTCTTCCCATATACGTCTGTTTTTCTAACAATTCATTTCTTTGTATTTGTCCATTTCTCCTTGCAATTTTTGTTCACAGCATTTATACTGTTAATATAGTGGTACATTAGATTTGGGGACTAAATATAAACTGGATTTCTTGACATATACATCCAGTTGAATTAGAATTAAGAAATGCCACATATTTTAAGTTTCTTCTGTGATTCCTACATGTTTTCCATTAGGCCCTCCTTACTTTCTTTTAAGTTACAGTGTCTTTGCCTGTTGCTTATTTTCAGGGACTCACTATTATAGTAGTTCATAAACAAGGGTCCCAGGTCAAACAGGCCCTGTCCCTTGTGATTCTGATTCAGGGGTGCTTACATTAGTTCTTGGCATTTGTATCTTCAAAACACTCCCACATTCTTCTGATGCATAACCAAATGTTAGAATCAGTGTAATGGAAGACCTTTGTTAAAATATGTAAACTTTTATCTCTAATCTTAACAGTAATTTAGAGTCATTCCTCTATGGATTGCATGCCCTATTTAAGGGAGATTTCCGAATTTCTTCAATTCGAGACGAATGGATCTTTGCTGACATGGAATTGCTGAGAAAAGTAGTAGTCCCTGGAATTCGTATGTCCATTAAACTTCACCAGGTAAGAGTAGGGAATTTCTAGTGCATTACTGGTGTTTAATGGTGCTTCTTCACTTGACTTCCAGATTATGTTCCTTAGGATCCTTTTGAGAAAGACTCTGATTCGAAGCAAAGAAAAACACGATTCATGACATGATATTAAATCTTAGGAGCCTAAACCTGTGTTTCTAACAGTAAATTTGAACGTTAATATTAGAGAGTGACCTGGGCATGAACTTGAGGAAAAAATGCAAGCAGTGATAAACTGGAAATAAATACCTATGGCCCCTGTAATGGTTGCTTTGACTTCACGTGATTGTAATTCATTCCTGTTCTGTGGGTGGACGTAGCTGACTTCTGGTGCAGTGTAACAGCATCTCTGGAGTCTTGTAAGTGCTGCTGTTACTGAACTATGAGCTCCATTCAGCATGTTGTATAGAGTAATAGATGGTTAGGACAGATTCAGCCTTAATTAGATAATCCTAGTAAGGTAATAAAATGAAAATGAGGCTTCCAAAATGTATATCTAAAGCCCCGGATCACTTTAAGAATATATTTTGAAATTAAATACGGGCACTTGCTGCTCTAATCATTCCACTTGACAGTAATGATGAGATCTGGTGATAGAGAGCACATGACAATATTCATTAAAGCACATCTGCTGTGCTCAAATCTGGATGACTCTTTCCACCAAATAAAGGGTGAATTACTCTTCAGATGATTTTACCGTGATCTAAAGTGTTAGAATGGGAAGTTCCCTGGTGGTCCAGTGATAAAGAATCTGCCACCCAATGCAGGGGCCACGGGTTCGATCCCTGGTCAGGGAACTAAGATCCCACATGCTGCGGGACAGCTGAGCCCACGTGCCACAACTACTGAGCTCGCGTGCCACAAACTACACAGCCCACGTGTTGTGGAGTCCACGCACCACAACTAGAGAGAGAAAACCCACGCACCACAACTAGAGAGAGAAAACCCACACACCACAACTAGAGAGAAGCGCACGCACCACAACGTAAGATCCTGCATGTCTCAGTGAAGACTCTGCATGCCACAACTAAGACCCGACACAGCCAAAAAATAAAATAAAATAAGGTAAAACGTGTTGCAATGAAGTTAACACCCCACATTATTTAGGAGCATTACTGATAAGGGCTATAGTATTTGAAAATCTCTGTGAAAAGAATACTATTTTGAGGATGATGGGGAAAATGTACAATAGGGATCAAATATAATTGTCCATCTTCAGGCTAGCTTTAGAGTTTCAAGACAAAATTCAATGTATTGAAAAGAAAAAGATAATGACTTCATATTAAAATATTTTTAAAACTTCAGAATTACTCAAAAGGTATTGTGTGTCTGCTACATAAGAGATACTCTTTTATGTAGCATGACTAACTCTTAATTCTGAACATTATGACAGGTATTTTATCTCCATCTGGGAGAGAGGAGCTGAGGCACAGGCTCTCTGTATTTTCTGATCCTTCCGTGTCTGTCCCTATCTCTCCCTACGAGTGCTATTGCCTGTTGCTCCCAGTCCATTTCCTCACATGTGAGGAAATGTGAGGTGACAGTGGTTCTCCACCTTATAATCAGGCCCAACACAGTTGGGTATAGCACACTGTCATCATTAGCCATGACAGACAGCAACAGTGACAAACAGAGAGGGTAAGGAGGTGGACTCGGGAACTGGGGGCCATGGAGGGCTGGGGGAGGGGAGGAGATGAGAACGCAGATGCAACCTGGAGAAGTTCTGTGATTCACATACACCTTTGAGAAGGGCGAGATTGACCTGTAAAGTAACAAGCAACAGCCATTCACTGCACATCACTTTGACCAGACAGTGGGTTGCCAGTGAGGGACTCTCTGGCCAGGAAAAGATAGATGTGTCAGTCAGTACTGGTCATCTCCAAAGTTCATATGTACTCATGAAAATCCACAGAAGGCTTATATGTTACAGGATTAGTACACGCTTGGCATATGACGCAGCAACTCCACTCCTATGTATTTACCCAAGAGAATGAAAGTGTATGGCCATGCAAAGACTTACACACAAGTGTGCATAGCCATGCTATAGCCCCAGACGGAAACTCCAATGTTCATCAACAGAATGTTACGTAGCAATAAAAAGAAATGATCTACTGTTACATGCCACAACAAGAATGAATCTCAAACATTATGCAGAGTAAGAGAAGCCAAACATAAAAAGAGTACATAATATTTTAGGAACCAAGATGGTGAAGTAGAAGGATGTGCTCTCACTCCCTCTTGTGAGAACACTAGAATCACAACTAGCTGCTGGACAGTCATCAACAGAAAGACACTGGCTCTCACCAAAAAAGATACCCCACATCCAAAGACAAAGGAGAAGTCACAATGAGACGGTAGGAGGGGCGCAATCACAGTAAAATCAAATCCCATAACTGCTGAGTGGGTGACTCACAGACTGGAGAACACTTATACCACAGAAGTCCACCCACTGGAGTGAAGGTTCTGAGCCCCACGTCAGGATCCCAAACTGGGGGTCCAGCAACAGGAGGAGGAATTCCTAGAGAATCAGGAAGGCTAGTGGGATTTGATTACAGGACTTTGACAGGACTGGGGGAAACAGAGACTCCACTCTTGGAGGGCACACACAAAGTAGTGTGTGCATCAGGACCCAGGGGAAGGAGCAGTGACTGCAGGGGAGACCGAACCAGACTTACCTGCTAGTGTTGGAGGGTCTCCTACAGACGCAGGTGGTGGCAGTGGCTCACTGTGGGGACAAGGACACTGGCAGCAGAAGTTCTGGGAAGTACTCCTTGGCGTGAGCCCTCCCAGAGTCGGCCATTAGCCCCACCAAAGAGCCCAGGTAGGCTCCAGTGTTGGGTTCCCTCAGGCCAAACAATTAACAGGGAGAAAACCCAGCCGCATCCATCAGCAGTCAAGCAGATTAAAGTTTTACTGGGCTCTGCCCACCAGAGCAACAGCCAGCTCTACCCACCACCAGTCCCTCCCATCAGAAAGCTTGCACAAGCCTCTTAGATAGCCTCATCCACCAGAGGGCAGACAGCAGAAGCAAGAAGGACTAGAATCCTGTAGCCTGTGGAACAAAAACCACATTCACAGAAAGATAGACAAGATGAAAAGGCAGAGGGCTATGTACCAGATGAAGGAAAAAGATACAACCCCAGAAAAACAACTAAGTGAAGTGGAGATAGGCAACCTTCCAGAAAAAGAATTCAGAATAATGATAGTGAAGATGATCCAGGACCTCAGAAATAGAATGGAGGCAAAGATCGAGAAGATGCAATAAATGTTTAACAAAGACCTAGAAGAATTAAAGAACAAATACCTAGAAGAAATAAAGAACAAACAAACAGAGATAAACAATACAATAACTGAAATGAAAAATACACTAGAAGGAATCAATAGCAGAATAACTGAGGCAGAAGAATGGATAAATGACCTGGAAGACAGAATGGTGGAACTCACTGCTGTGGAACAGAATAAAGAAAAAAGAATGAAAATATGAAGAGAGCCTAAGAGACCTCTGGGACACCTTAAATGCAACAACATTCGCATTATAGTGGTCCCAGAAGGGGAAGAGAGAGAGAAAGAACGTGAGAAAATATTTGAAGAGATTATAGTCGAAAACTTCCCTAATATGGGCAAGGAAGGAGCCACCTGAGTCCAGAAAGCGCAGAGAATCCCATACAGGATAAACCCAAGGAGAAACACGCCAAGACACATAGTAATCAAACTGGCAAAAATTAAAGACAAAGAAAAATTATTAAAAGCAGCAAGGGAAAAACGACAAATAACATACAAGGGAACTCCCGTAAGGTTAACAGCTGATTTCTCAGCAGAAATCCTACAAGCCAGAAGGGAGTGGCATGATATACTTAAAGTGATGAAAGGGAAGAACCTACAACCAAGATTACTCTACCCAGCAAGGATCTCATTCAGATTCGATGGAGAAATCAAAAGCTTTACAGACAAGCAAAAGCTAAGATAATTCAGCACCACCAAACCAGCTCTAAAACAAATGCTAAAGGAACTTCTCTAAGTGGGAAACACAAGAGAAGAAAAGGACCTACAAAAACAAACCCAAAACAATTCAGAAAATGGTCATAGGAACATACATATCGATAATTACCTTAAACGTGAAGTGCTCCAACCAGGAGACACAGGCTTGCTGATGGATACAAAAACAAGACCCATCTATATGCTGTCTACAAGAGACCCAATTCAGATCTAGGGACACAGACCTAGGGACTGAAAGTGAGGGGATGGAAGAAGATATTCCATGCAAATGGAAATCAAAAGAAAGCTGGAGTAGCAATACTCACATCAAATAAAATAGACTTTAAAATAAAGAATGTTACAAGAGACAAGGAAGGACACTACATAATGATCAAGGGATCAATCCAAGAAGAAGATATAACAATTATAAATATATATGCACCCAACATAGGAGCACCTCAATACATAACGCAACTGCTAACAGCTATAAAAGAGGAAATCGACAGTAATACAATAATAGTGGGGGACTTTAACACCTCACTTACACCAATGGACAGATCATCCAAAATGAAAATAAATAAGGAAACTGAAGCTTTAAATGACACAATAGACCAGATAGATTTAATTGATATTTATAGGACATTCCATCCAAAAACAGCGGATTACACTTTCTTCTCAAGTGCACACAGAACTTTCTCCAAGATAGATCACATCTTGGGTCACAAATCAAGCCACAGTAAATTTAAGAAAATTGAAGTCATGTCAGGCATCTTCTCTGACCACAACGCTATGAGATAGAAATGGATTACATGGGGAAAAAAACATAAAAAACACAAATACATGGAGGCTAAACAATACGGTACTAAATAACCAAGAGATCACTGAGGAAAGCAAAGAGGAAATCAGAAAATACCTAGAGACAAATGACAATGAAAACACGAAGATCCAAAACCTATGGGATGCAGCAAAAGCAGTTCTAAGAGGGAAGTTTATAGCTATACAAGGCTACCTCAAGAAAAAAGAAAAATCTCAAATAAACAATCTAACCTTACGCCTAAAGGAACTAGAGAAAGAAGAACAAACAAAACCCAAAGTTAGCAGAAGGAAAGAAATCATAAAAATCAGATCAGAAATAAATGAAATAGAAACAAAAAACAATAACAAAGATCAATAAAACTAAAAGCTGGTGCTTTGAGAAGATAAAATTGATAAACCATTAGGCAGACTCATCAAGAAAAAGAGGGAGAGGACTCAAATCAATAAAATTAGAAATGAAAAAGGAGAAGTTACAGCAGACACCGCAGACATACAAAGCATCCTAAGAGACTACTACAAGCAACTCGATGCCAGTAAAATGGACAACCTGGAAGAAATGGACAAATTCTTAGAAAGGTGTAACCTTCCCAGAACGAACCAGGAAGAAATAGAAAATATGAACAGACCAGTCACAAGTAATGAAATTGAAACTGTGATTAAAAATCTTCCAACAAACAAAGGTCCAGGACCAGATGGCTTCACAGGTGAATTCTATGAAATATTTAGAGAAGAACTAACACCCATCCTTCTCAAACTCTTCCCAAAAATTGCAGAGGAAGGAACACTACCAAACTCATTCTATGAGGCCACCATCACCCTGATACCAAAACCAGAGAAAGATACTACAAAAAAAGAAAATTACAGACCAATATCACTGATGAATATAGATGCAAAAATCCTCAACAAAATACTAGCGAACAGAATCCAACAACACATTAAAAGGATCATACACCACGATCAAGTAGGATTTATCCCAGGGATGCAAGGGTTCTTCGATATACATAAATCTATCAACGTGATACACCATATTAACAAATTGAAGAAGAAAAACCATATGATCATCTCAATAGATGCAGAAAAAGCTTTTGACAAAATTCAACACCCATTTATGATAAAAACTCTCCAGAGAGTGCGCATAGAGGGAACCTACCTCAACATAATAAAGGCCATATATGACAAACCCACAGCAAGCATCATTCTTAATGGTGAAAAACTGAAACATTTCATAAGATCAGGAACAAGACAAGGATGTCCACCCTCACCACTATTATTCAACAAAGTTTTGGAAGTCCTAGCCACGGCAATCAGAGAAGAACAAGAACTAAAAGTAATCCAAATGAGAAAAGAAGAAGTAAACCTGTCACTGTTTGCAGATGACATGATACTGTACATAGAGAATCCTAAAGATGCCACCAGAAAACTACTAGGGCTAATCAATGAATTTGGTAAAGTTGCAGGATACAAAATTAATGCACAGAAATCTCTTGCATTCCTATACACGAATGATGAAAAATATGAATTAGGAAACACTCGCATTTACTATTGCAACAAAAAGAATAAAATACCTAGGAATAAACCTACCTAGGGAGACAAAAGACCTGTATGCAGAAAACTATAAGACACCGATGAAAGAAACTAAAGATGATACCAACAGATGGAGAGATACACCATGTTTTTGGATTGGAAGCATCAATATTGTGAAAATGACTATACTACCCAAAGCAATCTACAGAATCAGTGCAATCCCTATCAAATTACCAATGGCATTTTTAACAGAACTAGAACAAAAAATCTTAAAATATTTATGGAGACACAAAAGACCTCGAATAGCCAAAGCAGTCTTGAGGTAAAAAAAAACGGAGCTGGAGGAATCAGAATCCCTGACTTCAGATTGTACTACAAAGCTACAGTAATCAGGACAATACAGTACTGGCAGAAAAACAGAAACATATATCAGTGGAACAAGATAGAAAGTCCAGAGATAAACCCACGCACCTATGGTCAGCTAATCTGTGACAAAGGAGGCAAGGCTGTACAATGGAGAAAAGACAGTCTCTTCAATAAGTGGTGCTGGGAAAACTGGACTGCTACATGTAAAGGAATGAAGTTAGAACACTCCCTAACACCATACACAAAAATAAACTCCAAATGGATTAGAGACCTAAATGTAAGACTGGACACTATAAAACTCTTAGAGGAAGACATAGGAAGAACACTCTTTGACATAAATCACAGCAAGATCTTTTTTGATACACCTTCTAGAGTAATGGAAATAAAAACAAAAACAAATGGGACCTAATGAAACTTCAAAGCTTTTGCACAGCAAAGGAAACCATGAACAAGGTGAAAAGACAGCCCTCAGAATGGGAGAAAATATTTGCACACGAATCAATGGACAAAGGATTAATCTCCAATATATATAAACAGCTTATGCAACTCAATATTAAAGAAACAAACAACCCAATCCAAAAATGGGCAGAAGACCTAAATAGACATTTCTCCAACGAAGACATACCGATGGCCAAGAAGCACATGAAAAGCTGCTCAACATAATTATTAGAGAAATGCAAATCAAAACTACAATGAGGTACCACCTCACACCAGTTAGAATGGGCATCATCAGAAAATCTACAAACAACAAATGCTGGAGAGGGTGTGGAGTAAAGGGAACCCTCTTGCACTGTTGTTGGGAATGTAAATTGATACAGCCACTATGGAGAACAGTATGGAGGTTCCTTCAAAAACTAAAAATAGAATTGCCATATGATCGAGCAATCCCACTACTGTGCATATACCCAGAGAAAACCATAATTCAAAAAGACACACGCACCCCAATATTCATTGCAGCACTATTTACAATAACCAGGTCATGGAAGCGACCTAAATGCCCATCGACAGACAAATGGATAAAGAAGATGTGGTACATATATACAATGGAATATCACTTAGCCATAAAAGGAATGAAATTGGGTCATTTGTAGAGACGTGGGTGGATCTGGAGACTGTCATACAGAGTGAAGTATGTCAGAAAGAGAAAAACAAATGTCTCATATTAACGCATATATGTGGAACCTAGAAAAATGGTACAGATGAACCGGTTTGCAGGGCAGAAATTGAGACACAGATGTAGAGAGCAAACATATGGAAACCAAGGGGGAAAGCAGCCCGGGGTGGGGTGGTGGTGTGATAAATTGGGAGATTGGGATTGACATGTATACACTGATGTTTATAAAATTGATGACTAATAAGGACCTGCTGTATAAAAAAATAAAATTTAATTTAAAAATATTTTTAAGTACATATTGTATTATTTTATTTATATAAAATTTAAAACAGGCCCAACTAATCTCTAGTGACAGAAGGCAGATCAGTGCTTGTTTGGGATGTAGAGATTGAATACCAAAAGGCAGGAGGGAACTTTGGGATGATGGAAATGTTCTATATCTAGATTATAGCAGTGATTACACGAGTTTGCACATTTGTCGAAACGCATCTCACTGTACTCTTAAAATGGGTGCAGTTTGTTGTGTGTAAATTATACGTCAACCTGATTTTTTAAAAAAGATCCTGTTCCCAGAGAGCTAAAAATATGAAATTTGTAATAACTTTTGTTTCAGACACAGTCTTTGATAGGGTGCTTTTAGCGATTTCATAGATTTTTTTTAACTTTTGCCTTTTTCCTTTACAGTTCTTTTTTAATTTTTTAATTCTCCAATCTAATGTGTTATATGTTTTTTACTTTAGAAATTAAAACTGTTATCTGTGTAATATTTAATTTTACAGTGTCCTGTAGTGTATCAGTGCTCTCATACACATTATATCACCCACAACCCAGAAAATTATTTTAATCCCCGTTTTATAGATGAAGATTAATCAAAACTCAGAGAAATTATGCAAATTGCCCTTTTCATGTGTTCTCTCTTGTCCTCTATTTAATCATTTTATAAAACAGCATATTTCCTTATTTTTTTCTCTTTCGCTAGTCTCTTTAAGGATTTACCTGGTTGTTAGAAGTAAAATAAACCAATTAAAGTCTATCTTGGTTTACAAGAGATATATAATGAAAACCTTACAATCTGTGATCTCCTTGAGGACAAGGACAATATTAATCTCTATGTCTGTGTCCTCCTTGCTTAGCACAGTGTTTGGTGCCCTGTGAATGTTTGCTACATGAGTTTCATTGTTTTCGAAAAATAATATTTCGTGTGCCTCCGCTCATAACTTCTTATGAGAAGTTTCTAAAATGCTTTTGAAATCTTTTCCTAGAATTGGAAACATTATCTCTTTTTATTTATTTGAAAACTAATGAAAAACATTGAAAAGTAAACATCTCCCAAGAGTAAGCACCTTCCGTCATCCCATACCATCATACAACAGCCCCACAAAGAAGTCACTGCCAATAATTTGACACCTATCTTTTCTGACTTCCCCAAGTTCATGCAGACATTTCCAACTATATGTATAAATATCTTCCTTTTTAAAAATGTAATCATGCTATAGAAATTGATCTGGAGTGCAAGCTTTCTTCCCATTTAGTTTACCATGGACACCTTTCTAAGTTAGCACATATAGAGGCACACCACATTCTTTAATGACTCTGTAGTATTCCAGAGTATAATTTTTACTCCATTTATTAAGCTATCTCTCTATTCATGGACATTCTGATTGTTTCAATTTGTTTTTTTAATAAACTTATTTATTTATTTTTGGCTGTGTTGGGTCTTCATTGCTGTGCGTGGGCTTTCTCTGGTTGCGGTGAGCAGGGGCTACTCTTTGTTGTGGCATGCAGGCTTCTCATTGCGGCGGCTTCTCTCGTTGCGGAGCACGGGCTCTAGGCATGCGGGCTTCAGTAGTTGTGGCACCCAGGCTCAGTAGTTGCGGCTCATGGGCTTTAGAGCATAGGCTCAGTAGTTGTGGCTCACGGACTTAGTTGCTCAGCGGCATGTGAGATCTTCCCGGTCCAGGGATCGAACCCATGTCCCCTGCATTGGCAGGTGTATTCTTAACCACTGAGCCACCAGGGAAGTCCCTGTTTCAAATATTTTATCAGTAAAACAGTGCTGAATGATGTACATAGAAGTTTACATATTCATTCAACTATTTTAAGTGAGAAGAAATATTTGGACAAGACTAAGCATTCTCCACTTTTGGCATGCCTAATGATTTCCAACTTTGTTTCCGTTTTATTAAGAATGTGATTATTGCCTGTCTCTGTATGTTTATTTTCCATTCAAATAATTGTACAAATACCGCTATCCAAGGATGTCATTCCTTCCCTAATTGAACAGCTTGATGAAAGAGAGCACATCTTATGGCATCTAGCTATCTGCTGGTGTAAGAAAGTGAACTCAGTATTTAAAAGAAAGATTAGCATGGTTGCTGGTGTGTGATGGACAGAAGTCAAGAGCCATCCATCAGTATTTTAAGTAGTAAATTCTCTTAGGGCATGTTCACTAGAAGCAGAGTCAGAGTCCAGGATTCTCGTGCAAAAGACTAATTGAGGGGATGCCCTCAGGACAGTCTGTGAGGAAATGATGGAAGCAGGAAAGAGCAAGGGAAGAAGCTAAGCAGAAGTGTCTTTCAGCTGAGCTCTAGCCTCCCCTGGTCTCCAGAGGGAGCTCTGGAGTGTGAATGTCACCCAGAGTTCCGTTTTGTACCTTGCACCTCCACAGCCAAGGGGGGAATAATCCTCTCCCGGCATTTCCTACCCAGGCAGCTCCATTAGCTGAAGGCAGTTCATAGAAAACGGAACAGCTGTGAGCTGTTACGAGCCAAGCTCAAAGCAGTGGAGCGAGGAGTGCACCAGCCTTATAAAAAGTCTGGAGAGGCACTAGTAGGTCGTCTTGCCTGGAGTCCTTTCCCTTGCCTGGAGTCCTTTCCCTTGCCTGGAGTCCTTTCCCTTGCCTGGAGTCCTTTCCCTTCCCCCACGGTGCCGTCTCCATCCACTGAAAGTGTACTCATTCTTCAAGATCCAGCCCCAGACCACCTGCACTGTGTAGCTTTCCCTAATCACAGCAACTGGATTTGAAAGGTGTTGCAGTTAACTTTTATAATCGTAAATTTTTAAAAATCAGAATGAAAAAATACTCTAAAAAATGTGTTCAAGTCCTGGCATTACAATCATATATAATTTTCTAAACCTAGGAAGCAGTTAAGCCTCTTTGAGCTTCAGTTTTGATATTTGTAAAATTCTGGTATTACCTGCTCAATCTACTTCACCAGGTTGTTGTAAGAGTGAGATGAAATCTTGTATCGGAGAACTTCTTACATTATGTACCCACGTGTACAGTGAAGACTTCCCTTAGTCTCATGTAGATGAACCCCCAGACTTGGAAGTGCATTCTTGGGGACATCGGCTTCTTGCTGTCACTGTCTGTCCTCCAGATAGCACATACTCCAGTCAGTTGACTTGAGCACAAATGAGTCACTTTACCTGGATGTAAAAATTTATCAAGGCAGCCAATATAATATTTGTGTTTCCTTAATAGCACACCATTTCAGAAATTGATTTGTGTTATGATTATTTTGGATTTATATCCTGTATCCCCTGTTAATTTTTAGGATTCTGAATGGGAAACACATTTCATATACTCCTTTGTTTCATCCATGCTACCTGCCACGTAGTCTTGCATGTGGTAGATATTAAATAACGACTTGTCACATAAGGCCGAGAGGTTTTTTAGGGAAGACTTTACTAGCTTCTCTAGGGCTAGGACCCTTAATTTGTCCTCAGAGCTCACAGTTTTGAGCCTTATCTTAACTAAATGAGAGGCAGGATAAAATGGTTTATTATAATCATTCTAGAGATGTGGCTTTAAGTGAAAAGCACCTAGTTAAAAAGAAACGCAATTTAGAGACCTTTTATGTAGTTTTAGCCTCCCTTAACTGATAGCAGTGAGAGAATCCTTTAACAGAAAAAAAAAACGAATGAAGATATGAAAACCGACTTGAATAATTTATGTCTAATAATATTAACATGTGCTGAAATGAAATATATAAACTAGTTTTTTAAGACTTTTAATTTAGTAACTGATTTAGTAATTTCAGAAGCTTTCATCATCCTGGAAGTCATTCTCTTCTTTTCCTAAAATTGTAGGTGTATTTTTTATCTCTGTGTATAGGACCATTTCACTTCTCCGGATGAATACGATGACCCCACTGTGCTCTACGAAGCCATTGTGTCTCATGAGAAGAACCTCGTCATAGCCCACGAAGGGGACCCTGCGTGGCGGAGTGCAGTCCTCGCCAACTCACCCTCCCTGCTTGCTCTGCGGCACGTCATGGATGACGGCGCCAACGAGTACAAGATCATCATGCTCAACAGACGCTACCTTAGCTTCAGGGTCATTAAAGTAAGGTTTGGAGGCACACGTTTGCCTCTGAAAACAATGGAACTTAGATAACTGTGTCCAAACTTTTAAAAAGTAATTGAAACTCTTTTATAGAAAACAAAAATAATGACCATACTACATTAACGTTTATTGTTTTTGAGCTCTTAATTTATTTTGTCAGTAATTTACTCTGTCCTCTGAAATTTTCTCATGTGCCATAAAACCTTACATTTTTTGCTTATTTCTCTCTTGCCTGTTATATGTGCTCTTGGGGAAGCATCTCTTCCTAAAATGTCAGCACTGTATTGCTAATAAGATGTGATTCCTAGGTTGCAAAATAATACTACAGCTTGTACTTCACAGTAGCTAACTGTAAATGGTTCACTCTAACTTGCTTTTTTGTTTTGTTGCTTTTTTTAAGCATCTCAGGGCTTTAGGAGGCTTAATCTCTGACATTTTATTTTGATAGTTTGTAATGTTTTTTCTTCATTTAATCAGCCCCCAAAATCACAAACATCCTTTCGACTCTAAATATTTGTTACCTCTCATTTCTATCAAAAATATTTATTATCTTAGTTACAAAATTCAGTGCTTCACCAATTTAGAAAACTAAATGGACTACATTTTACTTGGTATTTTTACAAGACAGCAGAGGGAAGAGCTCTGTAGGTGTTTATTATTTAATAGCCTAATGACAGTGGAAAATAGTTAACTCCTGTTCAGATGTGACCTGCTTATATTTGTTTCCTGCTTTTCACAGTTGGTTATCGTAATGTCTTTTATGTCCCTCCCATTTCCACTCTTCTGTTTATATAAATTTTATTCTTGGCCCCTTAACCTAATTCCCATGTGTTCTGCTTTTCAGGTGAATAAGGAGTGTGTCCGAGGCCTTTGGGCAGGGCAACAGCAGGAACTTGTTTTCCTACGTAACCGTAACCCGGAGAGAGGTAGCATCCAAAATGCCAAGCAAGCTCTGAGGAACATGATAAACTCATCTTGTGACCAGCCTATTGGCTACCCGATCTTCGTCTCACCCCTGACAACTTCTTACTCTGACAGCCATGAACAGCTTAAAGAAATTCTTGGGGGACCTATCAGCTTGGGAAATATCAGAAACTTCGTAGTGTCAACCTGGCACAGGTGAGCCCTAGGACTGCCTTTTCCAGTGGTGGTGTGTCCTGACCCGCTTAGTCTAGGCAGTGTGCATTAGCACCACCTGGAAAGATTGTAGGAAAAGTACAGATGCCACGGTACAATAAAAACCTGTTACACCTGAGCTTCATGAAGTAGAATCTGAGCATTTGTATCTGCAAACTCTTATTAAGTAAATCTAATGTACAGTAGTCTGGTCAGGAACCACTGCTCTAGCGTTTAGTAGAATCTTGGATAATTCCCTCCTTGTAGTTTTTTAAACTCTCTATTGCAGCTTATTGCCACTATTAGAATGTGTGGGTCAGCAAACAGGGCAAATGAGAGAAAAATAAAAGAAACTGGTGCAAGTCGATTACATTCTTTTTGTATTCCGTTCCAGCAGTAGGGGGAGCATGCTGTCCATGTTGAAACTCCTCCTTGTGAGATGCAGAGATACTGCTGCCATTTTAACAGTTAGTCAGCACTCACATCTCAAATATTTAGTATCTTCAAGTATGCACATGAATTTTTTTCCTCTGCCTTTTGTGTGGTAAATTATGATATATGGTACAGGAACATCATAATTTGATGGATGGCAAAGAAAAATCTCAGATTAAGAGTTGTTCAGATCCTTAAATACCAAAACTTAATCCAAACAAGACTAGAGCAGCAGACTCAGAAATAGGTGTTTTAAGATTCTTCCAGGAATACCCAGCATTAAAGAGTAAAATTTCACCATTTTAACGTCTACCCCTATTCAAACAGAGGGAAGAATACAAACCAGGGTAGTGTTCAAAGAAGTTTTCTTTTCAAAAAATACGTGTTGTGCTGGAATTGCCTTGTTTGCCCAGGACTGAGTGGTTTTCTGGGATGCAGGATTTTCAGTGCCAATCTGAGACAGTTGTGGGCAAGCCAGGAGAGTTGGTCACCCTACGTTTTAAAAAAGAAAAGAGGGCTTCCCTGGTGGCGCAGTGGTTGAGAGTCCACCTGCCGATGCAGGGGACGCGGGTTCGTGCCCCGGTCCGGGAGGATCCCACATGCCACGGAGCGGCTGGGCCCGTGAGCCATGGCCGCTGAGCCTGTGCGTCCGGAGCCTGTGCTCCGCAACGGGAGAGGCCACAGCAGTGAGAGGCCCGTGTACCGCAAAAAAATTAAAAAATTAAAATAAAAAAGAGAAGAAAAATTATTACAGCAGTTCTCTTCAGGTGTGCTACAGAATAAATTAGGTTTAATTTAAATCAATTAGGTATTCGTGGGTTGTATACAGTGACGAGGATACTATTTCCAGCTGAGATCTTAATGGAACAACTTGTTATGTGCAGTTCTTTGTTATGGTGTAGCAGAGATGATAGAGTGTAGTGTAAAAGTGAAGTTGATTAGAAGAACGGAGGCAGTGAGTATGAGGGAGATACGCAAACATCATAGACTCTTTTGCTTCTTAATGTTGATTGCCCCATGAAGATTTCCAAAGGTGAACATTAGTAGCATTAAATGTTCGGAATACAGTACCTATCTTGAAGTGATCTTGGGACCATGCCTCCTACTCCGGTGTTTGTTCCTAGGTTAAGGAAAGGTTGTGGAGCTGGCTGTAACAGTGGTGGCAATATTGAAGATTCTGATGCTGGAGGTGGAGCCTTTTGCACTAGTAACAGTGCGACAACTGCCAATGATCCCCACAGCAGTACATCCCAAGGAAGCACTGGAAACGCAGGCCAGGGACCGGGAGCAGGACTCCATCCGCCTGTCACATCTTACCCTCCAGCACTAGGTAATGTGAAACAGAATTATGTGTGTAATGTTAGCCTCTCAACTGTGGGGTTCAGGTAGTATGTGTGTATAAAGAGGGTGACATATTACCTACTTGGAAATATATAAATAGAATGTTTTGTTTGATTCCCAATAGGACGTTATCCTACTTGTTTATATTAATCATTTAGTATATATAAATATACACCATTTGAAATAGTATTTCTTTGAAAGTATCATTTTTAAAGGCCAATAATAGTTAACTAATATAATTTACTTCTCTCCTGTTGAACAACGATTTGGTTTCTTCTGAGTGTTGTAATAATCTTTGTATATGAATCTTTGTAATCACTTATTATTTTCTTAGGCTGGAAACTTTAAAAATGGAATCAAGTCAAAGTTTATGAGAATATTTAAGATATGATACATAATGCCAAAAATCTTTCCAGAATTCTTTTTTATTTCTTTTACACCAATTGGTACTCTGACCAGTCGTCTAGAGGAATGCCCAGCTTTGAGTATCATTGTTTCCACCTCTGCTGCCTGCTCTCTCAGAGAGACAGGAGAAGGGGGGTGGTCTTTAGTTGCATATTTTTAATTTGCATTGCTCTAATAATACCTGAGGTTGGAAACTTCTAAATGAGTTTATCAGATCTTCTTTCTGAAGTACATGTTAAGTCTCTTGCCCATTTTTCCACTTGGTTACCTTTTTCTTATTTGTATATTCTGGATTGGAACTCTTGGTCAGTTTTCTGTACCACAGACATCTTTTTCCATTCTGTATCTTGGCTTTCCCTTCTCTTTCTGTGAAGAGTGGCTTGCCTTTTTTTGTTAAGTTCTTAATTTTTGTGTAGAGCAATTTACTGATCTTTTCCTTTATGATTAATACTTTTTGTATCCTATTTAAGAAATTTTTCCTTATCCCAAAGGAAGCTATTCTTTTACTAATTTGTCTTTTACATGAGAGCTGTAATCCACCTGGCATACAGCAGGACTCACATCTTACCTGTTCCTGGATGGCTGGTCGGTTGATCCAGCACTGTCCTTTCCCCCTCTTTTTGCATGGATCAGATGAAGTTTTAAAAACATTTACTTAAAATGATTCAAAAAAATGTAATGGCACTGGAATTGTTAAGACTCTAAATAGGTGTGTGATCGACATTTTGTTATGTTCTTTTTTAACTTCTGAGTGAAAACCTAAAACTGCCAGTGTGCTTCTTATATACACCTTTTACTTTTAACATTGATTAGCTCTTTTTATTTTCAGATTAAAAAGTACATGTAGTTATTTTTCAATATAATTGATAATAATTTTCTAATAATCTTCACATCACTCTTCACAAATCTGAAGAACCCTATCGAGCCATTAGAAGAAAGGACACAGGATAACCTACTATTTAGTATCACTGATCATTCATATTCAGTAGTGATCCCTTAATGTACATGCATATTACAGTGTGGCATCACTGTGCCTCTGTAGGTAGTATAGCTTGTCATTGGGATAGATTGAAAGGGCATTAATACTGTATTTTGAAAAATAGTAGCTACAGAGCTTGCCACATAGTAGATCCTTAATAAATATTTCTCACTGTCTCATTTCTATGAGATATTCATGTATTCTGAAATATTTCAGTGAAAGAAATTTTAGGATTTATCTCAACCTAAATACCTGCTATTTCCTATAAATTATTTAATTGTATTTTTTTATGCCCCAGAATTTGAATTTTAAAAAGCTTCAGCAAATAGAATTTATGTTACAAAAACCACATAAGAAAATAGATCTCAGATATTTATCTCTTTTTGGCAACTTTAAAATTTTTAGGTATAAATATTAAATTCACCAACTAATTTAAGGTGCGAGGCTTAAGGGAGAAAGTCTTAGAAACTACTGAAGAAGCAGTTGTGTTTGGGTCATCCCACTGAGAAGGAGCGCTGCTGTTGTTTCTCCCTCCCCAGCCGCTAGCCACAGCTCTCACTCTGTGCAGTCCAGCCTGGTCCGGCAGTCCCCTGCCCGGGCCTCTGTAGCCAGCCAGTCGTCATACTGCTATAGCAGCCGGCACTCATCTCTCCGGATGTCCACCACGGGATTTGTGCCTTGTCGGCGCTCTTCCACCAGCCAGATATCGCTTCGCAACTTACCGTCATCCATCCAGTCCCGCCTCTCTGTGGTGAACCAGATGGAACCCTCCAGTCAGAGCGGCCCGGCCTGTGTGCAGCATGGCCTGCCTTCCTCTAGCAGCTCCAGCCAAAGCATCCCAGCCTGCAAGCATCACACCCTCGTGGGCTTTCTTGGGACAGACGGTGGTCAGAGCAGTGCCGCTGATACGCAGCCCGGCAACACCTTAAGTCCTGCCAATAATTCCCATGCCAAAAAGGGGGAGGTGATTTACAGAGTCCAGGTGAGTAAGCCCACGGTTCTTCTTGCACTGTTTCTCTTACTTGTTTGTTTTTATTTCTTGTTTTTTTGAGTGAAGGACTCTTGTGAAGACACACCTTATATTGCTTAGTCTGAAGACTAGAACAGTTTTGAATGTTGAAAAAATGTTTCTGCCAGTATAAAAACTGAAAGCAAGCAGTTTTTCACTGGTGGTATTTGTTCCCTCTTCAGCCATGGTTATGTGGCCATTGCAGTTAAGGTCTCCTAGGAGGCTAAAAGGAGTTCAGGTGGCTCTTTAGGTGGTTTTTTATTCCGTTATAGTCAGTGAAAGAAATTCTGTTTGGGATTATATAATTATTTGTCATCGAGGGGAAAGTGAGTTTTTGAATTCATTCATTCATTTTTGAATGAATGATCCATATTTATTTATACTGCAGATTGTGGATCCCAGTCAGATTCTGGATGGGATCAACCTGTCAAAAAGGAAAGAGCTGCAGTGGCCTGATGAGGGTATTCGGTTAAAAGCTGGGAGAAACAGCTGGAAAGACTGGAGTCCCCAGGAGGGCATGGAAGGCCACGTAAGTTCTCCTATGAAGCTGGTGCTCTGACTTTTTTGTAGCCTGACTGGTATGCCTGGTTTTTAGCTGATTTATGTACTTATGCTTAATTACCAAACTGAATTACTACCTCTGATCTTAAGGATAGAGTCTGTGAGTGTATTCAGGGTCTCTGCCACTAACTGCTTGTTTTATTCTGAATCATTAGGTGATTCACCGTTGGGTGCCTTGCAGCAGAGATCCAGGTACTAGATCCCACATCGACAAGACAGTACTTCTGGTTCAGATTGAAGATAAATACGTGACTGTAATCGAAACTGGGGTACTAGAACTTGGGGCTGAAGTGTGAGCCAGTGTTTTATAACTTCATTTCTTTTCCCTCAAAATTCCAAGAGATTGGAAAAAAAAGAGGAGCGAGCAGAAGATGCCTGCAGGTATCCCTTTGATCCTGTAGGAGAGACTTGAACATAGAGTGGGCTTGGTTAAGCACCTCTCCTTTGCCCTTCACCCTGACTCCTGTCACTGTCTCCATCCCCAAATAAAGCTGAAATATTTTTTTAAGTTAGCTGCTGAGAAAACATCGTGCATGAAGGATAAAGTTCTGTTAAAATACATCCTTAAAAAAAGTTTTTTCCTATGCATTGCCTATGCTTTAAATCAACAAACTCTTGCTTTCTAAACTATGATCTCATATTTTTCTAATTTTTTTGCCAAAAATAATTGCCATGTTTTGTCATAAAACATGAAATCCATTTACCTTGATTTTTAAAAACAGACAAGTGTAGAAACCTTCAGTTTGACATATAGCAGTATAAAAGTTTAATGTACAGTGAAAAAGACTATGAACAGACATAGATTTATCTTATTCCTTGAGCGCTAAAAACTTTAATGAAAAAAACTGCACTAATTTTTTACAATGCACTATAAAGTCTGAGATTTCTCAGAACATTTATTTATATATATAAAAATAAAATACCATTATTTAAATTGCCTTTGGGATTAACCCCTTCCCTTTCCTTATACGTAGCAGGAACTGTGCTGCTCATTTTTCTTTAGTAGTCTGTACTTCATGCCAGTCCATTGGATGTTTCCTTTAAAATGAATACTTAATCTCAAGATACACGTAGCTTCATCACTGGCATTTCCTGGAGCCAGTTAGTCAGTGACTCAGTCCCGTGAACACTCCTGCCAGCTCCTGTGTCCACATTTCAGATGGGCTCCAACACTGTGTGCGTCCCAGCTACCCTGTTTCTCCCACTTGGGGCAAGTTCTGCTGGGGTCAGTTTTGGGAAGAAAATACTTTTGCTTTTCAAAGAAGAAGGTGAACGTCCTGGAATTTAAAGAAAGGATGGATTGCCTTTTATTTTAAGAGTTCTTAGCTCTTGAAGTTATTCACATGCAGTTCAGTTAATCAAGTAAAAGTTTTTCAAACAAAATTATCCAAATGGTGCAGTTCTTATTGTTATATCCCTCTTTAAAACTTTGCCTATTATTTTCCTCCTCTCTTCTTATTCTATTACTTGAATTTTATTTCCTGTGATTTATAGTGTGTAGCTGTAATTTGAAATATTTATAACTGTGATGAACTTGACTTAATTCATATGTTGTCTCATAACTTAAATTTTATTGGTTTTTTTTTAAATGTATGTATTCAGGGAAATATATAACTCAGATTTACAATTAGACTAGGTGGGAACTGCAGTTTAGATTTAATTTTCAACATATGGCGTTTTTTAAATCCTTCAGAAAATTTTTCTCCTTTTGTGTGAAACTCCAAAGAAGACTGTACATCTGAGCATTTAGGAGCAGCCATCTTTCTGCCCCCGTGAATGGAAAGTAAAAAGAAGCAGGTGAAGTTAATTTCAGTCATACATTTTGTTTAGTCCATTATATCCAAAGTATTGCTATTTCACCATGTGGTACTAGCCGTATTTCAGGTACTTGCTAGCCACATGTGCTTAGTGGTTACCGTATTGGGCAGCGTGGGGTTAAAGTGTCTTCTGATGAGGTGAGAGGAGATAGAAGCTGTTTTTCCTCCTAATTCTGATGTAGATCTTACAGTATCACATGACACTTCAGTGGAGGGAATGAAAGCTAAGGAAGTAAATAGCTAATATATAGCCTCTGATTGCATTTTCACTCCAAAACCGATTTACTTTTCCTTTTTCCAATTTTAAAGTTTTGTGGGTATTCAGGAGCCAATGTGCCTTGTGTTGAGGTTTCCAGACTTCACACACTTTGCAGAATTTACTGTTGAAAAACTTTTTGTCAGATGATTTACTGAACATTTACACAAAGGTACCCTTTCTAAATTGACCAGTTAAAATGTATTTTTCCTGATGCTGTCATTATGTTCTGTGTTTGCCTTATTTTGGCAAATCTACAATATGCCATTAAGGTTCAGGTTCTTCTTTTTTCTTCTGAAACTGAATATATGATCTGTTTGTCTATCTGTATTATCTAAAATCCTCTCAGAGGAATTATGCTCCCTGCTGCTTGTTCCCTTTCTGAGATGAATATGATCTCTTCATGGTCATTGCCTAGATGAGAAGATAAGTGGAGCCTTTCCAGTCTTAAATAGAAGATACTTCATTTTCCTACACAGAGAAAAAGAAAAAACCTGAACTTCAAATGTTTAAGACTAAAACATATAGTCTTTTTAAAATCATAATACTTTTCTAATAATTGCATCAGGGGAAGCACTGATAATTAAAGAAGGAGTCATGTCTTAAAAATAATTGGAACTAAAGTATAATATAGAAATATACACACTTTCATTAATGAAGTTGATTATACATGTCTTATTCAACCCTGTCCCCTGCCACCCCACACCCCCTTGGAGATTAGTGAGCTGTTCATTTAGATTCCCTGCTTAGCCTTTTTGATTAGTATATAAGACTCCAGCATACACACATTAGCATCTTTAGTTCACAGTTGCCAAAACGTTCAGGGTTCCATAATTTGAAAGTAAAAATATGTAATTAAAACGCTAGTTTTTTTCATTTGCTTTAAATAGTTTTATTGATATCTTTCGGGGTTTTTTCTTGTTTGATTTTGCTTTTTCCCCCTTTAGAGAGAGTTCTGGAATAAGTTATAAATTCCTAGCTCTTTTGCTGTTGTTGTTATTCAGTGTTAAAAATCATTTTATAACTCAAATTTTTGGTTAATCTTGCAGTTTATAACTTGGTGTAAGCCCTATTTTTACACCATTTTTCAATACTTGATAAAACTTTATATGTTCACTTTTTTCTAAAGAACTATAATTTTTCCAAAAGTCTAGATTAATACAAGATGTTGATCTTTAAGGGACTTGGGAGAGTAGGTGGTGAGGCTCTATATTTTTAAGGTAAAAGGAGATTAATTACCTTTCAGGAAATTAGCGAACAGACTTCATCAGTGTTCTGCCTTCTTTGAGTTTCCATTACTGGAAGATTAACTTCCATTAGATTTGAAGTTGTTTTTTTTTTAATATTTCAAGTAAATCTGAGATACTTCTACAGACCCTTGAAGCAGAATTAGTCAGACAAGATTTCTCTCCCGAGTGAACTATGGAAAATTACTCTGTGTACCAAATGTCAGGCAGTGAAAATACAAGTTTTTACGTAAGAAACAACAGCTCATTAAAAAGATGTATTTTTCTTCCTGGGTTAGTTTACTTTTCCATCTCATATGAAAATATAAGAAAAAACAGCCTCAAATCTAAGCAAGGGTAGCTTAGCCTTAATGAATCCCACTTTGCTTCTGAGCAGCATCCTTCTGCCTCTGCTTAGGAAATCTTCATGTGGTGGATTGCTGCACTGAGTCCCATTCATCCAGAACTGAGTCTTTTAAACTTACATTTGGCCAGAGGCTAAGGTTATTGTTTTCTTTCAAAACTCTTCCCTCCCAAATATGTGACTTGAGAAGAAGATAACAATAATTTTGCATGAGAATTCTTTGCATTTATGTTTACTAGCTACAAAACTATAAAAGGCTGCCCGCATTGTGATTGACTTTTGTGTTTGTTTTCATTACTTTTTCATGCATATGGACACAGCCCCCCCTTTTTTTTAAAGTCCTCAATATTCATTCTTGTTCTTTTTTGTAGTATATTTTAATCACGTAAAATTACTTTGCTTGGACACAGACCAAGGGTAAGATGTCATTCAAGGCTAAGATGATACTTGGAGCCTATTAATGGACTTTGAACTTTCTGTTTCAGTCATATATGGAAATTGAGTTTTATTTATCTGGAGAAAGAGGAAAATTAGCTATTACCGTGTATTTGTGCAGCATAAATTTTAATATTACGTTGGATATGTATAGTTTTTTTTTTAAATTAAGTATTAAAAAACCAGCCTCTCTTTTCTTCACTTCATTTTTTTTAAAAAATCTGGTTCATATATACCTAGTCCTTCTCATTTGTTTAGGTGATTGGAGAGAAGTTAATTATTATACAAATAGATCTGGTAGGTATGTGAGTGAAGTATTAATTTTGTTTGAAACAGATGTATATTTTCTGCTTTGAATCACCTCTCCAGAGTCATCTTGTCAAGAATTATGTGTGATAAGAATTTCTCTTTACTGCCTATCAGCCACATATTCTTTCTGAATTAGAGAAAATAAGTTCTATTTGTGAACTGAACTTCATTATCTGCCGTTTTATGGAAGCAGCATAACATTCTTTGGGGGACCAGAGCTGAGTGTCATCACAAGGTTACATGACAGCTCTCTTCTAAGGCACACCTATTATATAGGGTTATACCTTTTTTCTATGCTTCAGCTCTGCACCTGACAATTTATGATTCAGAGGATCCAAGCTAGAAGGAAGAAAGGTCATCTAAGATTGTGATAAGGATGAATTCCTGCGTGGTATCTGCACAGATGGGGCGATACCCTGGAATTCGAAGCAGAGTAGTAGTGGAGAATGAGATGGCTGCTCCAGATGACTCTTGGATTTAGCGTAATTGTGGTTAAACACGATTTTTTATATATGAAACTTGATTCTACAACCAAAATAATAGAAATGGGGGAAAAATCATGTCTGCTTATGTTTTTTTAAAGTTTATTATAGTTTAAGTAAAAATAAATTGTAAAAAATGATTACCTTAACCCTGTACAAGTCTGGCAATGAGCTCTGCATGAGGAAATGGAAGAAAGAATACTGAAAATGATTCCAGGAAGGTAGGTGGGAGGAAGGAGAATGGTTTTCCCTTTTCTGATCATGGGCTCTGAAAGTATTCATTGCCTCTACCAGCATTCAGTATAAACCAGAGATAAGAATATATGTACTCACGTGTGTCTGTGAGTGTGTGTGTGCGCGCGTGTCTGAGTGTTTGTTATTCTAAACAGCTTGTAAATACGGTAGATGTTTAAAATGGAAACTAAAAGCTGAGATTGTTTTTTCTTTGCAAATATATTGCATCAAAGATACAGTATCGACAGTGGATAAAACACGGAGGAAATAAATTTTTTCTCATTTTGCCTTCTGTCCATTTTTGTCAAATTAAGAAAAATCAGAGTTTACCATATTAAGCTCTGCCTAGCATATTTTAAAAACATGTACTTGGTTCTGAAAATAATCATTTTAAACAGAAGCTTTGGCCTATTAACATGGGATTCAGCTTATAATAGAAATGTATAAATTTCATAATAAAAGGATAGCTTTTCACACTTGGCAGAAAGGTTGTAGTTTACATCTTCTGAACTTATCTGAATGTGTCCTATTAATGATATAATATCAGATGGAACATGTAGGATGATGGATGAAAATGCGTACATGTTCACTGTATCACACTAAATTACAGTACAGAACATACAGGTTATAGTCATCAAAATCAGACAAATGCTAACTTGGTGTGTGTACTAACCCACTGATTTCATGTATAATACTTCAAGAAAATGCAAGCTGACTTACAATGATAATAGATATACTCTTGACTGAGTCACTTATTAATCCTTCAATGAGTCATTTTAACTATAAATAACAACCAAAGCCAGCAGGGTGCAGGTGACGTGCCACTGGCATCAGAGTCCCAAACAGTTTGCTGTCTTCCTGCCCAGGATCACAGTGGCACACCTAGAAATGTAATGGCATTTAGTCTTATAGGATCTTATAGGACAGTATTTTTTCTAGTGACAGGAAACATGCTGGTTAAATGAAACACATCTTCAAAGAAACGGATTTTCTGTGTATGTGATCTACATTAATCTTAGAGCCAGAGATTCAAAAGGGAGTTGACCTGAAATTTGGGTCCCCTAAAAGCTCTTCGTTGTTCGTAAAGTGCAGTTTACTTAGGATTTTTTTTTCTCCTAAAGGATCCGAAAATGTTGGCCTGTAACCGATGAATCTCACCATGTAGGTGCATTTTCCTCTGGGGAAGGTAAAACACACCTTGTGAAGTAAGGACGTGACGAAATGATGGCTTTTGGGGTATTGGGGTATTCATTCAGCACTTACTATATAAAACGTTTGTTTTATTCCCCTTTTCCCCCATTCATATGTGCTTATTAAAGAAAACTAAATATGATTGAACTTCATGCTTCGAAAAATGTAATTTGGTACAAGAGGATCCCTAGATCGCTCTGTAATTTCTCAGGATATATATTAACAGCAAGTGGTAAGAGGTGAATCCGTCTTATCTGAAAGCCTTTTAAGAAACCATTCAGTTTCAGTGCCCAGTAAACTGTGCTGAAAGGGAAAAGTCATCTTTCAGTCCAGGGTTCCTTTTTGCTCCCAAGGACATTGTATGAATCCATAATAACCGGGCCCATGTAAGGATACTCCAGGCCAGTCCCATCCTGAAGCACAAGCATCCTGACTTGTCTTTATCATATAGTCACCATCCCAGGCCAGCACTGAATTTTATCAGATACCAAGCAGCGTTTTTAATACTGTTAATGGGTTTGCTCTCAAAAACCACCCACCACTTCTCGGTTGTGTACTAGTTAATAACACAGGATGTCCCAGTGGGAACTCAACAGTGGAGTACAAATGGCTAAAGTAAGGTATATCTTTTTTTTAGACAAAATGCAGATTTATCTAGCTTATAAATTTGGGGATGACTCCTTTGGTACAATTGCATTAAGATACTATTTAAATAGTTCTAAAATATTTACTTAGAATGCTTACAGTTGCAAGGAAGAAAAACCCCAATTCAAAGTTCCTGAAACAGGAAATTGGCTCATTATAAAATGAAAGGTAAACTGGGCTTTCAGGATTGATTAATCATGTTATTCCAGCTCCGTGTATCTAATTTTCTCAACTCTGCCCTCCTGTGTATGCTGGCTTTCTTTTCAGACTGGAACTAGGTGTCTATTTCTAGACCTCACTCCATACACATTATCATTCAGAATAAAACACTTCCTGTTACCTCCCTTAAGTGGGAAAATCTCCCAGAAGCCTGAGCATATTTCTCCTTGCATCTCATTAATGTAAGAGTTGACACATGCAAGATCCTTAACCTGTCCCTGTGTCCTGATTTTCTGAACCGGTCACTGATAAGAACAGTCACCACGATTGGCTCAGACAAATCAGAGCTTAGCCCGGAACCCAGAGTTCACTCAGCAAACAGCATGGTTGCTATACGATGTGTGCAAAGGAGTTAGCCACAATGTCCGCAACTGTTCTGTACATAGCATTTTGGAACTTGAGTATTGTTTTCAAGAAACGAAGCCTCAGACTACCTACAAAATAAGGTGTTTCTTTTAGGATGCATCTGTAGCAGACCTAGAACAGAAAGTCAGCAGAAACTGAGGTGGACTAGGTCCAAGTGTTTGCTCTTTTTTTCTGAGGGGCTGCCTTACATCTCATCATGCTTCTGCTTTTCTCCATGTAAATTATTTCCTTCCTAAACTTGTTGGGGAAAAAAAGAAAAAAGTAAGCACCTAGACATAGGATGATCTTTAGGAAAAGGCTTTTAATGATGGGTTCAGTTTCTAAAGGACTACTCAGATTTCCTATTCCTTTTTTAGTTAGTTATGGTAAGTTGGATTTCTCTAGGACTGCACATCTCAAACTTTTTGGTCTCAGAATACTTTGACATTTAAAAAAATTACTGAGCCCCCCGCTACCAAAGAACTTCTTTTTATGTAAGAAATACTTATATTTACTGATATCTATTGCATTAGGAATTAAAACAACAAATACTAAAGATGTTATTTCTAAATGAATTAATAAATAATGAACTCATTACATGTTAACATAACATTTTTATTTAAAACAGTGCTTCCAAATTTTAAAAATTGCATAAGACATCTGAACTATCTGCTGCTACATACAGTGTGTTGCATTACATTATTTTGATTGAAGGATATGAAGAAAACCTGACTTCATACATATATGCAGTTGGAAAAGAGAGGAATATTTGAATAGCCTTTTCAGATAATTGTTAATATTCTTGTTTTGTTACTTCACTGAAATTTGCTAAGTGGTAGTTTCTTAAAGCTTAATCTGCCGAGCTGAGTGAGTTGAGTGTTCGGAGAAATAAAATGGTTTATTTACTGAAAACCATCCAGTCCAGAGGCTTATAATTCATTTTGTAAGACCTTAGACTTACTTTTTTTTTTTTTTTTTCCTCAAAAATATGGGGCCAGAGGACGGGAGGCAAAAAATACTTCACTTGGATAATATCTTTTCCTTTCTGGAAACGAGAGAACTCTCCAATTGCACGAGTTCTGACGTGTTCTAGTTAACATCTCTCTTTCTCAACCTGTGTTGGTTCACCCTCTGGGTATGCAGGTCAGAAAGAAAACTTACAGGTTATGTGGGCCATGGGTGAGAGGGCCAAAGAAATGACAAGTACTGAAGCAGGAAAAGCTCTGGTGTCTCCAGTGATTAGATGGTGAGGTGTCACCACCAAGGCAAGCACTGGCCCAGCTGCCCACGGCCAGCACAGCAAGCCTCATAGAACTGGGTATTGGGCCTAAAAAATACAAGCTCCTCAGCCCCTGCACTTCTAGAGAACGTGAAGAATAAGGTTAAATTTAGGATGCATTTTTTCATAATGAAGTTTTCATTAGCATCCCTTTGTAACTAAAGTTGCACAGAGTGTGTTTTAGGTAAAGGAGGAAGATGGCTTAAGAGCTAGAATTAACGTGGAGAGAGAGTTTCTGGAGAGGCAGACTGTTCAGATATGCTTGGCTTTGGCGTTGGTTAGGGTTAGTACTCAAACTTGATTTTGTCAGAACCTGAATTAACTTCAGAAGCAGTTAATGATAATGAAAGTAGTAGAAGGTCAATATGTTGATGAAAATGCCAGTTTATTGACTGGCATTTTCAGTCAATTAGGGCAGATTAGGAGATTAGGGCACTCGCAGCCTCATATCAGAAGGTAACTGTTAGGCCACTTTGGTCATCAGAAGTTAGTTTATGGACATAGAATTAAGAGCACAAGGAACATCATTTTTTATAATTCTGAACATTTTTTTTTCCTGCCTTGGGAAAAGCACGCTTTATAATTTTTCTACTTTTTTAGTGATGGAATATTTATGTCCATCAGTCTTAGTTTTTTCACTCTGCAGTAAACATTGTCAAATTTTGATCTTTGGCTTCCTTTTTCTAGACTCCAAGCAGACCACATTTCTTCTGTTGTCACATTCTTCCTTCAGGTGTGTCAATACGACTGTGTTACACTCAGCCTCTGCTTCTGCTGAGATGCTCTAATTGGATTACTCAACACCTTGCCCTTCCTGCTTTGATTGCAGAGAATTGGTCTAACCCACTGGTGTGAAGTTCACTAGTTGAAACATGGGAAAATCTCTTTATCTTACAGTTCAGAGGACACAAATTTACTACACCTCCTGCTTCATTACATTTCCAACTAAGAATAATTTAATTATTTTCTCCAAATACACCCATCAGTTTGGGCAGGGGAAAATGTCTCATAGCTTTTAAACTAAGAGCAAACGTGTTTTAAGAGATTAAAAGCAAAATCTAATTTTAAAAAGTTTAAAATTCAGGATCTGTTTAGCTTGAAAGGGATTGTTGTAAATTATCTTGAAAATATTCAGTATTCAAGGACGGAAGGTAAATGACACTGACAGACTGACTAGACACAATCTAATAGTGTAAAGACATTAAAACAAGATGCTGACATGTCTGTGGCAAAGGGCTGGCATATGATAACTCTTGCCAGATTAAAGATTCTGGAAAGTGATAAATTATATTTCCATTGCAAATCTGAGCAAAAGGACTCTATATAAAGCAGTAATGACTCTCTTTGGAAAGTGTTTATCGAAGTAAACTGTGCCAGATAAATTCACAACAAACCTGCCATATGTTTTTACTGTCTTGCATATGTGAAAATTGAGACTTAAAAGATAATTTTAAGGAAAAGGTAAAATCATGGTCCTCAGGTATAAAAATGTACTACATGTGTTCAAGGCTTTATCTGATGCATTAATCTGAAGCACTAACCACACGTTATAACACATTCAAATTTAAATTTTTTAGAAAAGGGCACAAGTGTATGTGGAGTAAAAGAATGTTAAAAATGAATTGTGAAATGGAGACAAACTGTTTTGGTTTTTTTGTCCACTGAACCTCTACTAGAGGAGACAGAATTTACATGACTTATTCAATACCTACATTTTACAAAGTTATAAAATAACTCCCTCAGAATCAGAACCTGATAAGACAGAGAAGTATGCTATAGACGATGCAGTTTTCCATTGGCATACAAGTTTTGTCTACCTTATTTTTAGTAATTGGCCTGAGATAATCCACATAATAAGTGGCATGATGGAGAAGATCTGGGGGGGGGGGTGTCCAGGACATTTGAATTGCAAGGGAAGCCCTGAGGACATCCTCGGAGGCTGTTGTGATTCAGCCTTGAGGCAGTGTTGGCTGGGACTGAGGTGTTGACCGTAGGGCGTTAGTTAGCAGACTCTGAGGCTGGGGGTTTTGCACAGTTTATTGGAGAGTGCTCTTCAGGGACAGTATAGGTGAGGGAGCAGGAGAAGCTGGATTGATGAACTGTTGATGCAGTTACAACAAAGGCTTTAGTTAAAAATCCATGGGAAGATCTGGAGCCCTTCTGAGATGTTCTGAGGACACACCTTGGGGCGGCAGTACTCCTGGCAGCTGGGATAGGGATCATTATGTCCATCCTGAAGTGGAATCTGGGCAGAGCACCACAGCGCGCAATGCAGTTCTTGCCCTGCTCACATCCACGTGTCGCCCTCCTCTGTCACCCTTTTGAGATTTCTCCTGACGAGCACCTCTGCTAGTCTAGGTGCTTACCTGCTCTTACCGCTAGGCTTACCTTCTGGGATGACCCAGACTCCCTTATCCTTGAGAGCTCTGAGCCTCTGGTCACCAGGCCCTTCTCAAGCAGTGACTGCTGTACCTGACTGACCATTTTCCATTTAAATTGGACAAGGGATTACCAAGAGACACTCCAGTGTATCACCTGCATGCCCCGCGTGTCTCTCCTCCTACCATTGCGAGACGGCAGCCCCACCTCTCCTAATTTCCTTTCCACCAAGGAAAGAACGTGGTGGTGACTTTTCGGGCCTACTGGCCTCATTGCACAAAGAACCCAAAGTGACTGGGTGATAGCCGTAGCTTACAGTTGAATGGGACTCTTGCTATATCCCCTGACAGAAGATTTCTCCCTTTGGAAACCAGGTTCTTTAGACCCGCTGAGCCTAAAGTTGTGGGACTAGGAAGCACAAGTTCCCCAAGAGGGTCATTGGTAAAGATGGTTAGCGGGACCGTTCCCATTTCTATTTGTTGGTTCCCAGTCTGGTGTATTCCGCCAGTTGGGGCCACTGAACCACTAGAATGGTCATTGATTTAGGATGTATCCTGCAATCCTGGAGCGTGGGTGGTGCCCCATCCTCACAGGATATCATCTCCAAACTGGCACCTCAGCTGCACATTTAAAATGTCACTTAATTGTTCTATCAGAGCAGCAACTTTTCCAGTACATGATAGGACCAGTAGATCCCCTGACCGTGTGCCCACTGTTTCACTCTCTTTGCTGTAAAGTCCCACGGTCCTATTCCGTGCCACATGGAATCCTGTTTCAGTGGGTCTGACACTCTGTAAACCCTCATGTGATCATAGTGCTGAAACCCTGCATGCAGGAAGGCAAGACCGATTCTCATAATGTGTGTCAATTCTAGTCAAGATAAGTGACGGCCCCACCTAGAGTGGAAGGGGTCCACTTGCCATCAGGTGGATGGTTTTTCTCCTTGAGTGGTGGGTATTGAATCAATATACCATATACAGCAGTGATCTCGAGCACTCAGGTTAAACATCTGGCAACATCAGTAGCTAGACCATCCTTGGTGAATGGAATCCCACTGTGTATCTGCCATTGCTGCCACCATGGCTACTCCTTTCATGCACACATTTTGCCAGCACAGGAGTGACTAATGAAGAAGATAGCAGGTATCAACTGCCCAAATCATTTGGACCACTTGGTTGTTTAGTGCCTCTTCCATCGTAGATGCTCTCTGGTGGCCATGAACACCATTCAAAGATGTTTATACACCACGCCCACTCCCGTAGACCAACCACGTGCTCCAACCTGTGTCCCTGACCACCTTATCTTTCTCCTCCTAGGTCTTTGACCAGTCAGCCAAGCCATTTGCTACTCCCATTTGTTCATGTTTTTTCTGGCCTTGGGCTCGTTCTGATTCCACACAAAGTGGACGACTGGATAGCCTGATTTTTGCCTTGCAGTGATTTCCCTTCACCGCTGTCTTAAAGGGCCACCCGAGTGGGGCTGCGTTGCAGCAACAGTCCATTTTTGGCTTGCATCTACCTGCCACAGGAACCCACCTGTGAACCAAACTTGGCTTTTTTCCTCTTCTGTAAGTTGGTTATAAGGGACACATGCCCTTAGCCATAGGGGTGAGCTCGTGCAACAGCAGTGAATGACATGGCGGGGAGCCTGGGCTGCCTACTCATGCAGCCTACCTGTGTCCCCTCTCCCTGCTCATGTCCAATGCCCTGTGTACCACTTCCGTTTTCAAATAGGTTGCTACTGAGCCTATGCAGGCTTACGGCTTAATGTCTGACAAGTCACGTAGCCAGGCACTCTCTACCAAGGCCAGCAGCAAACCAGGAGCTGGTATAAATGCCATGGCCTTACTTCAGAATCCTATGAGTTTGCATTGTGATTCTCCAATTAGGTTTACCATAAACCCTACACAGCATCTTTTCCCATCATAGATGCTTTAAATATCGTAAGATCTACCTGGTTGTAAGGACCAAGTGGCGAGACCACTTACACCACGTCCTGAACTGGCTGCAGAGTCATTCTCCTTTGGGCCCCACTCAAAGCTTTCCATGTGACTCGGCAAATGGGTCAGAGCAGTGTTCTCACAAATGGACTTTGCAGACTTCAGAATCCATGTTGACCTATGGGCGTTCTGAGTCCTTTTTAGTCATGGGAGAAATGAGTCCTTTACATTGAAGGGGAAGTTCCAGCAGGCTCCTGAATTTTTATAGGCTTTATGTCCTACCATCCTTGCCCCTTCTTGATCATCCAGTCTGACCGGCGTGATGTCATCAATGTAGGGGGCCAATGTGATTTTCTGCACCATGTCTACACAGCTTCCTTCATGCCTTTTGAGGGAGGGCAGAAGACCGTAAACGTACAGTGTTATCCACCCCACATGAATGCAGACTGCTTCTGACCTTCGTTCTCAGTAGAGATGGATAAGAATACATTTGCCGGAGTGACCATGTACCTGAAGCAGTGTTAATTTGCATTTGTGTTTTTTGTAGGGACCTGACTAGTGAATCAGTTGGGAATATGAGAGCCACCACCCCTCTCCTTTATATCTCTTCTCATCCCTACAGGTATTGTGATTTATTGTCTTGGGTGGAGGGATGGGGTCGGAGGGAGTTTCATATTCTTCCACTCGGCCTTCCCTAGTGTGGTTGACTAGTTGGTTTGCCTGACTACCAAGTATGCCCGCTCTGATCATACATTCAGGGATGAGGGATAAAACACTGGGCAGGTCTGTGGACCCAGTGGGCCCACTCTAAACCAGACCTTCATTAGGACTTTATTTGTATTTTATTTATATGGTTCTCATGTGCCTCCCTGACCCGCATTCTAACAGGGATCATGAAGATGCTTTGGGTGCCCAGTATCCATGACCTCAGATCCTGTTTCTGTGTCCAACCAGTGATTAGAATCTCGGATTTTCACCTTGGCCCATAGATCCCTTGGGGAAGAACAGAGGGAATCATTCTGTATATGCTGCTGTGGTATTGCAGGATCCTTCCTCCTGAAGGCCCAGCTTTTCCTTCAGTCACTGACTTCCAGGTCTGAAAGCTGGCCCAGACCCAGAAACTGGGCCACAGATTTTAAGTTCTTACTGGGGTACTTCCCTCAGCCTCCTTGTTTTTTTTTTGTTTTTTTTTTTTTTGCGGTACGCGGGCCTCTCACTGTTGTGGCCTCTCCCATTGCGGAGCACAGGCTCCGGACGTGCAGGCTCAGCGGCCATGGCTCACGGGCCCAGCGCTCCGCGGCATGTGGGATCTTCCCCGACCGGGGCATGAACCCGTGTACCCTGCATCGGCAGGCGGACTCTCAACCACTGCGCCACCAGGGAAGCCCCCTGGATTTCTTTTGATTGTATAGATTGCATGATACCCTTGTTGGTGCCTGTTTCTCTATCTTGCCCTTCTGAATGCCATGTTCTATTAACCATTTCCACGTTCCCTCTGGGTCAGTCTTTCCAGCTGTCATGCTGACTTTGCTCCTTATCACAATCATTGCACCCACCTTGCTTCTGATGCCTTGTGCTTCCTGGCCTCTTTTAATTTGAGACTCTATCATCCCACTGCTATCAAGGAATCTTGCTCTATAACAGCATCTTCTAGCATCAGCCCTGGCCCACAGACGACAGCCCCCACTAACCTTTCTCAGTCGTGCTGGTGCCCTTGTCACCAACACATTTCTTACCATTTTGCTAAACAAAGTGATAGGAGGCTGGCCCTCCTTTCCGTGGAATGTCGTTGGTGGGTTTTCTGACTTTATGCAACATACCCATTTTAGCATGCTCACTTCTCTGAGCCTTGGATTCCTTCTCTACCACTTACCATGGCAATTCTGGCATTTCTCTTCTACTTAGTATGGATTATTGCTTTTTCCAGCCTTCTGGGAACCAACCGAGCAGTATATTTGCATAATCTTTTAGGGACTTTGCCAGGATATCAATCTTCTGTCATAGGAGAGTGTCTCATATTGATAAACTCTCTCTTTTCCAACTTCGTATTCGGTTTCTCTTGATTCAGCACCCTCCAGATCCAGCCTCATATACAGCCTCCTGGCCTCTGCCCGCTCACACCGGCCGGGTCTCCTCAACCCCTAGCCCCTTCTTCTTCCCCTAGCAGCCCCAGCGCACCCCTGGCCAGGTGATGTTGTGACCTGACCAGTTATGGGCCAGGGAGCCAGGAGGGGAGGTAGGAGGGGATGAGTGGCCTTTGAGTCATCTTCAAGCAGCGGAGAGCGGGTCACATCTGCAGGCCAGTGTTTGGGGATCTGGGGCTTCAAGGTTGTCAAGAGCGTCAAGTTGACCTGCAGTGCAGTTACAACAGAGGCATCGGCCAGTCTCACAGGGAGCTCCAGACACGTCACAATCCCTCTCTCAAGTCTCCCCTGTTTCCCAGCCAGGCCCTGTCCTTGGCATGGCACACCCGCTAAGTCGAAAATCCAGTCTTCTCTGGAGCTCTGTTCCCTTCGTGTTCTGTCCTGGGCCGGGCCTCAGCTGCTCTGCCCTCTCGCTGAAGGAGAACAGGAACCTCTACATGCTACCAAGGAGGCCCCTCTAACATTGACTCTTTGCCTTAAATAGGCAAGTAATTGTCCTCAGCCTCTTGCTGTCTTTCTCTGGTGCATCGAGAGCCCTCAACCTAGGAGGGGTGAAGGGTGCGTGGTGGGCGGAGGGAGAAGGTGTGCTGCAATGCAGTCACAGCCAAGGCCTCAGCCTGTCCCACGGGAAGCTCTGGGGCTTCGATGGTCCAAGTTATCCCGGTTTGAGGTACAGAGGCTGGAACCGCCCCTGCCGGCACTGACTAGCTACTGGATATGACTGGTCTCCCGGAGGAGACTCAACCTTGGTTAAGTAGCTTCCTTTGGAAGGAGGGCAGTTCCTGGCGAGGGCCTTAGGTTTGAGCGGTCAAGGGGTGGCACATAGCACCAACTGACCCTGGGGGTAAAGAGGAGAGCTACAGACAAGAGAATGGCTTCCGGAAGATGAATTGACAGGTTATGCTGACCTGATGGCATAGAGGTCTTTCACTGAAGAAACATTTAATACCCCCCTCTGTGCTCAGCCCTGTGCTACGTACAGATTATGGACACAAAAGGTCCTTGACCTCAAGGAGCTCACAACTGAAACCACGCACCAGTGGAGGAGTCTGGACGTGCCAGGATTTCGGTCTGCAACGTGAGTGGGTGTGTGGCTAAGAAGATAAATCCTGCGATGTGCTGGAGCTTTTCCATTAGCTTCGGAGCTTGTATTTTTCCTCCCTCAAGAGGTGCCCAGATCCCTGACTGAAAAGGAGACAGCTTCCTGGAGGGCTGGGAAGGACAGAGCTATCCTGTTGCGACCTGCCCTACCAGCGGTGACACCCCTCCCCACGCCCCCTCGTGTGTCCCATCTCCCAGAACTGTGCTGTGCGCGGGGACAGGACATCTCAACGGAGCGCGGCAGTGACGTGCCGAGTGGCCTTTCCTTCTGTCTGTGAAGGAAATGCCAAGGAAGCTCCCCATCTCTGCAAACAGAATATAGGAAGGGGAAGCAGCGGCTGCCTCACTGGTGTCCTCACGTAAACTGCCACCAGATGGCAGCAGGCGCTCAGCCCAGGCTGGGGAGGCGTCGAGGGCCGGGGTGTGTTGGGTGGGCTGGAGCCCCAGAGACACACGTGCCAGAAGAGGTGTGAGGAACAAAAACTAACAAAATGACAAGGCTCTCGGAGCCTGTTAAACTACCTGGGGGTAGTTACCCTGCCTGCGCTCCCGGATTCACGTTTACTGCTTGATGCCCGTGCCTGTTTGCGAGGCCCCTCTGCATCCTTGCCTCCAGCTAAACGGGGGCTCCGCGGTCATAAACCTCACCATCAGGACTGCCCTTAGAGCATCCCAGGTCTTGCTGAGTCGTTTTTTGTCTCCATCATTTCACTGAGCCTCACAGGAGCCATCCCTTGAGGCTATGGAGCTGGACCTTCTCCCAGGACCTGCGGGGACACTGTGTGTCTCAGCCACTCAGCCTCTCGGGAGAAGGCAGATGGGGCCTCTGCCCTGCTTCCACTGTGACAGGCAGGGACAGGTGACTGCGACAAGGTCAGCAGGCTGCCTGCCGAGAGTGGCGTGCTTCCAACACCTCAGAGCGATCTTTCCCGCCTGGGCGATTTCCTGGTGACATCACAGGAGCAGCCTCTCGGCCGGGATGGGGGAGGAGCCTTGGTGGCCCTGCCACACACGCCATCAAGGACACCAGATGGAAACCACGCTCAGTGGCTGGACAGAGTGTCATGTCAGGCACTGGCTCAGAAGTGAGTGGAAGGTGCTCTGGGAGCACAGGGCTGGGGATTGGGAAGCAGCCCCTGCGCCAGGCGGGGAGACAAGGAAGAGGTGCGTGCTCAGACCTGGGGGGCCAGCCTGGAGCTGCAGCGGCCCTGCGGGGCGGTGACAACACAGCTGGTGCCGAGAAACAGCTGGAGAGGGAACCAAGAACTGGTTCAAAGTCAGGGCTGTCCTTCCCGCCCGCCCCCCCGGCTCCTACCTTCCAGTCTCCCTCTGACCCTTCTTGTCAGAGCCCAGGGAGGGGCAGCTGATGGAGGAGAAAGGTCATGTGTGGAGAGGAGAGGGAGTTTGGAGCTCAGAGATGGTCCACCAGCCACCAGCTCTGCCCCTTGTTGCCCCAGGTGGGCCTGGAGTGAATCATGCCTGGAGAGGGGGCGTCTCCCACAGCCAGAAGGGGGTAGAGGTCTGCAGCTTCCTCAGAGTAGTGAGGATGGGATGTGCAGAGGAGGAGGGGGTCTTCATGGAGGCCTGGGGAGGCTGCAACCCCAAACTTGGACTCCTGGCCACAGCCAAGATTCGAGGGCCTTCCAGGGCTCACACAGGCTGGATGGGGGCCACCGGGAGTAACCCTGGGCAGGTTGTAGCCAGAGGAGCCTCCTTGGATGTCTGGCCCCATATGAGACCCCAGATTCTCTGCTCATCTTTGGGCGGGGGGGGGGGGGATCAGAGTTTGTGGTCCAAATTAATTTGAAGGAAAATAAAGTAATATAAAACTGTTAGCAAAGCCACGTGCCCTCAGACCCGCAGACTTCACCCTCAAGGCCTTTGTTGCTGTGAGTGGTCCTCTGGGTGCTTCTGCATCAGCAACAGACTCCTGTGGAGAGGCGACGGGAACTCGGGGCATGATAAATCCTTTTCATATAAACTACATAAAAATCACAGCCACTGTTTACCAAGAGCTACCCTGTGCCGGGTGCGTTTCTCCAGGGCTCCTCAGCATTCGCCCTGTGACATTCTGGGCCCGACACACTGATTTGTGTGAAGTGGGGGGAGCAGCCTGGTAGAGAACTATTGACTTGACAGTAACTCATTTTATCCTCACAACCCTGCACTATGACCTCTCCTTATTTTTTTTAATTGCTTTTTTAAAAATTGTGGTGAAATACACATTACATAAAATTTATCATCTTCACCATTTTTTAGTGCACAGTTCAGTGGCATTAAGTACTTTCACGTTATACATCCATCACCACCCTCTATCTCTGGAACTCTTTCATCTTGCAAAACTGAAAGTCTACCCACTAAACACTATCTCCTTGTTCTCCCCGCCACGTTCCCTGTCAGCCATCACTGTGCTTTCTGTCTCTGTGAATCTGACTGCTCTAGGTACCTCACGTAAGTGGAATCATACAGTATTTGTCCTTTCACTTAGCATGATGTCCTCAAGGCTCATCCAGATTGTAGCATGTGTTAGAATTTCCTTCCTTTTTAAATCTGAATAATATTCCATTGTATGGTTATGCCACATTTTGTTTATCCATGCGTCCACCAGCGGACGCTTGGGTTGCTTCCACCTTTTGGCTATTATGAGTAATGTTGCTATTATTACCCCCTTTAAACAGCAGCGAAAATGGAGGTAGAAGGGGTGAAGTAACTTGCCAGAAGTTCCACAGCTGGTAAGTAGCAGAGCTGAGACTCCAGCCAAGCAGTCAGTTTCAGAGGCTGTGCTGTTGACCACGATGAGCCCGTCTTGATACGTACGGGCAGCCACTAGGAAAGACACCTACTTCTGTTGCCATCTGATCAGCTCGGACCCATTACTGTTTTGCTGGGAAGTGAGTCAGGCTGAAAATTTGGAGAGATGGGGAGGGGTGTTGGGAGTTTGGAAGTGATTACTTTTTTTGTTTTGCCATCAAACCTTGGGTCTTCTTTTATCCCTGGAAAGTCTAGGTCAAACCAAGAGGTAGAGAGAATTCTTCAGTGATGAGTCCTCTACAGGAAATTCCCACCATCTCTATTCTCCCACCATCAGTAACCTCAGTTGCCTGGTTGGGGTTGAGGATTAGGGCTCACATACTTCTATGTACAAGAAGAGCACCTGCTCTACGTTCCTATAAGGTCTTCCATTTGAAACTCCCTAAACAGGCTCATTAATAAATTCATCCTTGTGGTTTTCCCTGGTGCCGCAGTGGTTGAGAGTCCACCTGCCGATGCAGGGGACACGGGTTCGTGCCCCGGTCCGGGAAGATCCCACATGCCGCGGAGCGGCTGGGCCCGTGAGCCATGGCCGCTGAGCCTGCGCGTCCGGAGCCTGTGCTCCGCAACGGGAGAGGCCACGGCAGTGAGAGGCCCACGTACCAAAAACAATTATTTTTAAAATTAAAAATAAATAAATTCGTCCTTGCAAGTTGCCCACATGGCAAGGGCATATTATAAAAGATGCACGTAGTCACTGTGGGGAGGGGAAAGAAACCAATCATCCCATTGTTTCACACAGCGCTTAACAAAAATGGCTAAGTCTACAGAGTTTAGGGGTGAAGCATTTGTGGTTTGAGGCTTTGCGTAGAAGTCCACCACACTTCTTGATGAGTCAGCTCCTTGTCTGGATAGCCCCTGTGTATCAGATCTTCATAAGAAGACTGACTCTTCAGGTCTGCAGGTCAGACCTGCAGGTTCCCAAATATCAGATTTCTAAAACATAGACTGGCCCATGGTTTTACCACTTCCCTTGGTGTCAATGCATTTCATTTTGAGTGAAGACAGGAAAAGGCCCCTATGAAATCTCACTGACACCAACAGCAGGAAACGTATCACCCGTGTCCACAGTCCCCTCATTGTTTACCTCATCTTTACATCTTTTAACTGAGGAGACTTGCCTGGTAGGCTCGCTTCCTGCCTTCTTTGCTGGGTTCTGGAAGATGTTGTAAACAGCCTGAAGAGGGAAGGCAGGCTCTTATCTTCCCTCTCTCCACTCAGTATCAGCGTGGTAGTTTGCAGAGAGAAAGCAAACTCAGTTGTTCTTCCTGTCTGCAAATTGTCCAGTTGCAAGGGGAGAAAGTACAAACTGAAGCTTGCTTTGTCTTTTCTGAAACTTTTACAAAAAGCCTGGCATCTGAGAGATCTGGTAGCCTGGTCACAGCATAATGAGTTAACGGGGGGGTCCCACACCATCTAAATCCTGCGAAGTCTGAGGGCCACCGAACCACACAGGAGACTGGGAACACACAGGACACCTTGCACTGCCGGGCTCTTGTCTCCTGACTCAAAAAATCTCCTTCCCCTTCAGCCCAGGACATCTAGGGCTTGGAGTTAACCTGTTGTGGGAAAATACAAAATAAATATGTGGTCGTCCCCAGTTCCCGACAGAGAGACCCTCGGAACCCTTGGAATTGACTGTCTTATGTGCTAATGAGATGATTCATGGTGGGCGTCAGGGGTGGGGTGGGTTGATGGCTTCAGCATAGGGTGTGGTCACCAGAAGAGTCAACTCTATGATTAGAGGGTTAGAACTTTCAGCCCAACCCCCGCTCACAACCAACCCGAGAGAGGAAGCGAGCTGGAGAGTGAGCTCAATCACCAGTGGCCAATGATTTAATCGATCGGCCTGTGTAACGACACCTTCATTAAAAACACTAAATGATGGGGTTTGGAGAGCTTCCGGGTTGGTGAACACCTCAATGTTCTGGGAGGGTGGTGCGCCCAGAGCAGGCATAGGCGCTCCGCACAGCCCCCCATCTTGCCCTGTATGTCTCTCCCGTTACGTTTGGCTGTTCCTGGGTTGTATTCTTTATAATAAGCTGGTAAATGTAAGTAAAGTGCTTTCCTGAGTTCTGTGAATCCATCCAGCGGATTCTCAAAGCTGAGGAGAGAGTCGTGGGACCCCTGAACGTAGAGCTGGTGGGTTAGAAGTACAGGTGGCCCCCGGCACTTGTGACTGGCATCTGACGTGGGGACCGTCTTGTGGGGCTGAGCCCTCAACCTGCGGGGTCTGTGCTAACTCAAGGCAGTTCGTGTCAGAATGGGATTGAACTGTTGGACACCCAGCTGGTGTCAGAGGATTGCTTGTTGGTGTGGAAAGTACCCCTCAGGCACTACCTGTTTTCTCACCAAACACTTCCCTGTTAAACTATAATGTTTCTACTACCTTTTTCTCCTCTTGCAGTTCCACTTTTCCTGGAGGCCTGGGTGATTAGCCTGGATTGTTACCTACACCCACTGACAGCCAACCACATTGACACTTGAGGCGTGACAGTTCTTTGCCTTGTACCATGTTTAGCAGAATCCCTGATCTCTACCCAGTAGGTGCCAATAGCACCAACCTACAAGTCCCTGGCTTTCCGAACAAAGGGTGATAATTCCTTTGTGCAAAAGCTAGACCTTAAATTAAAAAGTGTGATCGAGTCATGAGGAGAGACCTGGGGCCTGGTCCTGGCTCTGTTCCAAACTCCCTCTGTGATTTGGGGCCAGGATACCTCGCCTCTTGGTGTCCTCAACCGTGAAAGGAGGGTCCGACCAGCTCAACCTAAGTTCCGTTCAGCAGCAAAATGTTATGCTGCTGGGCTTGTTTCCCTCCCACGGGGAAATTCAGCCCGTTAAAGGTAGTAAGTTGGGCTTTGACCTGTTTCTCGTTTCCTTAAGGCTTGAATTCCCGTCTGTACGAATGACTTGGCCCCGGCTCTTCCCTTTCACAGAGTGAGGTCTGCAGGTCCCTGATGGAGGGTCTGTGTGGGGCACAGGTGGCTGCTGACAACCTGAGGAGAAGTTACCCTGTGACTCTGGAGTTAACTGCAGTTAAGGAGTCTTGTGGGCTGAGAGAGAGCACCCTCCCCCGAGCCTTCCCTGAGAGCCCAGCCCAGAATGGTGCCTTTGCAGGCAGGGGTGTGTGTGTGTAGAGGAGGGTAATGTGGGAACCCAGAGGGACCACAGGTGGACACCCAGGCAGGGCTTGGAAGCCTGGCCTCGCTGCCTGCACATTCCCTGTAGGGTCGGTAGCCCTCATGGTCCAGCCTGCTCTGGGCTGAGCACGTTCCGGAGCCAGCAGTCACCAGCTGCTCACCCTTCTGGGGTTGTGTCCTTCGGAGAGAGGCGTCTATCCTTTGCAAAGATAGAAAACCTGTGCTCAGCAGGCAAGAATAACATTGTGAGGAAATTCCATTCTTTAAGTAACACAACACAGAAAGTAGAAGGAATTAAAGGCAATGGAAACGGTATCTTGTGCTACCTGTAATGAGGGTAATAAGGATGGTAACACTTATTAAGAACTTACTCGGTGCTCAGAACTAGGCTCAGCGCTTTAAATGAAATATTTCATTTAATTCAGGAGATAGTTGTAATTTTTACCCCCATTTTACAGATTGGGACACTGGGGTTATAGAGTTGGAACATCTTTCCCAAACGAATAAGCTTTAATGATTTCATCCTCCCAGGCCTGCCAACGCTCCCCCATAGACTCCCCCACCTCTTGGAGGGGAGCCCCTTCCTTCGGCGGCAGGCTCACTGCGGGAGCTTGAAGGTAGCTTTGTTCCCCCAAGTTGGGCCCTTGCATCCCCATTCTTAGTTCCTCCTTTATCTAGAGACTAGGCTAGACCAGGCCCAGATACGCAGATAAATCAGACACATCCCTGCCCTCGAGGAGCTCTGAGGGCTGGTGGGGTTGGGAATACCTGCCATAGAGCTGGGAGTTGAGAAGACTGGGGGGAGGGTGGCCAGGAGAGGGTGATGCTGGAGGCAGGCGGGCAGGGCAGGTGACAAGGACGTCCTCCACGGGGAGGAGCACCTGGGACAGCCACTTAAGGTGGTGATGACAAGCCTGCGGAGCCTGGAGGAGACATAGGAAGTTCCCCCAGCCTGCCGGGGTTCGAGTCCCGCCTCTGCTGCTCACCGCCTCTCGGGGTGGCTGCTCAGTAGCCCCTCTGAACTCAGACCCCCCAACTGTACAGTGGGGAGCCTATGGCTTAGGGCTGTGGTTATGAGATGAAGTCAGGGGACAGAACAGTGCTGGCCCAGAGTAAACATTATGCATGTGTTCCTAACGTTGTGAACGCTATTCCCTGGCATGCCCAAGGAGGCCAAGACTGGGCAACAAATATTAATATTTTCTGAATGAATGACTCTGTGAGGCTGGAAAATAGGATAACTATACATGCGTGTATGTCACAGGCTTGTGAGCTGCAGGGGTGTATGGGATGGGGTGGAACCCCAATAATAAAAACATGGGTGCAGTTTATGGAGTTTCTACTATACGCCAAGCGTTTTACATTTATTATTTCTCCTCTCCTCTCTTTTACACACACCTCCCCAAAGATAAGAAGCTGTAATTATTCTCAACATAAGGATGAGGTACCTCTTCTATTGGTCAGGACGCTGTTTTCTTTGCCTAGACTATAGGGTACTGATAATGATGATACAAAGTTTACTTGCAAAGACAATTTTCTCCTCCAGGGTTAGACAAAATAAACAAAACCAAAGGAAAAAAATTTTCTTTTGAAGATGCTTATGAGACGGTCAGGCGTGGGCCCTCCAGAGGGCCCAGCTGGACCTGGCTGTGGAGGCTGGTTTGCCTATCTGGGCCCCCGAGTACTTGCTCAGTAAATACGCAGGTAGTGAGTGTGGAGCTGGAAGCTTCGTCAAGGCCAAAGGTATGAGGCAGGAAAAAGTGTCTGGTTTCTTGTCTAGAGTGAGTCCAGCCTGAATTCAAGGCTGGCTCCATCACTTACCAGCTGTGCCATCCTGGACAAGTTGCTTAACATTTCAGAGGTAAACTAAATGGGGATAATGATAACAGGCCCTAGAATTCTGATAACGATTGAAGATAATGTATAAAAAGGATAATGAACATAGGCAAAACCGACTTTCCATCATCGTTAAATTAATGCAGACTTCTGAATTATGAAGTTTATAAACTCATGGGCAAATATTTTAAGTTTCATAATGGACAGTGTTGGCAAGGGTGTGATAAAGCAGGCATCTTCACATACTGTTGGTAGGAGTATAATTAGTACAATAGCTGCGGAAGGCAATTTCGCATTAAAAATCAGTTTTTTAATGCATATACTTTTTTAAACATCTTTATTGGAGTATAATTGCTTTACAATGGTGTGTTAGTTTCTGCTTTATAACAAAGTGAATCACCTATACAGATACATATATCCCCGTATCTCCTCCCTCTTATGTCTCCCTCCCACCCTCCCTATGCCACCATCAGCTCAGCGATTTTTGGTCAAAAAGCACCGAGTTGATCTCCCTGTGCTATACAGCTGCTTCCCACTAGCTATCTATTTTACATTTGGTAGTATATATAAGTCCATGCCACTCTCTCACATCGTCCGAGTTTACCCTTCCCCCGCCCCGTGTCCTCAAGTCCATTCTCGACGTCGGCGTCTTTATTCTATCCTGCCCCTAGGTTCTTCATAACCATTTTTTTTTTAGATTCCATATATATGTGTTAGCATATGGTATTTGTTTTCCTCTTTCTGACTTACTTCACTCTGTATGACAGACTCTAGGTCCACCCACCTCACTACAAATTACTCAATTTCGTTTCTTTTCATGGCTGAGTAATATTCCATTGTATATATGTGCCACATCTTCTTTATCCATTCATCTGTCGATGGACACTTAGGTTGCTTCCATGTCCTGGCTATTGTAAATACAGCTGCAATGAACACTGTGGCACATGACTCTTTTTGAATTATGGTTTTCTCAGGGTATAGGCCCAGTAGTGGGATTGCTGGGTCATATGGTAGTTCTATTTTTAGTTTTTTAAGGAACTTCCATAGTGTTCTCCATAGTGGCTGTATCAATTTACATTCCCACCAACAGTGCAAGAGGGTTCCCTTTTTTCCACACGCTCTCCAGCATTTATTGTTTGTAGATTTCTTGATGATGACCATTCTGACCGGTGTGAGGTGATACCTCATTGTAGTTTTGATTTGCATTTTGCTAATGATTAGTGATGTTGAGCATCTTTTCATGTGTTTGTTGGCAATCTGTATGTCTTCTTTGGAGAAATGTCTATTTAGGTATTCCATCCATTTTTGGATTGGGTTGTTTGTTTTTTTGATATAGAGCTGCATGAGCTGCTTGTATATTTTGGAGATTAATCCTTTGTCAGTTGCTTCATTAGCAAGTATTTTCTCCCATTCGGGTTGTCTTTTCATCTTGTTTACGGTTTCCTTTGCTGTGCATAAGCTTTTAAGTTTCATTAGGTCCCATTTGTTTATTTTTGTTTTTATTTCCATTTCTTGAGGAGGTGGGTCAAAAAGGATCTTGCTGTGATTTATGTCATAGAGTGTTCTGCCTGTGTTTTCCTCTAAGAGTTTTATAGTGTCTGGCCTTACATTTAGGTCTTTAATCCATTGTGAGTTTATTTTTGTATATGGTGTTAGGGAGTGTTCTAATTTCATTCTTTTACATGTACCTATCCACTTTTCCCAGCACCACTTATTGAAGAGGCTGTCTTTTCTCCATTGTATATTCTTTCCTCCTTTGTCAAAAATAAGGTGACCATATGTGTGTGGGTTTATCTCTGGGCTTCCTATCCTGTTCCATTGATCTATATTTCTATTTTTGTGCCAGTACCATACTGTCTTGATTACTGTAGCTTTGTAGTATAGTCTGAATTCAGGGAGCCTGATTCCTCCAGCTCCATTTTCTTTCTCAAGATTGCTTTGGCTATTCAGGGTCTTTTGTGTTTCCATACAAATTGTGAAATTTTTTGTTCTAGTTCTGTGAAAAATGCTATTGGTAGTTTGATAGGGATTGTGTTGAAGCTGTAGATTGCCTTGGGTAGTATAGTCATTTTCACAATGTTGATTCTTCCAATCCAAGAATATGGTATATCTCTCCATCTGTCTGTATCACCTTTAATTTCTTTCATCAGTGTCATAGTTTTCTACATACAGGTCTTTTGTCTCCTTTGGTAGGTTTATTCCTAGGTATTTTATTCTTTTTGTTGCAATGGTATTGGGAGTGTTTCCTTAATTTAACTTTCAGATTTTTCATCATTATTGTATAGGAATGCAAGAGGTGTCTGTGCATTAATTTTGTATCCTGCAACTTTACCAAATTCATTGATTAGCTCTAGTAGTTTTCTGGTAGCATCTTTAGGATTCTCTGTGTAGTATCATGTCATCTGCAAACAGTGACAATTTTACTTCTTTTCTGATTTTGATTCCTTTTATTTGTTTTTCTTCTCTGATTGCCGTGGCTAAAACTTCCAAAACTATGTTGAATAATAGTGGTGACAGTGGGCAAGCTTCTCTTGTTCCTGATCTTAGTGGAAATGGTTTCAGTTTTTCACTATTGAGAATGATGTTGGCTGTGGGTTTGTCATATATGGGCTTTATTATGTTGAGATAAGTTCCCTCTGTGCCTGCTTTCTGGAGGGTTTTTATCATAAATGGGTGTTGAATTTTGTCAAAAGCTTTTTCTGCATCTATTGAGATGATCATATGGTTTTTATTCTTCAATTGCTTTATATGGTGTATCATATTGATTGATTTGCATATATTGAAGAATCCTTGCATTCCTGGGGTAAACCCCACTTGATCATGGTGTATGATCCTTTTAATGTGCTGTTGGATTCTGTTTGGTAGTATTTTGTTGAGGATTTTTTTTTTTTTTTTTTTTTTTTTTTGCGGTATGCGGGCCTCTCACTGTTGTGGCCTCTCCTGCTGTGGAGCACAGGCTCCGGACACGCAGGCCCAGTGGCCATGGCCCACGGGCCCAGCCGCTCCGCGGCATGTGGGGTTCTCCCGGACCGGGGCACAAACCCGTGTCCCCTGCATCGGCAGGCAGACTCCCAACCACTGCGCCACCAGGGAAGCCCTGTTGAGGATTTTTGTATCTATGTTCATGAGAGATGTTGGCCTGTAGTTTTCTTTTCTTGTGACATCTTTGTCTGGTTTTGGTATGATGGTGATGGTGGCATCATAGAATGAGTTTGGGAGTGTTCCTCTCTCTGCTATATTTTGGAGGAGTTTGAGAAGGATAGGTGTTAGCTCTTCTCTAAATGTTTGATAGAATTCGCCTGTGAAGCCATCTGGTCCTCAGCTTTTGTTTGTTGGAAGATTTTTAGTCAGAGTTTCGATTTCAGTGCTTGTGATTGGTCTGTTTATATTTTCGATTTCTTCCTGGTTCAGTCTCAGAAAGTTGTGCTTTTCTAAGAATTTGTCCATTTCTTCCAGGTTGTCAATTTTATTGGCATATAGTTGCTTGTAGTAATCTCTCATGATCCTTTGTATTTCTTCAGTGTCAGTTGTTACTTCTCCTTTTTCATTTCTAATTCTATTGATTTGAGTCTTCTCCCTTTTTTTCTTGATGAGTCTGGCTAATGGTTGATCAATTTTATCATCTCAAAGAACCAGCTTTTAGTTTTATTGATCTTTGCCATTGTTTCCTTCATTTCTTTTTCATTTATTTCTAATCTGATTTTTATGATTTCTTTCCTTCTGCTAACTTTGGGGGGTTTTTGTTCTTCTTTCTCTGATTGCTTTAGGTGTAAGGTTAGGTTGTTTATTTAAGATGTTTCTTGTTTCCTGAGGTAGTATTGTATTGCTATAAACTTCCCTCTTAGAACTGCTTTTTCTGCATCCTATGGGTTTGGGGTCATCATGTTTTCATTGTCATTTGTTTCTAGGTATTTTTGTATTTCCTCTTTGATTTCTTCAGTGATCTCTTGGTTATTAAGTACTGTATTGTTTAGCCTCCATGTGTTTGTATTTTTTACAGATTTTTTTCCTGTAATTGATATCTAGTCTCATAGCATTGTGGTCAGAAAAGATACTTGATACAATTTCAGTTTTCTGAAATTTACCAAGACTTGATTTGTGACCCAAGATATGGTCTATTCTGGAGAATGTTCCATGAGCACTTGAGAAGAAAGTGTATTCTGTTGTTTTCGGATGGAATGTCCTATAAATATCAATTAAGTCTATCTTGTTTAATGTGTCATTTAAAGCTTGTGTTTCCTTATTTATTTTCATTTTGGATGATCTGTCCCTTGGTGAAAGTGGGGTGTTAAAGTCCCCTACTATGATTGTGTTACTGTCGATTTCCCCTTTTATGGCTGTTAGTATTTGCCTTATGTATTGAAGTGCTCCTATGCTGGGTGCATAAATATTTATAATTGTTATATCTTCTTGGATCGATCCCTTGATCATTATGTAGTGTCCTTCTTTGTCTCTTGTGATTGTCTTTATTTTAAAGTCTATTTCTTCTGATATGAGAATTGCTACTCAAGATTTCTTTTGATTTCCATTTGCATGGAATATTGTTTTCCATCCCCTCACTTTCAGTCTGTATATGTTCCTAGGTCTGAAGTGGGTCTCTTGTAGACAGCATATGTACTGGTCTTGTCTTGTATCCATTCAGCCAGTCTATGTCTTTTGGTTGGAGCATTTAATCCATTTACATTTAAGGTAATTATCAACATGTATGTTCCTATTACCATTTTCTTAATTGTTTTGGGTTTCTTATTGTTGGTCTTTTCCTTCTCTTGTGTTTCCTGCCTAGAGAAGTTCCTTTAGCATTTGTTGTAAAGCTGGTTTGGTGGTGCTGAATTCTCTTAGCTTTTGCTTGTCTGTAAAGGTTTTAATTTCTCTGTCGAATCTGCATGAGATCCTTGCTGGATAGAGTAATCTTGGTTGTAGGTTTTTTCTTTTCATCACTTTAATATGTCCTGCCACTCCCTTCTGGCTTGCAGAGTTTCTGCTGAAAGATCAGCTGTTAACCTTATGGGGATTCCCTTATATGTTATTTGTTTTTTTCCCTTGCTGCTTTTAATATTTTTTCTTTGTATTTAATTTTTGACAGTTTGATTAATATGTGTCTTGGCATGTTTCTCCTTGGATTTATCCTGTATGGGACTCTCTGAGCTTCCTGGACTTGATTGACTATTTCCTTTCTTATAGCAGGGAAGTTTTCAACTATAGCCTCTTCAACTATTTTCTCAGTCCCTTTTTCTCTTCTTCTTCTGGGACCCCTATAATTTGAATGTTGGTGTGTTTAATGTTGTCCCAGAGGTTTCTGAGACTGTCCTCAATTCTTTTCATTCTTTTTTCTTTATTCTGCTCTGCAGTAGTTATTTCCACTATTTTATATTCCAGGTCACTTATCCGTTCTTCTGCCTCAGTTATTCTGCTATTGATTCCTTCTAGAGAATTTTTAATTTCGTTTATTGTGTTGTTCATCATTTGTTTACTCTTTAGTTCTTCTAGGTCCTTGTTAAACGTTTCTTGTATTTTCTCCATTCTATTTCCAAGATTTTGGATCATCTTTACTATCAGTACTCTGAATTCTTTTTCAGGTAGACTGCCTGTTTCCTCTTCATTTGTTTGATCTGCTGCATTTGTTCTTTGCTCCTTCATCTGCTGTGTGTTTCTCTGTCTTCTCATTTTGCTTAACTTACTGTGTTTGGGGTCTCCTTTTCGCAGGCTGCAGGTTCATAGTTCCCGTTCTTTTTGATGTCTGCTCCCATTGGGTAAGGTTGGTTCAGTGAGTTGTGTAGGCTTCCTGGTGGAGGGGACTAGTGCCTGTGTTCTGGTGGATGAGGCTGGATCTTGTCTTTCTGGTGGGCAGGTCCATGTCCAATGGTGTGTTTTGGGGTGTCTGTGACCTCATTATGATTTTAGGCAGCCTCTGTGCTAATGGGTGGGGTTGTGTTCCTGTCTTGCTAGTTGTTTGGCATTGGGTGTCCAGCACTTTAGCTTGCTGGTCATTGGAGCTGTGTCTTATCATTGAGATGGAGATCTCTGGGAGAGCTTTCGCCATTTGATATTACGTGGAGCTGGGAGGTCTCTGGTGGACCAATGTCCTGAACTCGGCTCTCCCACCTCAGAGGCACAGGCCTGACACCCGGCTGGAGCACCAAGACCCTGTCAGCCACACAGCTCAGAAGAAAAGGGAGAAAAAAAGAAAGAAAGAAGGAAAAAATAGATAAAATAAAGTTACTAAAATAATAAATATTAAAAATTTTAAAAAATTTAAAAGTAATAAAAAAAAAGAGAAAGAAGAGAGCAATGAAACCAAAAAGCAAATCCATCAATGATAACAAGTGCTAAAAACTATACTAGAAAAAAAAAATAAAGACAGACAGAACCCTGGGACAAATGGTAAAAGCAAAACTATACAGACAAAATCACACACAAAAGCATACACATACACACTCACGAAAAGAGAAAAAGGAAAAAATATATATATTGTTGCTCTCTATGTCCACCTCCTCAATTTGGGATGATTCGCTGTCTATTCAGGTATTCCACAGATGCAGGGTACATCAAGTTGATCGTGGAGATTTAATCCGCTGCTCCTGAGGCTGCTGGGAGAGATTTCCCTTTCTCTTCTTTGTTTTCACAGCTCTCAGGGTTCAGCTTTGGATTTGGCCCCGCCTCTGCGTGTAGGTCGCTGGAGGGCGTCTGTTTTTCGCTCAGACAGGACGGGGTTAAAGGAGCAGCTGATTCGGGGACTCTGGCTCACTCAGGCCGGGGGGAGGGAGGGGCACGGAGTGCGGGGCGAGCCTGCGGCTGCAGAGGCCAGCGTGACGTTGCACCAGCCTGAGGTTCGCTGTGCGTTCTCCCGGGGAAGTTGTCCCTGGATCCCGGAACCCTGGCAGTGGCGGGCTGCACAGGCTCCCAGGAGGGGAGGTGTGGAGAGTGACCTGTGCTCGCACACAGGCTTCCTGGTGGCAGCAGCAGCGGCCTTATTGTCTCAAGCCCGGCTCTGGGGTCCGCGCTGATAGCCGCGGCTCGCGCCCGTCTCTGGAGCTCAAGCTCGTTTAGGCGGTGCTCTTAATCCCCTCTCCTCGCTCACCAGGAAACAAGGGTCTCTTGCTTCTTAGGCAGGTCCAGACTTTTTCCCGGACTCCCTCCCGGCCAGCCGTGGCGCACTAGCCCCCTTCAGGCTGTGTTCATGCCGCCAATCTCAGCCCTCTCCCGGCGATCCGACCTCCGAAGCCAGAGCCTCAGCTCCCAGCCCCGCCCGCCCCGACAGGTGAGCAGACAAGCCTCTCGGGCTGGTGAGTGCCGGTCGGCACCGATCCTCTGTACGGGAATCTCTCCCCTTTGCCCTCCGCATCCCTGTTGCTGCGCTCTCCTCCGTGGCTCTGAAGCTTCCCCCCGCCCCCTCACCCCACCCCACCCCACCCCACCCCACCCCCTGTCTCCGCCAGTGAAGGGGCTTCCTAGTGTATGGAAACCTTTCCTCCTTCACAGCTCCCTCGCATTGGAGCAGGTCCCGTCCCTATCCTTTTGTCTCTGTTTTTTCTTTTGCCCCACCCAGGTACATGGGGAGTTTCTTGCCTTTTGGGAGGTCTGAGGTCTTCTGCCAGCGTTCAGTAGGTGTTCTGTAGGAGTTGTTCCACATGTATATGTATTTCTGAGGTATTTGTGGGAGGAAGGTGATCTCCACGTCTTACTCTTGCACCATCTTGAAGGTCTCCTCAATGCATATACTTTTTGATGTAGCAGTTCCACTGCTCTGAATTAATCTTATGAATATATTAATTTAAATTAGGATATTGGGTTGATTGCTATAATACCCAAAATAACAGTGGCTTAAACGTAACAGGGACGTATTTCTTTCTGGAACATGACAGCTCAGCTTAATCAATCTAGGGCTGGGATGGTGTGTGTGTGTGGGGGGGGGGGTGTCATGATTCCATGGCATTGAGGGCCTAGGTTCCATATTTTTTGCTCTACTATCTTAGAGTGCTGCCCTCATCTGCATGGCAGAAGGCAACTTCCCCACCACATGGAGAAAGGGATGGGGGGCACATCCTTTCCCTTTAAGGCCACAATCCCAGAGTCGCACTCATCACTTCTGCTATATCCCATTGACTAGAACTTAATCCTATATCCATACATAACTGCTGGGACACTGTGAAATGTAGTCTTTATTCTGGGCAGCCATGTGCCCTCAAAAGTCCAGAGGCTATATGACTAAAGAAAGCAGGGGAGGTTGGTTAACAGAGACCACTGCACAATCTCCAATACAACACTTATATACATAGGCATAGATGTAGGCATAAGGATGTTCATTGCAGCATTTTTTATAATTGGAAAAACACTAGAAACAATCTAAATAACATCTACAAGTCTGAGACTGATTAAATAGAGAATGATACATTTATTCAGTGGAATATTACACAGCAGTTAAAAATGAAAGCAGCAGTTGTTTATCTGCTAATGAGGAAAGAGATCCCGATATATGAAGTGAGAAAAGGGAGTTGCAAAACTATTAAGTAAAAAATTGTGAAAATACATATATGTGAATGAGGTGCTGACAATTAATGAAAGTATAGACTTCAGAGCAGAATGAAATGGGCAGTCGGGAAATTTTACATACCATTTCTCATCCTTCTGATTAAAGTTCTTACCATGTGCACCCACTGCTTTTTTAAAGATAAAATGTTGTTTTTAAAGGCAGCATATTTATAAGTAGTGACTTGGGAAGCTTTCAAAAACATATTAATTAAAAAGCAACTTAGAAAAAACTGTAGAATGTGAACCCATTTATGTGTTTTAAAAAAAGTGTGAATGTGTGTCTGTGTGTAAACTCAGAGTAGTTTCTGGTTCCTAGTAAGGGCTTACCCACACTGTCTCATGTATCTGTGAACAGGCCTGAAAGTGCACACACCAAACTGTCAACCGTGGGAGAAACACCATCTCTAAGGAGGAACAGGAAATTCTCTAGGAGAGGAGGATGGGACATGTCAAGGGTGACTTACCTTTCGCACCACACACATTTGCACTGTTTGGATTTTTACAAGCTTGTATGCACGTATTTGTTTTAAATTTTAATGAGAAAACCCTGCGATGTATTTAAAGTTCATGATGCCTAACACATACTTGGGACTCAGTGCATAGATACAGTCCAGGTTTTCGTAGTTGCCCTGTTCCCAACCCTTAGGAGCCTTATATCCCTTAGAGAGTTAGATAAGGGTGATTCACACTGCATTCCGGGGAGCTTTCAGAAGCCCAGTGTTCTTCAGGCCCTTCTGAGGCTCCCTAGGGATTGTCTGAGTGTCTCTTGTCACCTCAGCACTGAATTGCAGGACGCAGCCTGCAACTAGGGCCCACCCCCATCTAGCCCATCCACTCTCCTCCAGGCTACTTTTTCTCCACACCCCACTGTCCTTTCCCAGGGCTCGGTGAGCACAGAACTGACCAGCTTGCTGAATGAAGACTTGGGTGTGTGCGCAAAATGGGAATAATAATAATTATTATTATATATCCAAGGCTGTGTAAGGATTAGGGAGAACTAACTGTGCAACTGTTAGTTCTTACACAACCTTGAGATATATTATGATGATGATGATGATGATGGTGATGATGTATAACTGTTATGTGTAGCTGTTATGCTCTGTGTCTCCAGTGTGGAATATACATAAGGACACATTCATTCCCTATTCAAAATAAATGGCTTAAGCACCCAGGTCACTCTCATGGCATTAGCCTTCCTCTCCAGGGGGTCCCTCCCTGATAAATCCACTACTGCCAGCGACAGAATCAGTTTAAGCCATCAGGTCTTGGTTGCAATTTCCTCGTAAAGAGGAGCTTGGCAGATCTCACCAGTCTGCTGTGGAGCAGGAATCTAGGCCACTGCGGCCACTCTGGGCCACGGCTGGCTCCCTGAGCTGTGTGGCTGTCCAGCACCATCCTCTTCTCCCACCCGCAGACTTGCTGGGAACGAGGAACACACCCCGCAGCCCTGAAGCCAGGCCTCCGCTGGCTGTTGTAAGTCCTGTCCACCCTGGTCTCAGTCCCCTCGGGGACAATGTGGGGGGGGCATGACTGCAGGGTGTGCACATCTGCCCGTCCCACTGCCCTCCATCTGCCGGAGCTTGGCTGGGGGCTCTGGTCATAGGTAACATGTAACACGTAAATGGGATTATGATCCAGCATGTTCTCTAATTGGCAATTTGATCTCTTAATCATTCCCTTCCCCTCCCCACCCGTCCCCCATCTCTCTCTCTCTCTCTCTCACACACACACACACACACACACACCACACTCCTCTTCTACAGCGCCAGTGAATAGGGTGTAAACTCGTTTCTAACCTCAGCCACATGCAGAAACCACTACCCTCCCCAGCTCCAGATCCCTGGCCAGTGACCCTATAGCCCCACATCCCCTCCATGGCAGCCACCTTGCTCTCAAGGCCCACCAGTGACCCTATAGCCCCACATCCCCTCCATGGCAGCCGCCTTGCTCCCAAGGCCCACCAGCTTCCCCGGAGGACCCACTCCTCTTCCAGGGACAGGTCCATCTCCTCCCCGTGCCGAGAGAGCCCCCCGACACTCGCCTGACACGTAATTGGGACTCACACTCAATAAACAACAGTAACTTCGGCTGAGTCCCCGACTGACTGACTGTCTGTGTCCTGAGGCCCCACATCCCCGTCCCCAGCCTCATCATTAGAATTCTTCTCATCCCCACAAGGGGGAGCGGGGGGCAGTAGAGATCTTATTGCTGATCACAGAGGCCACATGGTAGACACCAGGCCTCTGTGAGGATCCATCTGACAGGCTGAGCGTCCCTGGGATGCCAGCACAGTCATTAAACTGATTGGAAGCGCCCCTGCACAATGAGGTAGGAAGAGGACCACTTTAATGAGCTCAAGGAAACAGTTCTAGAATGATTTAAATGTTCACCAGGGTAGTCCAGAGGGAAAGGGGGGAAAAGAATGCGTGAGAAGACTGTACGTTTTGGCGTGACCCATGCCATTCAGCCTTTGGACTGACCCCCTGCTCCCCCCGGAGACTCGCTGGGCGCGCAGACCTGTGGGCTGGAGGTGGCCCAGCTCTGCTTGCCCAGCCAGAAAGAGGCAGACGCACGGGAGATGGGGGCTCCCAAGGCCATCAGCCTTTCTCTGGGGCAAATCGAATGGCCCCAATCCTTCACCTCTCCCTGCATCCAGACCCTTACCACGGCCTTATCCTAGGCAAGGCGCATACCCCTTGACCTTGACTTTGGCCAGTGATGTGGATGGAAGGAATGGTGTGTGGTTCTGAGCCTAAGAGGCCTCCTAAGCTCCCGCTTGTCCTCTTGGGAAGGTAATGGCCACCTTCCGCCTGAGCCCCGACTGAGTGCGGGGTGGAGCAGAGCAGCCCGCAGACCTTCAGTGAGGGGCAGGTCCCACCAGCTGAGCCCTTCAGTGAGGGGCAGGTCCCGCTAGCCTGACCCATGACAACAAAGGATTGTTACTTTATGCCAGGGGTGTGGGCTGCTCTGCTAGGTGCAAAGTGATACACAGTCCCATGCCAGTCTCCGTGGTCCGCCTCGTACATGGATCTGGGAGATGCTGGCGGCCATGTGTGCTCTCTGAGGCCTTCCCTTCCTGCCCCAGGATGGGGGAGCTAGCAGTTCCTTCCATGCTTTCCTACAGCTTGGAAGCAGACTTCTCTTCAGCTGTGGACTCTTATTAAAAGGCAATCGCTTACATAACCCCATGTGTGTAGAAAGTGGCGTGACCAGTTTGGGGTACAGATAACTATATGTTTTCATTTCCAGTGTGTCATTCAGGTGCCCACCTGCTGGAAGCCCAACACCTTCTTCTTGAGGCCTTGAATTGTCCTTCGGACTTAAGGGGATTCAGTCCAAAGGGCTCGCCTCCTTCCCAGTGTCAGGCAGAGACTGTGGTGGAGGTGTCCGCTCAGCCTGCAGCAGGGCCAAGGACTGGATTATTTTTGCTTCTGTTACTGCCACGTGGCATCATGATGCAAGCAGGGTCTGTACTGCCCGATGTGACCTGTCCCAGGCCCTGCTGGGCTGACAGTTGGCCTGTCCAGGTCCCCAAACATGGAGTCCCCAAGGTTCCAGCCTTTGTATGTTACACTCACGTATTTTGCTGTTGTTTCCTAAGCATGAGTGTTACATCAAGGTTTGCAAGTCTGTGGGAACTTCTAGTGCAAGACACACATGAGAGAAATGGTCCCAAACCTCACGTAGGAACATACTGATTTAGTCTATATCAGCTCTTCTTTCTGATTAACTTCCCCTTGGGATCTGTGATTTCTTTTGTCCACAGGGGACCTGGGTAATGACCATCGTAGCCCATTAGAAAGTTCTAATACTATTGAGCATTATCAATTCACATGTTTTTGTCTCTCATAATACTTAGAACCCTCAGTTTTTAGCTGGGCAAGTATAATGTTCAAAAATTAAAAGCATGACTTTCTTACAAATATGGAATGAACCCATGTCAAAAACTTTATTCAGTTCATTCATTAAGGAGGGAAACAGCAGAACGGTCAGGCTGGTTCTAAGAGCACTGGAGGCCTTGGGGTTTACATAATCGTACTAAAGAAAGAATACTGGCTACATAGGTTGGATACAAAACTCATTAATGGGGCTTCCCTGGTGGCGCAGTGGTTGAGAGTCCGCCTGCCGATGCAGGCGACATGGGTTCATGCCCCGGTCCGGGAAGATCCCACATGCCGTGGAGCAGCTGGGCCCGTGAGCCATGGCCGCTGAGCCTATGTGTCTGGAGCCTGTGCTCTGCAACAGTGAAAGGCCCGCGTACCGCAAAAAAAAAAACAAACAACAACTCATTAATGTCCTCCTGGCAACTAGCCCTCACCTTTGAGGTTATCTTTTCTACTAGACAGGAGTCATTTGCATCTATACAACTCTGCAAGACAACATTTAACTTCGGAGTCTGAGCCCTTAATTAATAGAAAATAGTGTAGTCAAACAATAGTACATTCTCCTAGAATGTTGATAATCCTTGGGTGAGCCTGTTAAACAGTACTTCAGCGTGACATTAAAAGGACACGCAGATAACCCCTTGGCCTTGTTTCCAGGTTCTGCGTAGTTTTTCTTAATACTTGTCAGGTGACCCTTACAGCCGTAGCAGCTGGTCAAGGGCACGGCCTCACCGCAGTGGGGTACTGAACACATGAGGCTTTGTCAGGCAGGCTGCGGAGAAGTTGCTGAAAGCAGAGGTAGAACGCCAGTGGAAAAGGGCCAAACTTCCCAGTTCTGTGCTTTGACCAGAAGGCCATTCCTGGTTAATCAGACAGTCTACCTGTTGGTCTGCTCTCCAGGCTCCCAAAGTTCTCCCAGCACAGGGCCCAGAGAAATGTGTCCCTTGTCTGAACCCCTACATGGCTCTGGATTTTCCTCACGGCCCTTTCTGCCAGTGACTTCTCTATATTTGGAATGCACGAATGTGCTATCATGTAAGAGCATTTGCTTTTCTGTCGTTTCCCGAGGCTCTCATAGCACGTAGTAAATGCTTAGTAGACACTATTAACCACACACCTCCGTGCCGCATCAGACTCACCAGATCCGTTCTGCAGACGTGCTCTTCCCTCCCCCTCCTGGACTGCCCATCCTCTTCTCGGCTCTTCTCCACGCACCACAACTCGACCCAGCCATTGCTACTCCATTCTGATGCTGCGTCCTGCAACGAATTTTCTTCTCCCTGCTCACAACTGTATTCCTTTCCCCACAGTTTCTCTGTATTTGGGCCTCCTTCTCCCCGTGCACTGTATCACAGGTCAGTCACACTTCACGCTGCCTGCCCCAGGGTCCTGGGCTCCTGGAAACACGGGCCAGGTCTTAATCGTCTCTGTGCTCGTCGGCAGTGCTTTGCACCTAGCGATGCTGAAGGAATGTTCCCTGAGAGAACAGCCATGTGAGTTCCACGGTGGCTGTTCCTGCCTTTGGCAGAGAATTCTTCTGTGCTCCAGGGCCCATCCATCACCTGCTGGAGTCGGGCCTCTAAGGTGCTGAGGAGGGGACACGTGGCGCCCGTCCTCTCCCGCACTAACGGGAGTCCGTGGTGAATGGCTGATCTCAGGTGGCGCAGGTCCCTTCCTGCTTAATCAGCAGCTCATCACTTTCTCTGTTGGGGGTGGGAGGAGGGTCGGGGAAAGCAGCTGCTGCCTTTGCCGTTGTCCCAGCCTGCAGCCTCTCTGGAGCCTCAACCTGGTGCAGAGGCAAGCATCCCCGGGGGTCTCCTGGAGAGCCTGGTGGCGCCCATGAGCTTCTGCTCAAAAAAGGCCTGCCTGCCCCTTCCCTTGGAGCTGGATTCTCCAGGAGAAGCAGCAGAGGCTTTGCAGCTCTGGCAGAGAAGCTCTAGATGCAAGTTGCTCAGCGTGTGGTCCGTGCACCAGTAGCATCAGCGTCGCCCAGAGCTGATGAGAGAAGCAGAATCTAGGGCAATACCGGACATCCTGAATCAGAACCTGCACTGAGGGTAACACTGGGCTTGGGTGGTATTTTGATTGTTTTATGGCAGGAGACCGGAAATGCTCAAATGCTGTCTTATTTTGTAAACACACAGAATAGGAATCAATACCCCACCTTATTAATAGCTGAGCCATAACTCAGTAACCTCTTTGCAGAACTGGGGTGAAAACTGGGTAGGAGCCCGTAGCCACCATCCCTCATCCCACTCCCGAATCCCCGTCTCAGGATGCACAGAACAAAGCTGAGGGCAGAGCTGAATGCCAGGAGGATCCGGATTCAGTGAGCCACGCCCCTCCCTCGGAGGAGTAGGGGAGGGTGTGGCAGAAACGACTGCGCTCACGGCTCTCACAGCAGTGGCCTCTGCGCCTGCTGGCAGAGTGCTGAGTCCTTGGTGCTGTCTTGTCCTTATCTGCTCAAGTGTCCATAAAAAAAAACTGTCTTTTGAGATACTTTCATTTTCTGAAACTACTTTACTGAGGTCTAATTTACACACCATAAAATTCACCCGTTTTAAGTGTACTGTTCAGTGACTGCCAGTATCTTTACAGAGTTGTGCGCCATCCCATAATCTCATTTCAGAGCATCCTCACGACTCCAAACAGGAGCCTGGCGCCCACTGCAGTCACTCCCCGTTCCCACCCCCAGCCCTGGCACCACTAATTTCCCTTCTCTGTGTCTCTGTCTCTCCCTGTCTCTCTCTGTCTCTCTCTTCCTCCTTCCCTGAATGTCCACAGCAGTCTGGGTTCAGGCACTTCTCTCACCCAGATTTCCCAGTTCCCTCCGACAGGGCTCAGCAACGGATGTTTTCTCCTGTCAGGGCGAGGAGTGATTGAAAAATGCCTGGAGTTTCGATTTCTAAAATGATTTAGAAGTGCTTGGCGCATAGTAGACATGTGACACATATTTCAGAAGTAAAACAAAAGAGCTGCCATTGAAGTGTATTTGCATTTTGTGAGAGGAGGGAGCAGTGAGCTCAAAGGGATGAGCCCTTGAATGGGGATATTTCAGACCCGGTGGCCCTCACAAACACCCACCCGGTGCGGTGCAGCTGGCGAGCTCCTTGCACACCAGGACGTGGTGGCTTCCAGAACCAGGTGCCTCCTGTCTACAAATCATCAGAACTAGAAATATTCCACCGAGCTTCCGGTCGCTGACTCTGGGCCAGGGGGATAGAAGGAGCTTCTGCCTTGTCTGTGACTCCTGCTGTCATCAGACTCTCTCTTACTCAATAGTTGCCCTGTTCCCCAGTATTTCCACAACTGAGTTCCTGTCCTACTTCCCCAGCCTCCCGGGCCCTCTGCTGTGAATGTTTATTGCTCTGATTGCCGGACATCTCCTTCAGACCTTTTTCAGAAGCCAGAAACCTCCTTCCTTTGGGGAGCATTTACCTCCCTGTGACACTAATTAAGTAATTGCCTTTCTGCTTCACACTCACCCTTTCCTATGATGCTTTGGGACTCCACACCTTCCCTGCTCAGCTCTGCAGAGTCCTTAAAGGGATTCTGAGAAGCAGGAGGCGGGTGAAGGGTTAAAACCTGCCTATGGTTTTCTGTCTACTTGCTTTTCCCCCCCAGCTTTATTGAGACATAACTGATGTATAACATTCTGTAAGTTTACGGTGTACAATGTGTTGATTTAATACACTCCTATCTTGCAAAATAATTACTACCATAGTGTTGGCTAGCAATGGGATCATCCTTGCTTATTTTTTTAAAGATTTTATAGAGGTGTAATTTACGTGCCATAAAATTCTCCTGTTTAAAGTGTGCCATTCAATAATTGCTACTATTATTGACAATTCTGCAACCATATCACAATCTTATCTTACAGCATTTCCATCAGCTCGTAAAGAAACCCGAGCCTGTGAGCAATCACTCTCCACCCGAGGCAGCCACTAGTGTCCTTTCTGTCTCTATGGATTTATCTTTTCTGGACATTCATGAAAATAGAAGCACACAACCTGTGTCCTCTTGTGTCTGGCGTCTTTCACTTAGCGTAATATTTTTGGCGTCTCTCCATGTTATCAGCAGGCATCAGGACTTTGTTCCTTTGTGCTGTCGAATAGTACGTGCTCCATCGGGTGGATAGACCACATTTGTTCATCCATCAGCAGCAACGCAGTCCTGTGCAGCAGCTGAATCCAGTTAGTAGTTTTCCCAACCCAAGTTAAACCAGTTTTATTGCATCCCCCTCAGAGATACCAACCAGCTGGTGCCCCCTCTTCAGAAGTCTGGTTCCCAGCTCCCAGGGTCCCCATCTTTCCATTTCTACATTTAAATAATTCCAACATCTTCCCTTTCTTCCCCAGTCCTAGGATTAGTAGCTGTTTCAGGCAGTTGCTAACTCTTTGATCCATTGGAATTCTCTTTTTACCTTTCCAGGTTCTCAGTTAACAACTTGACACATAATTAGAAACTCTGTCTAGAAATTCCTCTCTGTTCCAGGAACTGTCGGTTCCTGACCTGTCTAGAGGTGAGCGCGGCAGCCCAGGTGGACTAATTAGAGTCCTTCCCCATGCTTTCATTTAACTGAAGCTTGGTCAGAGGAGAGAAGTGAGTGGTCCCCTCTGTTGGTGATGTGGGGTGATGGTGGGCCTGGGAGCTGTCTGAGTCTGGACAAAGCAGGTCTGAAAGGACACAGCCGGCAACTGGGGGTGGGTTGCAGATCCGAGAAACCCACAGAAAATGCCTCCTCTCAGCCCTGGAATCCCGGTTCCAAAGGGTAATTCATGGAGCAGCCCTGATTCTGCTTCTCAAGCCTGATTGTGTGAACAAACCTCCTTCCCTCGTGCCCCTAACCTAGGTGAGTTGGGTTTCTATCACTTGCAACCCCAAGGATGCAAAATAACCCACTGGGTATTGGGTTTCTGGGTTTGTTCCTCCGTGTCCTGGATTTCTCCAATGCCATCAACTCCCCCCTGGAATCTTCACTGATCTTTCTGGTCTATGTCTGGATAGCACCCCTTGGGGGCAAGAATTGAATCAAAGCTGTGGGGTCTTAGCCCCAGAGTGACCCATGTCACCTGGTAGGTGTAGATGGTCTCACCTCATGGCAGGTAGCTGGCACAAGGATGGTGGCAGGCATGAGGTATCTCATTGTTGGCTGGTCCACGGGATCAATTACAGCACAAGATTCAGAGCTTCCGGCCAGGCTCCAACTTTAATCAGAGAGGCAGCATGCAGCCCCGCAGGGGGAGCCGGTGCCAGCACGCACTGAAAGCTCTGTAGGGGGACCTTCTTTCCCAGGGGGTGTCGACGTTCACACCTTAACTCTGATTGGCTGTGTGCAAATCAGCCATCCATCATCTGTTGTTCCTGGCTCTGATTAGTGCACCGTCAGGCACTGCTACCCCACGCCCCATCCATTGAGCTATAGGTTTTTACAGCGATGCATATTGAGCTGAGTTAAGGTGTGACAGTCCTTTCCAGGAGGCCGGCAGCTCCCTGGAGTTGTTGATGAGGTGCTGTGGCCACAGCTGGGCGTAGAGTCATAAGTTGTTTTTTTTTTTAATTATTTATTAATTTATTTTTGGCTGCTTTGGGTCTTTGTTTCTGCGAGCTGGCTTTCTCCAGTTGCAGCGAGCAGGGGCTACTCTTTGTTGCGGTGCGTGGGCTTCTCATTGCGGTGGCTTCTCTTGTTGCAGAGCACAGGCTCTAGGCGCGTGGGCTTCAGTAGATGTGGCTCGCGGGCCCTAGAGCGCAGGCTGAGTAGTTATAGCGCATGGGCTTAGTCGCTCCGCATCATGTGGGATCTTCCTGGACCAGGGCTCGAACCCTTGTCTCCTGCATTGGCAGGCAGATTCTTAACCACTGCACCACCAGGGAAGTCCGAGTCATAAGTCTTGCATTCATACGCTCTCCAGTGTGTTTCTTCCTCTGCTTTCTGTCCTCTCTGGTACCTGATCATAACCGAGTTGCCATCTGTGGAGAACTTACCATCTACCAGGCACTGTGCTAAGCACTTTTCATGCTTTATCATAATCCTCACAACACTATGAGGCAGACAATAGTTTTTAACTAAATTTTTAGTTTTAGAACAGTTTTAGATTTATAGAAAAGTGGTGAAGATTGTTCAGAGAGTTCCCATATAACCCATTCCCAGTTTCCCCTGTTATTAACATTTTACATTAGTATGGTACATTCGTCACGGCTAATGATTCAACATTGATACATTATTAGTCACTAAACTTGACTCAAATTTCGTTCTTATAGAAGGTCCTTTTTCGGTTCAAGGATCTCATCTAGGACATTACATTACTTTTTGCTTCCTCCTGGCCATGATAGTTTCTCAGACTTCCCTTGTTTTTAATGACCTTGACAATTTTGAAGAGGAGGCATTTTGTAGAATAGCCCTCAGTTGTAATTTGATGTTTTTCTTGTCATTAGATCAGACTTCATGTGTTCTGGGAAGAAGACCACAGAGGCAACGTGCCGTTTTCATCACATCCTATCAAGAGCACATGCTGCTAACATGAGGTATCACTGTTGATGTTAATCTTGGTCACCTGGCTTGAGAGAGGATTTGTCGGTTTCTCTGCTCTAGGCTTACTCGTTTTCCCTTTGCATACTGTCCTCTTTGGAAGGAAGTCACCGGGCACAACTCATGCCTCCTTGAAGGCAGAGCATCTATATAAATTATTTGGAATTCTTCTGCATGGAAGATTTGTCTCTTCCCACCCATTTATTTATGTTTCTAATCATTTCTTTTTTTTTTTTTTTTTGGTGTTACTTTGCAGTCTGTTTTTAAAACGTTATTGAAGTATAGTTGATTTACAATGTTGTATTCGTTTCTGATATACAGCAAAGTGATTCAGATACACACTTTTTTTTCAGATTCTTTTCCATTATGGTTTATCACAGGATATTGAATAGGGTTCCCTGTGTTATACAGTAGAACCTTGTTGTATAATAGTTTGCATCTGCTAGTCACAAACTCCCAATCCATCCCTCCCTGCCCCCCTTGGCAACCACAAGTCTGTTCTCTGATCATTTCTTTGTATCAGTATGGGCTCATGGAAATTTATTTTGTACCTTGGGTTATAATATAACACTATTTATCTCATTGTCAAATTGTCCCAACTTTGGTCATTGAGAGTTCTTTCAGTTCCCTGCTGTGTCCCTTTCATAGAACTTCCCATCCCCACCCTGCCCCATCATTGTGAGTTGGGTGATTTTTTGTTTTATTTGTTTTTTCAGTACTTCCTTACTTTCTGGCACTACAAGGTACTCCAGGCTTATCTTGGAAATTTCCTGCTCTAGTCCTAGAATCAGCCATTTCTCCCAGGAGCCCTGGTTCCTTTTATTGGAGACTAGTACTAGCAACCAAGATCTGGGAGCCAGGTGTGCTCAGGTAGTTAACATTATCCTTATATTACAGAGAAACAAACTGCAGCTTGGAGAGGTTAAATAATTAGCTCAAAGTCACATGGCTACCTTACACCTAATGCTGTGCTCATTTCATTAGAAAGCATCATCTGTCTGCCTCCCCTTCCTAATTATTCTTCTCAAACGAAGCCCAGTGCGTCCGGCTGGGTTGCAGAAGAGAGACGATACCCGTGCTATTCCTGCGCCTTGTAAACTGTAAAGTACTGCACTCATATGAGTTGTGGTTATTGTTATTACTACCTCATATTGTTCTTTTATGAAAGAAAGTCTGTGTGTGTGCCTCCCGGGCACATGCCGTGTGCTATGAGCAGCCAACTCAAATGGGAATGCCTCCAGCCTCCCCCGCCTTCATGCCCAACTTGACCCAAGGCGCACAGGACTGCCGAGCACGAGGTTCTCGCAGTCTCCACCAGGCGCCCAGTATCCCTGGAGTGACCGTGGGTCAGCACTGCCGCCTGCCATCTGGCCTCCCTCTTCCACCTGGGCTGCCATCAGCAACCCCCTGCTGGGGCAGAAGGTGGGGCTAACGTCTGGAAATTGCCAGAAGGCTGAGCCCCGTAATGAAGTGAGACAGGAGACTTGAGAAGCGAGAGGCAAACCAGCCGGAGGAAGTGGGAGAGCTGCAGGCCCACAGGTAGGTCTCTGCTCTCTGTCCCACCTCTGACGGCCACCCAGGGCAGGCTGCCTGTCAGGGCAGCTTGGACAAACCTAAGTGCAGCCTTGCAGTCCCTGAGCAAATCACTCCTCACTGGGGCCCCTCATGGCTGGGCAGCCCTTCAGCCCAGGCGTGACCCTCTCCCGGTAATTCACTCCCTTCCAGCCAGGGCTTTCCTTCTGATGTGTTCCATGAAAGAATGGCTGTGGCTGGGCCCTGCAGCCCTTTGAGGGGCCCCCAGACTCGGACCAGCTCTCCGCATCCACCCCAGCCATGGCCCTGCCCTTGGCTCAGAAGGTGGCCTGGGGATTGGGTTTGGCGGCGGAGAGCCTGGGGGTGGCAGCAGCGGCTCGCCTGCAGGCATTTGGAGCCCGGAGTCCTGGCCTGGCTGCCGTGAGCAATGCGAAGACCAAACACAGAGGACGGGCGGGCATTAGGATGGCAGCGCCGCAGAGGTGTCCTTTCTCTATTCCTCAAACCTTCCGTAGTGTGGCGCCATATTTCTCTTCACACTAAGGGGAAAACCCAACGAAAAGAGAGCCATGGACTCATCAGACATGGGGGAGACAGTAATTTTCAAGTGAAGTTTTGAGAAGAAAAGGGGGAGCTGGAGGCCGATGGAAGCAGCAGCTGCAGAAGCCTCTCTGCAGAGGACCACGTGGAATAGTTCACCCCCTCCCAGCAAGAGGCCCCGACCCCAGTCAGCGCACACTTGGGCTCAGCGGGGTCTGTGAGGGTGTCCCGGATGCAAGTGGGGGAGGGCCCCAGGGCTCTAGCTGGGGGCACAGCTCTCCTCCCCTCCCCCTTTGGGAGTGGAGCTGCCTCCTTGGCTGCTTTGCTGCTGTCGCTCAGGGCGGCCTGAGGAGCATCTCCCACAAGCCTGAGGTTGGGATGCAGACATGACCCTGGGATCCAGTCAGGGCACACACCTAGCCCGCCCTCCGTGTTCTCTCTCCTTCTCCAGGGAGGACCGAGCAGGACTTGTGTTCTTTCATCCGTTCGTTCCTTCATTCGCCAACCACTTGCCAAGAGCCTGCTGTGTGCCAGGCACAAAGTTAGGAGCAAAGGCTTCTTCCTTTCCCAATCACACAGGAAGGCAGTTTTCCACTAAAATCAGTGGTTCCCAGGGGTGCTTGGCATGGACTTCCCCGTCTTTGAGTTGTGGCTTCTATGGTGGTCCCTGTCCCCAGGTCCTCGTCTCACTGCATCACTCCAGGGACTGACTTCTCAGGTCACAGGATGTAAGCAGCGGTAGAGGAGAGTCCAGATCACAGAGCCTTGCAGCTCTATCCTCGCACGCTGTGTAGTGCCGGTTGCCGCCTTCCAAGTGCCCTGTATCAGCGTGCCACTTGGATGCCGCTGGGACAGGGAGATGGTGTCTTGGGGATGGAGACTGGAATGAAATCCAAGCCAGAGGAGGAGTGGGTTAGGATGGAGGGAGGGATGTCGTCGGTTCCTCAGGTGTCAGAGTGGGAGCAGCCTTCTTGGGCACTGAGCACGGCAGCCTCACGAGCCAGGCCAGCTGCCCTGTCCTCTCAGAGCTGATCAGCAGTGCAGGTGGAACGGGGACCCGGCGAGGGCCTTCCTGGTGTGGGAAAGCTCACACATTCACACACACCAGCACTGAGGAATGAACAAGCATTTGGGGAGCAGAGTAATGCGCTGTCTGGAACCCTCTACTGTCCACCCTGTTACCCCCACAAGTGTCACCGCCTCAGAGAAGGTGTCCTAAAGGTGTCATTCCCTTTGTCACACAACTTCAGAGATGGCTCTGTGTTCTTCTCCTCCATGGAACTAATCAGTTTTTAATTATAAACATTTAGTGTGATTATTTGATGGTATTTGATGGCAAGTGCCAAGAGAGCAGACTGTATCTGTGTTTGCTCATCCCTGCACGTAGCACATGGAGTTTCTCGGCAGTTAATAAAGGTCAAGCTTCAGGACCCTCCCCTGCATGGCCCCTGTGAGGGCTGGGAGTTACAGAACATTCTAGTGTGGCAGGCTGCAATGAGGGAAGCATTTCTCTTCAAGCCTGGCACATCATTGCCCAAAGAAACCTCAGAATAAAGGAGCTGAATGTCCAAGACACTAATAATATGTTGTGATTTCCCTTCTCATTCTAAATATTCATTTTTGTACTTAACTTTTTACTTGTAAGTTTTCTTACAGAGGGTTCCCAAATAAGTGTCTGGCCCTGCAAAAGCTAGATCTGCCCTTGAGAGAGAATTCAATAACATTTTATTGAGTGAATAAAAGAATGAATGAATCAATCACAAGTAATTAGAATAAAATACTGGTGTAGGAAAAAACAGTGCACATGCAAATATTCCCCGCCTATCCTCAGGGCTGCCTGGGCATTCAAGCTCAGCTGGAGGGGTCATCCACCCTGCAGGAGGTCATCCACCCTGACAGCTCAGCTGGAGGGGTCATCCGCCCTGCAGGAGGTCATCCACCCTGACAGCTCAGCTGGAGGGGTCATCCACCCTGCAGGATGCTCTGCGCTTTGGAATCTTTGGAACTTCAGTCCACGAGGTGCCCATGCATTGGAACCTGGCTCCCCCGCTTGCCCTGCCAGCCCTCTTGAAACACTGCTAATTGCATGAGGTGGCTTGGAAGAGAGAGTGGGGAGGATCTGAGTTGGCTGCTGATCCCCATGCCCTTCAGACCCTGCAGGAACAGTAACTGGCAAGTCTCAGTTTTCCTGTCTCTGAAATGGGTCAAGAACCCCACTTTTTTTTTTTTAGATGTTGGGTGTAGGAGTTTATTTATTTTTGCTGTGTTGGGTCTTCGTTTCTGTGCGAGGGCTTTCTCTAGTTGTGGCAAGTGGGGGCCACTCTTCATCGCGGTGCGCGGGCCTCTCACTATCGCGGCCTCTCTAGTTGCGGAGCACAGGCTCCAGATGCGCAGGCTCAGTAGTTGTGGCTCACAGGCCCAGTTGCTCCGTGGCATGTGGGATCCTCCCAGACCCGGGCTCGAACCCGTGTCCCCCACATTAGCAGGCAGATTCTCAACCACTGCGCCACCAGGGAAGCCCCAAGAACCCCACTTTTTTTTAAAATTTTTTTTTTTAAGGGAATTCCTTTATTTTTTATTTATTTATTTTTGGCTGTGTTGGGTCTTCGTTTCTGTGCAACGGCTTTTTCTAGTTGTGGCAAGTGGGGGCCACTCTTCATCGCGATGCGCGGGCCTCTCACTATCGCGACCTCTCGTGTTGCGGAGCACAGGCTCCGGACACGCAGGCCCAGCGGCCATGGCTCACGGGCCCAGCCGCTCCACGGCATGTGGGATCTTCCCGGACCAGGGCTCGAGCCCGTGTCCCCTGCATCGGCAGGCGGACTCCCAACCGCTGCGCCACCAGGAAAGCCGCCAAGAACCCCACTTTTTATGGGGCTACTGTGAGGGTCAGAGTCTCTCTCTGAAATCCCCTGCAGCTAACGTGTTGCAAATGCCAAGTAACATTCCCTCCTCTCCCAGTTTCCCTTGGAACCTCTCAATTACCACCTGATTAGAGGGGAAGTTTGATCCCATGGAACAAAAGAACTGGCTCAGCGTGGGGTCACTGCCCAAACTGGGTTACCACTCTGAGAAAACAGCCTTGTCTCCAGACCAGAACTCACTTGCCCACGTCCCCGAGGCGGGTCAGTCCCTCCGCCCCACTCTCTGTCTCCTGCTTGAGATTAAATGTTGGAGAAGGAGCTATGTTTCTCACCCAGGGAATTTGTAGTAATTAGTGAACGCCACAGGGTTGCAAAAGCCCCAGTTTCTTTGCTTGGCAAGTTATACCACAGAGGAATTCTGTTGGTGTTGTTCGAGGCTCATGGTGCCACTTCTGCAGTGCAAAGAACTTGGCCAGCCAGGGTCCTGAAGGGAGTGAAAAGAGAAGGCTGCAGGTCCAAGAGTTTTCTGGGCAGCAGAAGAGACCAAATGTGTTTTATGATATTCCACTGAGTAAAGGATGGATTTTCACTCTTGCAAAAGCATTTTAACATTGCTGGCTATTTAGGCTGCTTCCAAAGTTTCCTTTTTGTAAATAATGCCGCCACCAATATTCTTATATATGAATTTTGACTCTAACTATATCATTGGACTATATTTCTAGAAGTGTCTTTCTGGTTCAAAAGATATGGACCGGGCTTCCCCGGTGGCACAGTGGTTGAGAGTCCGCCTGCTGATGCAGGGGACACGGGTTCGTGCCCCGGTCCGGGAAGATCCCACATGCCGCGGAGCGGCTGGACCCGTGAGCCATGGCCACTGAGCCTGCGCGTCCGGAGCCTGTGCTCCATAACGGGAGAGGCCAAAACAGTGAGAGGCCTGCGTACCGCAAAAAAAAAAAAAAAAAATATGGACCTTTTGGTAAGTATTGTTACTTCCACATTTTGGAGGCCCATCATTAAGAGAATACCCATTACAATGGTATGCTCACCAACAGTGTAAACCATTGTTTTCTGATCACCGACAGTTTGGTGGGTCCCAAATTCTTTTTTCCAAAATACCATTTCAGTGAAAGCTTTTAGAATCAGCTTATACTTTCTGTTTTATTATTCCTAATAACATGTCCTCAGAAGGCTCACTGCTTTGATTTTCCTGACACCCTGCTCATTTTTCCTGGAAACATAGCCCCATTTGAGCTAGAATCTGGTGCTCAGAGACCACCCCAACATGTTTGTCAGGAGCTAGTTTTTCTGAGAACAGCAATTCCAACCAGCCAACACTTACTGAGTACCCTCAGCCTGAGCAAGGCATCGCTACCCAGCGTTGAGTTGGGCCATGTCCAGGAGAGACTAGGCAGCCTGGGTCTCACAGGAGGCAGGTAGGTGCCCGTGATGGGGGCTAGGCAGACGGAGACAAGCAGGGTCTGGGAGATGCTTGGTTGAATAGATGATGACAGAAACCAGGAAACTGAAGATCAAAGGCAGGAATATGGGTATGAATGAAGCCAGGAAGCTACTTCCCAGAACAATTAGTCTGTTGCAGAGAATGATGATAATAATGCAATAGCTATGATTTATTGAGTGCTTACTGTTTGCCAGGCACTTAATATGTATTTTAGGTGCATTATTTTCTTTAATTCTTGAGGCAGCTCCAGGGGAGATATACTACAGATGGCCCTGACTTAAGATGGTTCGGCTTATGATTTTTCAACTTTACAATGGTGCACAAGTGATACACATTCCGTAGAAACCACACTCTGAATTTCAGATTTTGACCTTTTTCTGGTGTTCTGCGGTACGATCCTCTCCTGATGCTGGGCAGGGCATTGAGCCGCATTTCCAGGCAGCCTTGAGATCACGAGGGAAAACAGCCCATACACTTACCACCATTCTGGACCCAGATAACCATTCTGTTTTTCACTTTCAATACTGTAGCCAGTAAATCACATGAGCTATTCAACACTTTATTTTCAAATCGGCTTTGTGTTAGATGATTTTGCCCAAGTGTAGGCTTATGTCAGTATTCTGAACATGTTTAAGTTAGGCTGGGCTAAGCTATCATGTTTAGTATTTTAGTATGTTCAACTTACAATGGGCTTATTGGATGTAACCCCATCGTTTAAGTAGAGGAAGATGTGTATTTATATCCCTATTTTACAGAAAATGAGGCCCAGAGAGGTGAGATAACTTTCCTGATGTCACCCAGTGAGTAAGGGGCCGAGGTGGGGTCTGAGCTTGTAGTGACACTCCAGCCCCTTCCGAGCAGGGGCCCTGGCCAGTGGTTGAATGAAGCTGTAGTCAGTGGCAAGCACAGAGGCCACCATTAGGGTCTCCCTGTGACAAGTGTATAGGTCAGAGCCATCCCACAACTCTTCAGGGTGGACCCTCCGGGGTTTACAAGGATCAGGTCCTGCTAATTAATGTCTGCCATGTTAAGACATAGCACACCGTGCTGGGCTGGGTGACAAACATGGGGCCTTTCACTCCAAGGAGTTTGCTGTCCAACAGAGGTGAAGAGGAGGCCGACAGACTCCCTCGGGTTCAAGGTGCGATGCATAAGTACTCTTGGAGATTTGCAAAGAAAGAGCTAAGAGGGGCTTCACGGAGAGTCAGGGAGTCCTGGAGGTGGTGACATTTGAGACCGTGGAGAAGAATGGGGGAGATTTTGACAGGCAGGAAAGGTGTCAAGGACATGGCTATCTATTCATCTGTGGCCGGGGAAGAGTGTGAGGAAAGCCAGCCGCCCTTAACTGCTCCGTGGAAAGCACCGAGGGGGCCTTTTCACCCAACTTCATCTGCAGCCTGGATCTGAACTGGTGACTAGTTAAGCTACCAGTCACGAAGCTGCTGGCACATAGCGTGGCCTGAAAGGCATTCCCAGTTGGAGCCCTTGTGAGCCCAGGGACACGGGCTTTACACAACTTCCCCTACCTGCAAGTCACCAGGCGGACTCCGCTCTCGCGCAATGCGTTCCTGGGAAAACGGTCCTTGCCAGATGGCCCTTTTATCAGGACTAATACTTCAACTGTCAGGCGGGGTTTTTTGTTTTCTTTTCTTTTTAATGTTTTTACTTTTTCGGCTGTGTCGGGTCTTAGTTGCAGCACGAGAGATCTTCCTTGTGGTGCGTGGGCTCCTTGTTGCGGCGCATGGGGTCCAGGGCGCGTGGGCTCTGTAGTTTGCGGCACATGGGCTCTCTAGCTGAGGTGCGCAAGCTCAGTAGTTGTGGGGCGCTGGCTTAGTTGCACCGCAGCACGTGGGATCTTAGTTCCCCAGCGAGGTAGTGAACCTGCCTCCCCTGCATTGGAAGGCGGATTTTTTACCACTGGACCACCAGGGAAGTCCCAGGCTGGGTTTTTGAAGTTTATTTTTATTAAAAGCTAGGTGAATCAGTCTGGGAGAGTGCTGTCCAGTAGAACTGTGGTGATGGAAATGTTCTATAGTCTGCTCTGTTCAATGTGACAGCCACCAGCCCCCTGTAGCTATGGAGTTCCTGACATGTGATCAGCGTGACTGAGAAACTGAATTTTTTATTTCACTTAATTTTTACTTATTTAGATTTCAGTGTCTAGTGGCTACCATATTGAACAAATGGGGGATCTTGGTCAAAATGAAGAGGCTCACAAATTTGCAAACACAAAAACAGGGCCTGAGTCTTTTGTCATATTTACAGAGGACTCAGGTCATAGAGAACGGTAGACTCTTATGCAGTGTTTTGAAAGGGGACAAGCAAGCTAGTATTCCCCTTTCCAATGGATAGGTGTGCTGTTCTGTAAACGTGTTAGTTATCAGATGTGGGGATGACCAGTCAGCTTGAGTGTGGAAAGTGTAGAGCAGAAAAAAATTGAATACTTCTGAGATCCAAAACTAAAAATTTCAAGATGTTTGCTTTTGATAATTTTTTGTTGTCACCACCCAAAGAACAACCGTGTTTTCCCTTTGATCACAGATCATCACGTTTCATCTTCAATTCCTTTATTTTAGGAGTGGAAATTCCTTAAGTGCCTACTATGGGCCATAGGACTTGCACATGTTATCTTTAATCCTCATATCAACACCCTGATGTGGGCATTAGTAAGGCCATTTGCATTTAAGGAAACTGAAGCTAAGAGAAGTCAAGTGACCCTATGAGTGGTAGAGTTCCAAATTACATCTTCTTTGTGTTCTGAGCCCATCTTTTAGAATATAAGTGACACCCTAGACACCCGGGGGTACAGAAAGGAGCTTGACGGGGACCCCACACCTGATGACAGGATTGTCAATCATCCAAGCTGGAAGGGCATTCAGATATCCTCTTGTGCAAAAACCTATTTTACAGCTGTTCACCTGTTGTTTGTTTTTTTTTAAAGTTAAAAGTTTATTCTTTTTTTTCTTAACATCTTTATTGGAGTATAATTGCTTTACAATGGTGTGTTAGTTTCTGCTTTATAGCCAAGTGAATCAGTTATATATATACATATGTTCCCATATTTCTTCCCTCTTGTGGCACCCTTCCTCCAACCCTCCCTATCCCACCCCTCCAGGAGGTCTCAAACCACCGAGCTGATCTCCCTGTGCTATGCGGCTGCTTCCCACTAGCTATCTATTTTACGTTTGATAGGGTATATATGTCCATGCCACTCTCTCACTTTGTCACAGCTTACCCTTCCCCCTCCCCATATCCTCAAGTCTATTCTCTAGTAGGTCTGTGTCTTTATTCGCGTCTTACCCCTAGGTTCTTCATGACATACTTTTCCTTAGATTCCATATATATGTGTTAGCATATGGTATTTATTTTTCTCTTTCTGACTTACTTCACTCTGTATGACACACTCTAGGTCCAACCACCTCACTACAAATAGCTCAATTTCGTTTCTTTTTATGGCTGGGTAATATTCCATTGTATATATGTGCCACATCTTCTTTATCCATTCATCCGATGATGGACACATAGGTTGCTCCCATCTCCTGGTTATTGTAAATAGAGCTGCAATGAACATTTTGGTACATGACTCTTTTTGAATTATGGTTTTCTCAGGGTATATGCCCAGTAGTGGGATTGCTGGGTCATATGGTAGTTCTATTTGTAGTTTTTTAAAGAACCTCCATACCGTTTTCCATAAGTGGCTGTACCAATTCACATTCCCACCAGCAGTGCAAGAGTGTTCCCTTTTCTCCACACCCTCTCTAGCATTTATTGTTTCTAGAATTTTTGATGATGGCCATTCTGACCAGTGTGAGATGATATCTCATTGTAGTTTTGATTTGCATTTCTCTAATGATTAATGATGTTGAGCATTCTTTCATGTGTTTGTTGGCAATCTGTATATCTTCTTTGGAGAAATGTCTATTTAGGTCTTCTGCCCATTTTTGGATTGGGTTGTTTGTTTTTTTGTTATTGAGCTGCATGAGCTGCTTGTAAATTTTGGAGATTAATCCTTTGTCAGTTGCTTCATTTGCAAGTATTTTCTCCCATTCTGAGGGTTGTCTTTTGGTCTTGTTTATGGTTTCCTTTGCTGTGCAAAAGCTTTGAAGTTTCATTAGGTCCCATTTATTTATTTTTGTTTTTATTTCCATTTCTCTAGGAGGTGGGTCAAAAAGAATCTTGCTGTGATTTATGTCATAGAGTGTTCTGCCTATGTTTTCCTCTAAGAGTTTGATAGTTTCTGGCCTTACATTTAGGTCTTTAATCCATTTTGAGCTTATTTTTGTGTATGGTGTTAGGGAGTGTTCTAGTCTCTTATTTTTAAATGTACCTGTCCAGTTTTCCCAGCACCACTTATTGAAGAGGCTGTCCTTTCTCCACTGTACATTCCTGCCTCCTTTATCAAAGATAAGGTGACCATATGTGCGTGGGTTTATCTCTGGGCTTTCTATCCTGTTCCATTGATCTATATTTCTGTTTTGGTGCCAGTACCATACTGTCTTGATTACTGTAGCTTTGTAGTATAGTCTGAAGTCAGGGAGCCTGATTCCTCCAGCTCCGTTTTTCATTCTCAAGATTGCTTTGGCTATTTGGGGTCTTTTGTGTTTCCATACAAATTGTGAAATTTTTTGTTCTAGTTCTGTGAAAAATGCCAGTGGTAGTTTGATACAGACTGCATTGAATCTGTAGATTGCTTTGGGTAGTAGAGTCATTTTCACAATGTTGACTCTTCCAATCCAAGAATATGGTATATCGCTCCATCTATTTGTATCATCTTTAATCTCTTTCATCAGTGTCTTATAATTTTCTGCATACAGGTCTTTTGTCTCCTTAGGTAGGTTTATTCCTAGATATTTTATTCTTTTTGTTGCAATGATAAATGGGAGTGTTTTCTTGATTTCATTTTCAGATATTTCATCATTAGTGTGTAGGAATGCCAGAGATTTCTGTGCATTAATTTTGTATCCTGCAACTTTACCAAATTCATTGATTAGCTCTAGTAGTTTTCTGGTAGCATCTTTAGGACTCTCTATTTATAGTGTCATGTCAGCTGCAGACAGGGACAGCTTTACTTCTTCTTTTCCGATTTGGATTCGTTTTATTTCCTTTTCTTCTCTGATTGCTGTGGCTAAAACTTCCAAAACTATGTTGAATAAGAGTGGTGACAGTGGGCAACCTTGTCTTGTTCCTGATCTTAGTGGAAATGCTTTCAGTTTTTCACCATTGAGGACGACGTTGGCTATGGGTTTGTCATATATGGCCTTTATTATGTTGAGGAAAGTTCCCTCTATGTCTACTTTCTGCAGGATTTTTATCATAAATGGGTGTTGAATTTTGTCAAAAGCTTTCTCTGAATCTATTGAGGTGATCATATGGTTTTTCTCCTTCAATTTGTTAATATGGTGTATCACGTTGATTGACTTGCGTATATTGAAGAATCCTTGCATTCCTGGAATAAACCCCACTTGATCATGGTGTATGATCCTTTTAATGTGCTGTTGGATTCTGTTTGCTAGTATTTTGTTGAAGATTTTTGCATCTATGTTCATCAGTGATATTGGCCTGTAGTTTTCTTTCTTTGTGACATCCTTGTCTGGTTTTGGTATCAGGGTGATGGTGGCCTCGTAGAATGAGTTTGGGAGTGTTCCTACCTCTGCTATATTTTGGAAGAGTTTGAGAAGGATAGGTGTTAGCTCTTCTCTAAATGTTTGATAGAATTTGCCTGTGAAGCCATCTGGTCCTGGGCTTTTGTTTGTTGGAAGATTTTTAATCACAGTTTCAATTTCAGTGCTTGTGATTGTTCTGTTCCTATTTTCTATTTCTTCATGATTCAGTCTTGGCAGGTTGTGCATTTCTAAGAATTTGTCCATTTCTTCCAGGTTGTCCATTTTATTGGCATAGACTTGCTTGTAGTAATCTCTCATGATCTTTTGTATTTCTGCAGTGTCAGTTTTTACTTCTCCTTTGTCATTTCTAATTCTATTGATTTGAGTCTTCTCCCTTTTTTTCTTGATGGGTCTGGCTAATGGTTTATCAATTTTGTTTATCTTATCAAAGAACAAGCTTTTATTTTTATTGATCTTTGCTATCGTTTCCTTCATTTCTTTTTCATTTGTTTCTGATCTGATCTTTATGATTTCTTTCCTACTGCTAACTTTGGGGTTTTTTGGTTCTTCTTTCTCTAATTGCTTTAGGTGCAAGGTTAGGTTGTTTATTCGAGATGTTTCCTGTTTCTTAAGGTAGGATTGTATTGCTATAAACTTCCCTCTTAGAACGGCTTTGCTGCATCCCATAGGTTTTGGGTTGTCGTGTCTCCATTGTCATTTGTTTCCAGGTATTTTTTGATTTCCTCTTTGATTTCTTCAGTGATCTCTTCGTTATTAAGTAGTGTATTGTTTAGCCTCCATGTGTTTGTATTTTTTACAGATCTTTTCCTGTAATTGATATCTAGTCTCATAGCATTGTGGTCGGAAAAGATACTTGATACAATTTCAATTTTCTTAAATTTACCAAGGCTTGATTTGTGGCCCAAGATATGATCTATCCTGGAGAATGTTCCATGAGCACTTGAGAAAAATATGTATTCTGTTGTTTTTGGATGGAATGTCCTATAAATATCAGTTAAGTCCATCTTGTTTAATGTGTCATTTAAAGCTTGTGTTTCCTTATTTATTTTCATTTTGGATGATATGTCCGTTGTTGAAAGTGGGGTGTTATAGTCCAGGTGTTAAAGTCCCCTACTATGAATGTGTTACTGTCGATTTCCCCTTTTATGGCTGTTAGTATTTGCCTTATGTATTGAGGTGCTCCTATGTTGGGTGCATAAATATTTACAATTGTTATATCTTCTTCTTGGATTGATCCCTTGATCATTATGTAGTGTCCTTCTTTGTCTCTTGTAATAGTCTTTATTTTAAAGTCTATTTCGTCTGATATGAGAATTGCTACTCCAGCTTTGATTTCCATTTGCATGGAATATCTTTTTCCATCCCCTCACTTTCAGTCTGTATGTGTCCCTAGGTGTGAAGTGGGTCTCTTGTAGACAGCATATATATGGGTCTTGCTTTTGTATCCATTCAGCCAATCTGTGTCTTTTGGTGGGAGCATTTAATCGATTTACATTTAAGGTAATTATCGATATGTATGTTCCTATTCCCATTTTCTTAATTGTTTTGGGTTTGTTATTGTAGGTCTTTTCCTTCTCTTGTGTTTCTTGCCTAGAGAAGTTCCTTTAGCATTTGTTTTAAAGCTGGTTTGGTGGTGCTGAACTCTCTCAGCTTTTGCTTATCTGTAAAGGTTTTAATTTCTCCATCAAATCTGAAATGAGATCCTTGCTGGGTAGAGTAATCTTGGTTGTAGGTTTTTCTCCTTCATCACTTTAAATATGTCATGCCACTCTCTTCTGGTTTGCAGAGTTTCTGCTGAAAGATCAGCTGTTAACCTTATGGGGATTCCCTTGTGTGTTATTTGTTGTTTTTCCCTTGCTGCTTTTAATATGTTTTCTTTGTATTTAATTTTTGATAGTTTGATTAATATGTGTCTTGGCATGTTTCTCCTTGGATTTATCCTGTATGGGACTCTCTGTGCTTCCTGGACTTGATTAACTATTTCCTTTCCCATATTAAGGAAGTTTTCAACTATAATCTCTTCAAATATTTTCTCAGCCCCTTTCTTTTTCTCTTCTTCTTCTGGGACCCCTATAATTCTAATGTTGGTGCGTTGAATGTTGGCCCAGAGGTCTCTGAGACTGTCCTCAGTTCTTTTCATCCTTTTATCTTTATTCTGCTCTGCAGTAGTTATTTCCACTATTTTATCTTGCAGGTCACTTATCCGTTCTTCTGCCTCAGCTATTCTGCTATTGATCCCTTCTAGAGTATTTTTAATTTCATTTATTGTGTTGTTCATCGTTGCTTGTTTCATCTTTAGTTCTTCTAGGTCCTTGTTAAATGTTTCTTGCATTTTGTGTATTCTATTTCCAAGATTTTGGATCATCTTTACTATCATTATTCTGAATTCTTTTTCAGGTAGACTGCCTATTTCCTCTTCATTTGTTAGGTCTGGTGGGTTTTTATCTTGCTCCTTCATCTGCGGTGTGTTTTTCTGTCTTATTTTGCTTATCTTACTGTGTTTGGGGTCTCCTTTTTGCAGGCTGCAGGTTCGTAGTTCCTGTTGTTTTTGATGTCTGTCCCCAGTGGCTAAGGTTGGTTCAGTGGGCTGTATAGGCTTCCTGGTGGAGGGGACTAGTGCCTGTGTTCTGGTGGATGAGGCTGGATCTTGTCTTTCTGGTGGGCAGGTCCACGTCTGGTGGTGTGTTTTGGGGTGTCTGTGGCCTTATAATGATTTTAGGCAGCCTCTCTGCTAATGGGTGGGGTTGTGTTCCTGTCTTGGTAGTTGTTTGGCATAGGATGTCCAGCACTGTAGCTTGCTGGTCGTTGAGTGAAGCTGGGTGTTGGTGATGAGATGGAGATCTCTCTGAGATTTTCGCCATTTGATATTACGTGGAGCTGGGAGGTCTCTTGTGGACCAGTGTCCTGAAGTTGGCTCTCCCACGTCAGAGGCACAGCACTGACTCCTGGCTGCAGCACCAAGAGCCTTTCATCCACACGGCTCTGAATAAAAGGGAGGAAAAGAAAGAAAGAAAGAAAGAAAGAAAGAAAGAGAGAGAGAGGGAGGGAGGGAGGGAGGGAGGGAGGAAGGAAGGAAGGAAGGAAGGAAGGAAGGAAGGAAGGAGGAAAGAAAGAAAGAAGATAAAATAAAACAAGGTAAGATAAAATAAAATGAAGTTATTAAAATAAAAAATAATTATTAAGAAAAAAAGGGGGCTTCCCTGGTGGCGCAGTGGTTGAGAGTCCGCCTGCCGATGCAGGAGACACGGTTTCGTGCCCCGGTCCGGGAGGATCCCACATGCCGCGGAGCGGCTGGGCCCGTGAGCCATGGCCGCTGAGCCTGCGCGTCCGGAGCCTGTGCTCCGCAACGGGAGAGGCCACAACAGTGAGAGGCCCGCGTACCGCAAAAAAAAAAAAAAGAAAAAAGAAAAAAAGGGCTTCCCTGGTGGCCCAGTGGGTGAGAGTCCGCCTGCCGATGCAGGGGACACGGGTTCGTGCCCCAGTCCGGGAGGATCCCACATGCCGCGGAGTGGCTGGGCCCGTGAGCCATGGCCGCTGAGTCTGTGTGTCCGGAGCCTGTGCTCCACAACGGGAGAGGCCACAGCGGTGAGGGGCCCGCATACCACAAAAAAAAAAAAAAAAAAAAAAAAAAATTTAAGTCAAAACAAAACAAACAAACAAAAACGGACGGACAGAACCCTAGGACAAATGGTGAAAGCAAAGCTATACAGACAAAATCTCACACAGAAGCATACACATACACACTCACAAAAAGAGGAAAAGGGGGAAAAATCATAAATCTTGCTCTCAAAGTCCACCTCCTCAATTTGGGATGATTCGCTGTCTATTCATGTATTCCACAGATGCAGGGTACATTAAGTTGATTGTGGAGATTTAATCCGCTGCTCCTGAGGCTGCTGGGAGAGGTTTCCCTTTGTCTTCTTTGTTCGCACAGCTCTGGGGGCTCAGCTTTGGATTTGGCCCCGCCTCTGCGTGTAGGTCGCCGGAGGGCGTCTGTTCTTCTCTCAGACAGGACGGGGTTAAAGGAGCAGCTGATTCGGGGGCTCTGGCTCACTCAGGCCGCGGGGGAGGGAGGGGCACGGAGTGCGGGGCGAGCCTGCGGGGGCAGAGGCCGGAGTGACGTTGCACCAGCCTGAGGCGCGCCATGCGTTTTCCCGGGGAAGTTGTCCCTGGATCCCGGGACCCTGGCAGTGGCGGGCTGCACAGGCTCCCGGGAAGGGAGGTGTGGATAGTGACCTGTGCTTGCACACGGGCTTCTTGGTGGCGGCAGCAGCAGCCTTAGCTTCTCACGCCCATATCTGGGGTCCGCACTGATAGCCGCGGCTCGGGCCCGTCTCTGGAGCTCCTTTAAGCGGCGCTCTTTATCCCCTCTCCTCGCGCACCAGGAAACAAAGAAGCAAGAAAAAGTGTCTTGCCTCTTCGGCACTTCCAGACTTTTCCCCAGACTACCTCCCAGCTAACCGTGGTGCACTAACCCCTTCAGGCTGTGTTCACGCCGCCAGTCCTGTTCACTTGTTTGAGACTCTGAAACCAGTGTTAACGATTTGCCAGGTACTGACTAGCACCTCTGACTAGCAAGTTAGCACCAGGGGGGAGGAGTGGAGTGTGGGAGTTACTTGTAATAATTACTGTTGAATCTATCATTTGGTTGAGTTCCAGAGCGGAGTCACAATCAACTGTGCAAGCAAAGTCATTCCAAAATCCTCATGACTTTACTTACATTTTTCTAACCCAATGACAAGGACTGTAGTCCCCAGCTCCTGTGCTCTCTCTTCAGAGACCTTGGGAAAACTCCTAACTCCCTTCCTAATTCTATTCTCTTTCCCCTTCCTTCTATCAGACTTTTATGAGGTATATTGACACACTTTCCCAATAAAGTCTACCTTGCTTCTCCCATCTAATTCACTCCTCTTTGCCCATTATAGAATAATTTTCTTTGCCCAAGAAAATCATTTTGTCTGCGCAGACTCTTTCTTTGGAGGGCTGGAGCCAGGAGCAGGGGAGGAAGTGAAAATTCACTGGCAGAACTAGAGTCCACTGGAGTGCACAGGGGTTTTGTGTACAGCCTGGGAACATTCACATCCCACTGCATTACAAAATGCAAACTTGCCATGTGACAGGGAAATCTGCCCAAAGTCAGCTGCTGCATGCTGTGGCAGGCAGTTGGCAGCCAATCCAATATCCATTCCTTCACCCCTTTTCCTTGCAAATGCAGCCCTGATTTGATTTAACAAAGACACCAGATTCAGATGATGAAACGTGATTCGTCTAAACCAGTCGTGATCTCCTACTCCCTTTCACAGGCTAATTGATTTACCAATCTCGTTTGCAATTGGTGGTAGCCACCGGATCTGGTTTGACCAAGGACGCTATGGTAGGCGGAATAACGACCTCAGAAAGATGCCCTCATCCTTATCCTTGGAAACTGAGACTATGTTACACAGTAAAGGGGACTTAAGGTTGTAGAGGGAATTAAGTTTACTAATCAGCTGACCTTTACATAGGGAGAATAGCCTGGATTATCCAGGTGGGCCCAATATAACCACAAGTGTCCTTTAACATGGAAGGAGGAAGCAGAAGAGTCAGTGTCAGTGTGAGGCAGCATGAGAAAGGCTCAGCCAGGCATTGCTGGATTTGGAGATGGAAGGGGGCCATGAGCCAAGGAATGTGGGCAGCTTTTAGAAGCTGGAAAATTCAAGCTTCTCCCCTAGAGCCTGCAGAAGGAATGCAGTCCTGCTGACACCTTGATTTTAGCCATTTCAAACTTCTGGTCTCCAGAACTGGAAGATAAATAAATATATGTTGTTTTAAGCCACTAAATTTGTGGTAATTTATTACAGCAGTGTTACGAAACTAATACAGACACATAAGAGAAACTCTACTGGGGGGTTACTGCAGAAACTTTTGCTTTTCTGATTAAAAAACCAAAAAACATGGCTGGTTCCACCCTTTCCTCTACTGTTTCTGCATTGAAAATAGACATGATAGCAAGGGCTGTGGCAGCCCTCTTGTGACTATTAGGTCACAGCAAGAGAATGAAAAGCCACGTGTCAATGATAGCTGAGAGATAAGAAAAAACAAACCTGGGTTGTTGATTACATTGTTGAATTACCAAAATAATCCAAGAACATAACTCCTTGTTATGTGAGAATGATATATCATTTAAGCCCTGTTAGTTGGTCTTCTATTACTTACACAGTCCATCAAAATTTTTATTGTAGCAGAAAATGGGCATGAATCAAAAAGAAAAAAGGAAGGACCATTTCCTGAGCACCTACTGTCTGTTAAGCATTATGGAAAGCACTTATTTGATCTCATGTGACTTAAGTGGAGGAGAGACAAGGGGGTGGGGGATATGGAGTCCATTCCCAGCCCCAAGGCTTTAGGAAAAGCTAATCAGGCCCCAGATCTCAGCCCCTCCTTGGACAGCCTGATCCCTACCTTTGGAGTTTGGAGAGGGCTTCCAGAAACTCTCACACCTGAGGAAGCAGCCAGACTTCCCCGGGCAGGTGCTGAAATGTGGACTCCTGCCACCTGACCTCAGCTTGAGCTGTAGACTGATTTCTGAGGGACTCCCTGAACCCCCTGAAAATTTAGAGGAGTGGAGCTAGCATGTCTCCCTGACCTTCTCCACAGCCTGGGGAGCAGGGAGGGAGAGTCTTGCTCCCTCCAGGCTGGGCAGAGAGCTGCGGTTCAGGACAGGGTTATGATGATGGTGACATAGGGCTGCAGCTCCTAAGGCTGCTTCCTCAGATGTCGAGGGGAGCCCGTTCCCACCTGTGTCGCTTCCTGGAGGGGGCAGGCAGCTGCCCGCAGTGAGACTGCCCCAGCATTAATGCCGGCCAGCAGCACCCTTGATGATAACACAGCAGTCACTCTCCCTGGAGCCCCTGGCAGCTGTGGGTCACAGCAAAGTAAGTAAATAGAGCCCCAGTGCCCCTTCCTGCCAGGCGGGGTGGGAGCGGGACAGAGATCAGACAACAAACCCGACATCCATTTATTTAATACTGTGCTGCTGTGATTTATAAGAAATGTATATTTGTTGTTCATCCCCATTTCTGGCACAAAACTCCTAAAACCCTTGGAATTTCCTGTGAAGAGAGAGATATGGGGTGACTTTGAACCCACACCTGTGGATGGCACTGGTTGCCAGAACTAATCACTTTCAGTCCTATCCCCCGACCTCGGGGGAAGGGAGAGGGGCTGGAGGCTGAATCAGTTGACCTTGGCCAATGATTTCATCAATCATGCTTATGTAATGAAGCCTCCAAAGAAACCCAAAAGGATGGGGTTTGGGGAGCTCCCTGCTTAGTGAACACGTGGAGATGCAGGGAGACCGTCCAGCTTGGAGGGCGTGGAAGCTCTGTACCCGCCCCCATACCCTGCCCTGTGCATCGCTTCCGTCTGACTGTTCCTGAGTTGTATCCTTTTATAACAAACAGGTTACATAGTGAGTAAAATCTTCTCTGAGTTCTGTGAGCTGCTCTAGCAAATTAATTGAACCCAAAGAGGGGGTCATTGAAACCTGCAATCTATAGCCAGTCAGTCAGAAACACGGGTGACAACCTGGACTTGTGAAGTGGCGTCTGAAGTGTGTTTGTGGTGAGATGGGGGGGACAGTCTTATAGGACCGAGCCCTTAACCTGTGGAATCTGACGCTATCGCTGGGTAGACGGTGTCAGAATTGAATTCGACCGTAGGACGCCCAGCTGGTGTGGGAGACTTGCTTGGATGTGTGGGGACACCCCCCTCCCCCCACCAACACACACATTGAAAATTGGTGGCTAGAATCTTTAGTTGGTGATCAGAAGTGGGATCAGAGTCAGACCACTTTAAATGCTCTTGTTGAGGGCCTGCTGTGTGCCAAGTACTGAATTACAGAGAAGGATGAAAAAAGGCCTGCCCTTGAGACCCACACAACCTTGTGGGGAAATCGTGGATGAGAACGACTCCAGCTGGGCTGAAGGTGCACAGTGCCGCGAGGGAGGCACAAAGATCATAAGATGGCTTCAACTGAGAGGCCCTGGAGGGCTTCCTGGAGGAGGTGCTATGAAGAGGAGGCCACAGGAAAGCCACTCCAGGTGGAAAGCATTGGCATAAGGAGAGGAAACATGAAGTGTGGGAACAGAAGTGCAGCCTGACTGAGGCACAAGGCCCCGGTAGGGTGGTAGCTGATTGTTAGGCTGAGGAGATGGCTTGGGGCCGGCTGAGTGCCTGGAACGCTGTGTGACAAGCCATGGAGGGCCGTTCATAGGGAAATAACCTGAGTGTGTTTGGGGGAATTGAACCTGGCTGAAGGAATTGAAGAGGGAGAGAGATCTGAGAGCCATTCCACGAGATAGGAACCCCTAGCAATATTCCAGGCAGGTAAGGAGAGTGCAAACAACAGTAGGGCAAAGGGCAGGGTGGAAGATGAGGGCCGATGCCAGCCCTAAGGTGCCCACCCTGCCCATCAGATTCTCTGGTCCCAAGTACAACCGAAAGAGCTCATTTTGCTGCACAGAAAAGCATACCTTTGTTCATCACCAAGCAGCGCTTTCTTTGATAAAGCAAACCGAAGTTTAAAGTTCTTGAAAGTTAAAGCTACATAAAATATAAACGAAAGAATTCTGTCATTTAAAAAATAGATAATTTTGTTTTAAGCAAACCTAGAATGATCTTCACTAGGATTGAGCATTGAATGCGGGGGCAGGGGAGACATAGGGTCGTGTTCCCCCACCCCTCTCTGCTTCAAGCCCGGGGGTTCCTGAGCCCTCTCTTCAGAGAGAGACACCCCACACCAAGCTGGGGAGGTGTCCTTACCCCTGCCCACGTGGGCATGGGCTCAGCTCTGACACAACCCCCCTCACAGGGCCATCAGTGGAAACACATCCTCTGATGAGGGGGCAGTGCTCTAGGGACCCTGGGCAGCACCGGGTTGGTGTCATCACCTCTGAGACGCCTCCAGCAGGTGCTGTGGTGCATTCACACAGCCTTTGTGCCCTTGGAGGGTGAAGCTGAGCTTCTGCAGGCACCTCTTGTTGAGCTAAATGTCCCAGGGTTACCCAGCCCAAGCTCACACTGCTTGCCACACAACAGGCCAATAAATCGAGAGACGAGCTGTTGGGTCCTCAGAATAGCAACTTGTTTGGAAAGCCAGCAGACTGAGAAGCTGGTGGACTAGTGTCCCAAAGAACCATCTCCCCAAGTTAGAATTCAGGCTTCTTTTATACTAAAAGGGGAAAGGGGAAAGTCCTGGTTCTGGCCAGACTCGGAGGGGATGTGTTAATTTCTTCCTTCCTGCAGCCATTCACAGGTGAGCCTGGTCAGGATGTTTCCCTGTGAGCTAAACAAAGGTATTTTAACTTAATGCTCATTACCTGGGAGGCAGGGTTCCCAGAGATGAGCCATTATGTATAATTTAAGCTTATAGGCAACATCCCTTTAGTGATGAACTTGTACTAGAGTACAAAGTTTCTTCCCTATTACACTCCCATTTAAAATGCACAACTAAATGGTTTTTAGTATATTCACAGATTTGCACAACCACTACCTCAATCAGCTTTAGAACATTTCATCACCCAGATTGAAACTCTGTACCCACTCTGTACCCATTCCTCCCTCCCTCCAACTATAGGCAACCAATCTACTTTCTGTCTCCGTAGATCTATTCTGAACATTTCATATAAATGAAATGGCACAACATCTGCACTTTTGTGACTGGCTTCTTTCAGGTAACAATGTTCTCAAGGTGCATCCACGTTGTAGCACGTGTTGGTACCCCAGGCCCCTCTATGCCTAATGATATTCCACTGTGTGGACTCATCACATCTTCTTTATCCGCTCACCTGTTGACGGACACTTGGGTTGCTTCCACTTTTCAGCAATTGCGCACAGTGCTGCTGTGAACATTTGTGTACAAGTTTTTTAAGCAAAGATGTAAAGGAGATGAAGGAATTAACCTCACACAACCGCGTAAAGGCCCTGAGTCGGGAGCCTGCGTGGTGTGTGTGAGGAAAAGCGAGGAGGCCTCTGTGAGGAAGAGACGGAGGGAGACGAGGGTGGAGAGAAATGGGTGGTGAGTCACGCGAGGCGTTGGGAGCCATTGTGAGGGCTTGAGTAACGTGAGGACCATTGGATGGGGTTGAACAGGGAAACACATGAGCTGACGTCTGACCCTCTGTTTTAGGTCAGCGTGTTCTCTGAGGTCATGCGGAGGATGAGAAGACGTGGGATAGGGCGTCCCTGGTGGCGCAGTGGTTGAGAGTCCGCCCGCCAATGCCGGGGACGCGGGTTCGTGCCCCGGTCCGGGAAGATCCCACGTGCCGCGGAGCGGCTGGGCCCGTGAGCCATGGCCGCTGAGCTTGCGCGTCCGGAGCCTGTGCTCCGCAACGGGAGAGGCCACAGCAGTGAGAGGCCCGCGTACCACAAAAAAAAAAAGAAGACGCGGGATAGGGTGGAAGAGAGAGGGGAGGAAAGTGTGGAAAGCCCCTAAGGAGCCAGGAACACCCAGTGAGCAGAGGGGACAGGCCATGACGCCCCAGGCCCAGGAGGTGCAGCCTGGTTGATGCTGGGAGGAGCTCAAGGCAAGCCTGGGCAGGACTGAGTGGGCCAGGCTTCCACACTCCTGTCGTCCCCCGATGAACGCTGATGCGTCTTTATCCAGAGAGTTCCTCTGAGAAGCACATCCTCTGACATCCTGAGGAGGGCAGGTGACGGGAGGTGGGCAGCTACTGTCACTTGATCAGGAGTCCCACACCCTGTGACATCTGCTCTCCCTCCCCCAGCTGCCACCCCCATCCTCAGCTCTCAGTAACTTGGCTTTCACCCCAGGGACTCTACGGAAGTTCTTTTGATTACCAGAGCTCTTTGAAACAGCCCAAACGCTTCCTCTTTCAGTCCACCCTGTAGAGCTTTTCTCCCAAAGGATGCAAGTACTCAGGCACCAACAGCATCGACCTCGACCAGGAGCAGGTTGGAAATGCAGAATTCCAGGCCCAGCCCCACGGAAGCAATCTGCCCCTTAGCAAGATGCCTGGGTTTGAGAAGGACAGTTTTATCTGCCCATGTTGAGGGGGACAGCTCTTTCCTCCACTTTGCCAAATTAAGGAGTGAGGGCTGCTGTCCTTTTCCAGGACTTCGTCCCCCAGGGCTCAGTGACTGTCGAGCAATGGGCACAGTTAAAGTCAAAACCCTGGGTTCTCCCTCTCTGGTCAGCTTTTGCATCCCCAAGCTGCAGAGAGTAGAGCCTGGGTCTCTCTGTGCCTAAATGATTCGGTAGAATAAGTGCTGCCGTCCAAGGGAGAGAAATTGAAGTGCTGTTGCTGGATACTCAGCGGACACTGAATCAGGGCACTGTGCCTTTAAGAAAGATGAAAGCACATCTCGGGGGTGGAGCCTGGCCCAATTATCCAGGTCCTGGGAAGTTGTTAGGGCCTGCCTTTGCTGAGACCAGGCCTTGGCGGTTCTGGTTTGCAGTTCTGGCAGCCCCGGCCCCGCGTCCCTACTTCCCTGCTGCCACACGACTGAGCTTTGGCACCGGTGAGCCTCCCTCCCACCGCCCACCCACGAGCTCGCTGTGCCGCCGTCTTTCCAAGCCTTGTGTTGACAGCTATCATTTTCAAACTCCTCTTCAGGCCTTTCTTCCTCCTTTCAAGTTCAGGCTCTTCCGTGGTTAAAATCATCTTCTCTACATTTTCCCTTTCCTTCCTCTCAGCCTGTGCTGGGGGCGGGGAGCAGGCAAAAGTAAGGAAGAAGGCTGATTTTCCAGGCTGAACTTCAGAGGGTGAAGGTGAGGCCACCCAGTCTGCTGGCTGAGCAGGTGTTTCGAATCTCGTGTGTGTGTGCGTGTGTGTGTGTGTGTGTGTGTGTGTGTGTCCTCTGAGCTGGAATCAGTGACTCTGGAGAGAGGCTCCAGGTGTCCCGTGCCTCCAGCCCTTACCTGGTATTCCAGGTACACACAGTAGGTACTCAACAATAATGGGCAAAGATTAAGAAATGCAGAGTAATGGCAGGAGAACTGGTCTGGGAAATTAAGACACTTGGATTCTATCTCCAATTCCACCTGTAGCTTTTTCAAAGCTCCTTGACCTCCCCAGGCTTGCACTTTCTATAAAAGAGGCCAATAATTCCATCCTCACCTCCTCTGGCTACTGTGAGACCAATTAGATGACTGAGGAGATATTTTCTTCCCAGGACCAGAGAACAGAACCAGGTGGGTGGAAGTCACAAGGGGGCAGATTTTAGGTCAAAATCAAGAAGAAATTTCCATTAACCAAAGTCCCTTCTATAGGCCACGTAATCAAGCAGAGAGCCTTCTGTTCTGGGAACCACGCAAGACAGACAGGTGGACCAGCTGACTGAAGTCCTGCCTGAGGGGGGCTGAACCCTGGGCTGTAAGGTCCCTTTGAAATGCGAGCGGCTACATTTTGGTGGATATCAAAGGACTTTGGGAAGCATCTACGTGAGGCTGTAAGTACGTTGGCTGTTCTGCACATTTCCCAGAAGCCAGGCCGGGTTCAGGGACGGGAGATGGGCCCCCAGAGCCAGGGGAGAGCCAACTGACCACCTGGGCTCTGGCGTCACAGAGTGACTTTGCCATTGCGGGCAGCACCTGGAGTCCAGAGCTTCTGCGTCTGGCAGGTGCACCGACAGAGAGCACAGGCACTTTCTGCTCAGGTCCCCGCAGTGGGCGGACTCTAGTGGGAACCGGCTCTCAGGACCCCTAGAGCCCAGGCTTCTCTGGCTGGGCCGCACGCTCCCAAGGGAGGAGGCCGATGGTGAGACTGGCCCCTCAAGGAGATGCGAGCGCTCAGACAGGGAGGCCAGGTGTCCTCCACCGTGAAATCAGACCCTGCAAATCTGGTACAAGCGGGGCCTCCCCGGGAGACAAGCCCACCCTTCTTTCCTGGTGGTTCTTAGCTATAAAGTCTGATCAAAGGAAAAGTTATCTTTCACATCTTTCAAAGCCTACCCCTCGGCTCCAAGACTGAGAATCAGACCCTCTCCTTCCTCTCCCTAAAGGTCCTTTTGGGAGGATTCTCTCCCATTCCACAAGAATTGACTCAAGGTGGCTGGACAGACAGCTCCTGCCATCAGTGCCCCTGCAGGAGCCTGGTGCTCTCCTCCCCAGCGTACACTTCTCCCCAGCGTACACTTCTCCCCAGCGTACGCTTCTCCCCAGCGTACACTTCTCCCCAGTGTACACTTCTCCCCACCGTACGCACCCTCCGGTCTCTGCTGCCCACCCTTCATGCAAGGGAGATTTTCTTCTGTAACTTGGGGAGGGTAAAGTATTTTTGGTAGGGGAAAGGCCAGAGGAGATAAAGGGGTTATTTGACATCCCTCCTTTTGGCTGGTCCTGTGTGAGCTGTTGTATCGCCCAATTTGGCAGTGGGGGTTAGGTAGGGAGGACAAAGTTGGAGCTGAAGGAGACCGTTGAGGAAACCTTGCACACAAGTACAGCTGCTCTGGGGCTCAAGAGAAGATGTGCAGCTGGGGGTCAGAGGGCCCTCCCCTACTCCCCTGCTTGAAGCCCAGCCCGCTCTGGCGCCCCGGGGACTAGATGTGTTGGGAACATCTGAGACAGCCCCAGGTGTTGATGTGCCCATGGTGGATGCCAGCCACTGGGGGGGACTGAGCAGGGGAGGAAGCAGAGATGCCAGGCAGCACAGAGAGAAATTTGGACCCCTTGGGTGGTAAGAGAGGAGAGAGAAAAAGTGCTGCTCTGAGAAGAAGCTTTGCAGTTAGGGAAGGAGCGTAACCAGAGTGGAACACGTGTTTGGTTAACTGTGTTTATGTAGGAGAGACAGAAACGTGATTATAGACTGAAGAGGAGAAGCTCACAGAAAAGCCGAAGTTGAATCATTAGGAAAAAGATAATTAATGGATCAAAGACACAGTGAGGGCGGGGAAGGGATCTTGGAGGCAGAAGGGATTTTCCTTAAACAGGACAAGGGAGGACGAAGGTGGGAAGGAGGTAGAGACCCAGCGGGTAGCCTTCACCCCACCCCTGAAATGGAAGGGGAAGGTCCCTCACAGCACCCTCTGCAGGCGAGGGGCTCGAGGAAATGGAAGGTCTGAAGTGGCCGCAGTGGGGCTGGGGAGGTGCTGCACAGGACCTGGGGGCCTCAGGGCTTGAAGATGTGCCGAAGCCACCACAGCCAGCTGTGAGCCTCGGCGGGGAACCCCTAGAGGGGACAACTAGCGAAATGGCCCAAGAGTCACCAGGAGGGACTGCTGAGTGTAGACATTCACCGCCCCGCCCCCCACCCATGGGGGGGGCTGGCCTGAAAACCCCAGGGGCCCACTTCTGGCTCTGTTCCCATGATGCCATAATGATGGGATATTGGGCGAACCTGGAGACTCTTGGGGTTTCCTCTGTCTGGTTGGTGGAGCCAGTGGAAACTCATCGCCTGGCTTAGGAGTTGATGAAGGAGGGGAAAGCTGGCTAAAGACTCGCTGTAGCTCTTGGGAAGAGCAGAGTACGCTATTAATGGTACCACCCGCTGCCCCGGAGAGCAGATATTGAAGGCAAAGCAAATCTCGCAAGGCCCATCGAGTTATTTCCCTGGGATGCAGTGTCTAGTGGCAAATGATGAAGGATTGGTGCTCGGGATATCGGGAGCCCAGCCTGACTGCCTCAGAAAACTGGGGGACTTCGCTTAGGTCATTGGCCTCCGTTTCCTCGTCTCCTTGGGGGTGTATTTGTGGTCACATCATCGGGTGAGGGAGCAACTTCATAGGAGTTGGGTCTTAGCAAATCTGAGAGCAGAAAGAGAGTCAAGAGTCGGTCAGGTTCGCATCTCTTCTCCCCCCCACCCCCCCGAATCAGCGCAGACATCCCACAGGTTTAGGAACAGGATCCGAGTGAACTGGTCCATCCAGGGCCCTCTGTCCCCCACCCCACCCCCACTCCCCAACCCTGCTGCCGTCATCAGACACAGGCAGCAGAGGTGGGGAGTCTGTCCACCCCTTGTCACACGCTGTAGTCGCTGCACCAGCTTCTTTGCTGCTGATCCCAACCTGGCTCTCCAACCGGCTCCGTGACCAGCACAGCTCGGGCTGTGCTCACCAGTTTGGCGTCTGAACCCAGAACACCACCAGAGCAGCCCCAGCTCCCTGGCGGCAGGTGGCTTGTTTTCTGCCCCTGCAGGGATCTGAGATTGATTTAGCCTGTTTCCGTGGCAGCGCTGGTTGCAGTTGCAGCATCTGCTTCCCCACGAGGCTGGGTGAGTCACGGCCGCCCACGCTAACCCGTGGCACAGCACAGTCCTGCCGGGAGCATGGATAAATCAGCAGGAGGTTGCCGGAGCGCTTTGCAGTGCCTGGTGGCTTCCTGCCCTGGGTCTCAGGCCCAGTACAAATAGTGTACTGGGCATAGGGCCATGGACTGGGCTTACCCACCCAGAAAACTGGCAGTCTCTGCCCACGAGAGCTGTTAGATCAGCTTTGACTGAATTCAGAGTGGTTTTATCTTGGCTCCAGTAGCTGCGAGGCCTTATGGGAGAAAAATGCAGGTTTTCAGACTCCAAATCCAGTGCTCTTTTTCACTACCCAACGATCAGCTCTCAAACTTGTCTTTCTCTGGCTACCTCAGCACCCAGGTTCCTTCTGGCTCTCATCCCAGGACCTTCCTTTGTGACACCCATCAGCCCTCCCCTCTGGACAGCAGTCCTCAAATTGGATTCTTTCCCAGGCCTTCTCCTCCCTGAAACTTATCTTTTCTTCATCCTTTCCTCTCTACTGAACTGGGTAATCTGGAAGAAAAAAAAAAAAAAAAAAAGAGTTCCTTCTGTATCATTAAGGCTAATAGCAGGTTATAGGACTAATCTCAAAGGTATTGCTTTTATCCTTGACTTTGAGAGGCAGAACATCCACCTAAGACAATGGTTTCTCAAAATATATTCCCTGGGCCAGCATCAGCATCACTGGGGAGCTGGTTAGAAATGCAGATTCCCAGGCCCCACCCTAGAGTACTGCATCACAAACTCTGGGAATGAGGGTTGACAGTCTGTGTTTGAACAAGCGCTCCAGGTGATTCGAATACACTCCAGGGTTTGAGAACCCCTGGTCTAAGGAAGTGGGTCTGTGGCCGTGGGGATGGAGCGTTTTGGTCCTTACCTCTGGCTATGGTCGCGGCACAGCTGCAAGTGTCTCTGTTTTGTGTGAGCCCCGCTGGGGGGCTTGGGTAGGCAAAGACCCCAACTGCTCCAATTCTGGGGGCCTGGAGTTTTCCTCAATTACGTCCTTCCTCCAGATGGTTTGCATCAATGGAGAGAAACTGGTGTGCTTTTTTCTATGTGGAAAAGGCAGCATTACCTTACCTACCACAGAGAGGGCCTTGGGGGTAGAAGGAAACCCACCTATTGGAAATGAACGATCCAGCCATTGTGTCCGGGGCCTAGGTCCCGCAGAGCACACTTCCTAAGAGCTGAGGAATTCCAGCAGAGGGAAAAGGCACTGATAATACTTATTAATCAATGTCCATTCCTCTTCCACCTCTCAGTTCTTTTTTTTTTTTTAACATTTACTGATCACCTCTGTGCTTGGTCTAGTAAACGACCCCATGACCCAACTCACAGGAGAGTGAGAGCATCAGTCAGAATAGATCAGTCTATGCCAGGGTATCAAACAACCCCGCTGTCTCAGTGCCTTAACATAACAGGCTTCTTTTATAAATGCTTCTTCGCCAATGAGGGACTGCTCTGCTCTGCTCCACAGAATCTCTCAGGGGCTCAGGGTGATAGAACCCATCATCTTATAGCTGCCTTGGTCACCGCAGCAGGAAAAGAAACAGCTGGAGGGGGTCAGGCACTGCCCACGCACCCCGCCTCGCCAGCCCAGAAGGTGAATCCTGGCGCTTCTGCTGGCATTACGCTGGGCAGATTCAGTCACAGGGGCCAGGACGTGTGTGCAGAAAGACAAACGGATACAGTCACACGTTAAAAGCCGTCACCACACTGGGGAAGACCCCTCATTTAATCCTCTTTTGCTCTCTAACAAACCTTTACAGCATCAGGCATCAGGCCAGACCCTGGGAATGTGGTGACACTAGGGCTGCTGCCCTGCACAGCCTGAGGGACATCACTCCCACTGTGTTCTGTATGAATCTGCCCCCTGCAGTTGTGTGATGCAGGAGCTCTGCCTCTGTTTTTCTGGGTCTGTTCTATTTTATCATGAATATCCATTTTCCCCAGCAGAAGAAACACTCTCAAAGGGCGGGGATGGTACCTGAGTAGCTCAGCACTATCATCTTAGAGTTTAGCATGGTGCCTGGTGGACTCAGTCAATGCTGGTTAAGTGGGTGCTTGAAAATGAATAATTCTTGACTGCGTTTCCCACCGATCCCAGCCTTCAGGGAGCTTATAATCGGCCGAGTCAAGAGCTATACAAACAATTAACTGAAATATCAAAAACAAAATCTCATGCCAGAGAGAGCAAAATACATGTCACATAAAAATCTGGGCTACGTGGCTTGGAGCACAGAAAAGCACGGGGTCACTTTGACCCAGGTGGGCTCAAGGAAGCTATCCTTGTTCTGTCGGTGAAGCACTCAGGTCCAAAGAGGTTGATGGCCCTGTCTGACACGGGGTGAGCTGCAAAGCAGTGGAAGGACCCTGTTGTATCCCTTGGTCTGGTGTTATTTTCTTCTCCCCACACTATTAACTAACAAATCGCTATATTTGCTGAGCAGTTCACAGTTTTCTGACAGCTTTCCTGTGCAGCTAAGACCTAAAATACCCCCAGGCGCCCAGCCTGAGAATTTGGTTAGCTTTTGGTGCTGCGTTCACTTCCCGTAGGGGATGTGGGATGTGTCTTTTGTTGTGAGGCTGGAACGTCTAGTTCTCCCTGCCTGGTTCTACCTCACAGCACTTTCCCCCCGACCTGCCCCACTCCCCAGCTGCCCAGGACAGCCTCGCAGAGCAGGTAGCATTTCCAAAAGGCATCTGCAGAAAGGATGCCTACCTTCCCCCGCAGGCAGGAACGCGACCCATTATTTTGAGCTCGCAAGGGAACACAATGACATAAGCTTCCCATCTGCCTCCCCAAACACTTTTGAAACGATTCCATCTCAAGTCCGTTAATTTTATGGGGACTCTAAAGACAGGGCAAAGTTAGCATTTATCATCTGGAATCTCCATCATTCAGGCTTTGTCACTCTGTGTCCTTTTCTCTCTCACCTGCCTTCCTTCCCCTCCTGCAAACCTCTCCCTGACTCGGGCCCAGCCAGGGCTCCATTCAGTCTAACAAACATTTCTTGAGTGCCAACTCTGTACAAGGCCCATGCTGGGTGTTGGAGATTCAAGGACGAGTAGGACAAAGTCAGAAGCTCAGGGAGCTTTGCTGTCAGTGGGTTTGGCCCAATCGCGACACCTTCCTAAGATACCTGCTTTCATCCTGTCCCCCCTTCTACCCTCTCCCTTTCACAGAACATGTGTCCTCCTTAGATTCTTCTGTGTGCCAAGCAGTGAGCTAAGGGTTTGCATGCCTTCTTTCATTTAAGTTTTCAAATCAGGCAGATTCTATTATGTCCATTTTCCAGATAAGGACATTAAAGCTTAAGAGGTTATATAAATTGTCCAAGCTCAGACAGCTAAGAAAGGGCCCAGCTGGGATCCCTCCCAGAGGGACTGCCTTCAAGACCCACCTTCTTCCTTCTTCCATTGTAGCCACCAAAACTCGGCAGTTGGCTATCTACACTCAGAACAAAAAGAACAAAGAAATATCTAGGGCTTTAGCACTCTCTCTACCACCCCTTCCTTTTGACATTTAGGGTTTTCTTGTTGTTGTTTCTAAGTCTAGTGATTCTTTCTAAGACCAGGAACTTGGAGCTCATTGTCTCAGATTCCTGGAGTTTTAAAAACTGGATGTTTTAAACATTTCTTCACCCTCTAGAGGGTAGGAGAAGCCTTTTCTGACACCACTTGAGCACTGGTTTGGCCTCTGTCTCAGAAGTCATCTCCAGGAGTCCTGGAAACAGCCTGGATGCTGGGCTGTCTTTTCACATCCTCGGAGAGGGAGTTTCAATGGTCCAAGAAGTGGTTCACACTGTCAGTCTACTGAAAAGCTTCATTCACGACCCTCTTTCATCCTTTGATCCCCTTGGAAGAGCAGGAGATGACACAGACCCCCATGGAGGTTTCTGAAAGGTCCCATCAGGAAAATGGACAGCACCGGAGGGCCGTCTGTTGGTTGTCATGTGATTTGCATGTTGCGTGTAGTTTTCAAGCATTCCCACAAACCAGCCAAATGTCTATGGCAGGATCCACAGTATGATTTTGTTATTCTTATTCTGGTGTTGGAAGCTGGCAAGTCTTGATTTTTGTTTTTAATTGGGGTATAGTTGTTTTACAATGTTGTGGTAGTTTCTACTGCACAGCAAAGTGAATCAGTCATATGTATACATATATCCCCTCTTTTTTGAATTTCCTTCCCATTTAGGTCACTACAGAGCACTAAGTAATGTTCCCTGTGCTATACAGCAGGTTCTCATTAGTTATCTATTTTATACATATTAGTGTATATATGTCGATCCCAGTCTCCCAGTTCATCCCGCCCTCCCTTTCCCCGCTTGGTGTCCATACGTTTGTTCTCTATGTCTGTGTCTCTATTTCTGCTTTGAACCACTTTTTTTTTTTTTTTTTTTTTTTTTTTTTGGCGGTACACGGGCCTCTCACTGTTGTGGCCTCTCCCGTTGCGGATCACAGGCTCCGGATGCACAGGCTCAGCGGCCATGGCTCACGGGCCCAGCCACTCTGCGGCATGTGGGATCCTCCTGGACTGGGGCACGCATCCGCGTCCCCGGCATTGGCAGGCGGACTCTCAACCACTGCGCCACCAGGGAAGCCCTCTATTTCTATTTTGGAAACAGGTTCATCTGTACCATTTTTCTAGATTCCACATATATGCATTAATATACGATATTTGTTTTTCTCTTTCCGACTTACTGCACTCTGTGTAAGAGCCTCTGGGTCCGTCCACGTCTCTACAAATGACCCAATAGCGTTCCTTTTTATGGCTGAGTAATATTCCATTGTGTATATGTACCACATTTTCTTTATCCATTCATCTGTCGATGGACATTGAGGTTGCTTCCATGACCTGGCTATTGTAAACAGTGCTACAATGAACATCAGGGTCCATGTGTCTTTTTGAATTATGGTTTTCTCAGGGTATATGCCCAGTAGTGGAATTGCTGGGTAATATGGTAGTTCTATTTGTAGTTTTTTAAGGAACCTTCATACTGTTCTCTGTAGTGGCTGTATGCATTTACATTCCCACCAACAGTACAAGAGGGTTCCCTTTTTTCCACACCCTCCCCAGCATTTATTGTTTGTAGATTTTTTTATTATTATTAATTTATTTTATTTTTGGCTGCATTGGGTCTTTGTTGCTGCGCTTGGGCTCTTCTCTAGTTGCGGAGAGCAGGGGCTACTCTTCATTGTAGTGTGTGGGCTTCTCATTGCAGTGGCTCTCTTGTTGTGGAGCACAGGCTCTAGGCTTGCAGGATTCAGTAGTTGTGGCATGCAGGATCAGTAGTTGTGGCTCACAGGCTCTAGAGTGCAGGCTCAGTAGTTGTGGCACACGGACTTAGTTGCTCTGCGGCATGTGGGATCTTCCCGGACCAGGGCTCGAATCTGTGTCCCCTGCATTGGCAGGCGGATTCTTAACCACTTTGCCACCAGGGAGGCCCTGTTTGTAGATTTTTTGATGATGGCCATTCTGACTGTTGTGAAGTGATACGTCATTTGCATTTCTCTAGCAATTAGCGATGTTGAGCATCTTTTCATGTGCCCCTTGGCCATCTGTATGTCTTCTTTGGAGAAATGTCTATTTAGGTCTTCTGCCCATTTTTTGATTGGGTTGCTTGTTTTTTTTTGATATCAAGCTACAAGAGCTGTTTGTATATTTTGGAGATTAATCCCTTGTCCATTGCTTCATTTGCAAATATTTTCTCCCATTCTGAAGGCTGTCTTTTCATCTTGTTTATGGTTTCCTTTGCTGTGCAGAAGCTTTTAAGTTTCATTAGGTCCCATTTGTTTCCATTACTCTAGGAGATGGATCAAAAAAGATTTCTTTTTTGTACTCCCCCTCACCCAGCCACTCCAGCCTATACAAATTCCCTATGCCTCTGTGTGGAGAGGCAAGGAAAGCAGGAAAAATGTAAGAACTCCCTGGATGGTCTTTCGGGGCCACCTGCCCTCCCCGACAGTTTTGGCGCCAAATGCCTCCAGGAACACTGACTCAGTCTCATATCGCATCACCCCCACCAAAGCCTGCAAAACCCTCACACTGAGCTCGGTCTTGAAAGCAGCCTTGGATAGGTAGTGATCAAGACTCAGTTAACTGCAGCGGGAAGGGGGCAGATGTGGAGCTGAAAGTATGGCCGCTGGGGATCCAGGAAAAGGCAAGAGGTCGTGTGTTGACATAAGGAAAGTCTCTCAGCAGATAGTGAAGCTGGGGACATACATCCAGGTTCAGAATAAGGACCTCTGCCCCAAGAAGTCCAGTCCTAGAAAGACTGAGTCACTGGGGCAGGTTACAAAAGTGGGGACTCACATGGTGCAGGGGGAAGAACCATAATTAGTTTCAACAATCTGGGTGGGGATTTGTTTTCTCATCCTCACTCACTCTTATAACTGGGGCTTAATATCCGAGTCACAGAAGCAACAAGAGTAACTCAGTGCTGAGTGGCAGGACGTTGAAGTTGAGCTACTGAAATCTCTCCAGCTAAAGGCAGGCATACTGAACACATGTTTTTGTCTGTCCTGCTCCTCCCCAGCCCCCCCACCCTCTGATAGCACATGATCCACATCGTTACCTTCCCTGCACGGCTACTACAGAATCATCAGCTCTTTTATGTGACATACCCCTCCCCCTATGGCCCCAGTTGACTGGTCCAAGGGCAACATCTGACCAGGGTGACTAACCAGGGCCCTTCCCAGAGATGTTTAAACTTGGGATCCAACTCATTGAGACACCTTCTCCGTGTGACTCTCGCCCACCCTGCCAGTGCTCACCATGTGTCCCCTCTTTCTTACTCTCTGGTTCTGACTTCATATGACATATCTCCTGTAACGGATTCTCTATCCATGGACCAGCGCGTTCTCCAAATGGTTAACGTGCCATTGGGAATCTGATGTTCCTGCTGCTTTTCCATGTATGCCTTGCTGTAAAGCCAGAAATCAAGAATGATTTAGTCATTTTCTTCCTTGGGTTTCACACAGCTTCTTTCAGGGCAGTCAAAAGATTCTGACTTCATTTTGAAGTCAAAGGATTCCTTTCAACACTACAGCTCTCTGTGCAACCTCCGGAATCTTTCCTGGTATTCAGAGCTTCTGAGTGGCCCTTTTTCTACCGGATACCTGAGTCGAACCTTAGCTAATTTCAGTTAAACTCCTCAAGCTGAGAGTTAGGTGAACTTAGTAAGCTGTCTTTTTAAAGAAACAGACTGATTCTGATATAGAATCATATTTAGTTATTTTTGTGCTATCCACTTATTTCATCTAGTACATTGTAAACTTTTAGAGGAGACTTAAGTGTTAAATACCTTTGTATCCCTTGGCTCACAACCATACACTTATTAAATATTCAATAAATACAAGTTTAATACCTAACTGAATCATTCAATCACATTCTTATGTTAAATATAAAATTAATGCTTTAAGTATCATTAATCAAATAGATAATCCCACTAGGATACATTTTAAGGTATACTGTTATATATTAGAATGGTTTTATTTATTTTTTATTAAAGTATAGTTGATTTACAAGTTGTGTTAGTTTCTGGTGTACAGCAAAGTCATTCAGTTATACATACATATATACATATTCTTTTTCATATTCTTTTCCATTATGGCTTATTACAGTATTGAATATAGTTCCCTGTGCTATACAACAGGACCTTGTTGTTTATCTGTTTTATATATAGTAGTTTGTATCTGCTAATCCTAAACTCCTAATTTATCCCAGTCTTACCCCCTTTCCCCTTTAGTAACCACAAGTCTGTTCTCTATGTCTGTGAGTCTTTCTATTTTGTAAATAAGATCATTTGTGTCATATTTTAGATTCAACATGTGATATATGGTATTTGTCTTTTTCTTTCTGACTTATTTCACTTAGTATGATAATCTCTAGGTCCATCCGTGTTGCTGCAAATGGCATTATTTCATATTTTTTATGGCTGAGTAATATTCCTTTGTATATGTTTACCACATCTTCTTTATCCATTTATCTGTCGATGGGCACTTAGGTTGTCTCCATGTCTTGGCTATTGTAAATGGTGCTGCTATGAACATGGAGTGCATGTATCTTTTTGAATTAGAGTTTTCTCTGGATATATTCCCAGGAGTGGGATTGCCGGATCATATGGCTAACTCAACTAAAACTATTTTTAGTTTTTTGAGGAACCTCCGTACTTTTTTCCACAGTGGGTGCACCAATCTATACTCTTACCAACAGTGTAGTAGAGTTTCCTTTTCTCCACACCCTCGCCAGCATTTGTTATTTGTAGACTTTTTAATTATGGCCATTCGGACTGGTGTGAGATAGTACCTCATTGTAGTTTTGATGTGCATTTTAGAGTGGTTTTATAATAGACCCCGATATTAATAAAATTGGGCTAAACTAACTGACACTTTCCTTTTGTGTACGGCACACCCAACTGCTAAGAGACCAGTTTCCAAATATGTGTCCTATATAAGGAAGATCTCCTGCTTTCCCCATCAAAAACTGTTTAACCCTTTGATGGAACAGGAAAATCTCACTGGCAGAGCACAAATGGAAACTGTTCAAGGGAGTTGGTGGCGGGGGGGTCACCTTGAACTGTCAGTGAGTATTTGTTCTGTCTGCCATGGGCCAGAGCTCAGTTAGAAGGAACTTATGAGAGCCTTCTCCCTGCCCCAATCCAGAAAGCAGGGGTCATGGCACCCCTGACAGACACACAAGGAGAACCCATTAGAAGTGGGCACAGAAAGGTCCTACCAGGTGGCGGGTCTGATAGGTCATGAGTGGGGACAGAGCAACCCCGTGGAGAGAAGCAGTAGCCCAAAGCCTGGGACACAGGCTTACCCCAACTTCCCGTTTTCTTACTGCACCCAGACTTCCACACATGGCAGGCCAGGTCTCTGGTGTGAAGTCCTCATGTGGCCCCAGATTTTCTGTGTATTGAGGGAAGGCAGTCCACTCTCAGAGGAGTACAGGTATAAGAGCACAGAAATTTCTACCACCTTGTAGCCAGGAGAGGAAATTCGAAGGCCCAGGGCAGAGCAGAAATGTGTTATAAATTTACACCTTGACTCTGCTCCTCAGCTGATGACCTGGGTGAAACGCACACACACATACAGATGAACATATAGGATTCCGGTGGCTCAGTGGAAGCACAGAGGTGGAGAGAGAACCCCTGCTCCCAACTGCCTCTCCAGGTCCCAGCTGTTCCCAAATATCCTGCATTAGAATAGGTCAGACGGCTGAGGACATCAGTTGTTCTGGCCTGCCCAGTGTCCATGCCACCCTGTCTGACAGTGGCATCCTGATTTTCCTTTGGACATCCACCCTTCCCCTCCCCCGCCCCAGTCCTTGTGGCCTCATAACTCCTGCTCTAGAAGTGGACACCTGCTCCCATCCTGGCCAAACAATGGGTTCCATCCCCCTGGCCATGATGATGATTTAGGAGAAGGGCATGAGACCCAAGCCCAACCAGCCAGCCCAGGGTAGATGGCTGGAATAGGAGAAAGAGGTACCCTTTTCCCATGGGGCAAGCCCAGGGATTCTGGGTGGGGTGGGGAGGAGAGGGGTGCTGTGTGGGGTGTTGGTGCCTGAGAATAGAACAAACATGGGGAGGTCAAAGGGAGCAGCACAACCCTTATTCAACAGATTCCCAAGCCCAGAAATTCCCTGTTCTTAAGCCAGATTGAGTCAGCTCTTAATGCAACCAAGAGTCCCTTTGGTGACTACAACTGCCAATGGTCCCGGCAATTAGAAAAGGGAACAAAGGGAGGGACCATCACTGTGGTGCCAACCTGGAAGGGCTCCACTTCTGGGCCTTTTCCATTTTCACCCCTGAGAGGGGTTCACACAGAACCAATACTCCTTGAGAGGCCGCCTGCAAATCCCAACAGCTGGAGGGCCCTCAGCTCCCTCCCCACTTCCCGCCCTCTGTGTCATTGTTGAGGGAGGGGTGGGTTTCTTGTGTGTGCACTTTACCTGCAGAGCCATTTTTGGACCTTGTTTTCTATAGGCCAGAAAATGGCTGAAATTAGGAAACATTTGAAGTGGCTCTTCATCAAGCCCAGAAGAGATTTCTGCAGTTGCTATATTTAAAAGCCCAGCAGCAGGTTGTTTGGGCTTATGTCGTGCTGTTATGTAATAAACATAATGTTAAGCTTTGGAAGACTTGAACACTGGTTGCGGGGGGAGGAAAACAGTAGTCTCAAAATGATGTGTGCCCTGCAGATGCTTTGTAGAGGTTGGGGAGAAGCTAATATAGTTTCTACATTAAATAGTGTTAAAATAACCATGTGTACACAGCAGATTTGAATTACTGTGTAAATTCCCAAAGGAAACAGTAGGGGAAAAAAAGAAAGAAGAAGAAAGAAAGGAGGTTGTGTATTAATATAAGGGAAAATGTAATCAACAACCAAACAGAAGCTGGTTTCAGTAAGATAAAGGGACTCAAGAGATGTGGGCTGATCTCCTGTAGAAAGGAGATTGTATTGCTTTTTTAGGCTGTGTAACAAATTGCTGTAAACTTAGTGGCTGAAAACATCATGAATTTATTATAACAGCATTCTGTAGATCAGAGGTCTAGTCATGGTGTGGCTAGGTTCTCTGCTCACGGTTTCATGACATGAAATCAAGGTGTCAGCCAGGCTGGGGCCTCATCTGAAGTATGGGGTCCTCTTCCAAGCTCACACAGCTGTAGGCAGAATTTAGTTACTTTTGGTTGTAGGACTGAGGGTCCCCTTTACTTTTGGCTGTTGCTGGGAATTGCTCTCAGCTCTTAGAAGCCTCCTACGTTTCCTTACCATGTGATCCCCTCCATAGGCCCTCTTACGACATAACTCTTAGCTCCTTCAAGGCCAGGAAAATCCCTCTCACATTTCCAATCTCTCTGACTTCTTCCATCTCTGACCGCTAGACCCTCTTTAAAGAGCTCACCTGTTTAAGTCAGGCTCACTCGCCTCAAGGAAGGAGATTACATGAGTATGCACACTAAGGGGTGAGAATTTTGGGAGCCATCTTAGAATTCTGTCTACCTCAGTGATCAAACTTTCGTACAGAAGCAGGGATCCAAAATACGTAATCTTAATACGCTACTGACATGGGCTAAAATGTTTATGTCCCACCAAAATTGATATGTTGAAGCCTTAACCCTCAATGTGATGATGTTCACAGAGAGGAAGCCTTTGGGAGGTGATTACGTTTATTTGAGGTCATGAGGGTGGGGGTCTCACAATGGGATTGGTGTCCTTATAAGAAGAGGAAGAGAGACCAAAGCCCTCTGTCTGCCATGTGAGGGTATAGTGAGAAGGCAGCTGTCTACAAGCCAGGACAAGGCCCTCACTGAGACCTGAACTAGCTGGCACCTTCATCTTGACTTCCAGCCTCCAGGACTGTGAGAAATAGACGTCAGTCTGTGGTATTTTGTTATAGCAGCCCAAGCTGACTAAGATGACTACAGCACCAAAGGTCCCATTCATCTACCTTCACACGAGCCTTCTGGAAAACAGGGTGTTCAAAGGCTGTGAAAACATTCAGTATCTAGAGTTTTCCAATAACTGTCCTTCTTCTCTACCTCATTTGTTTGTGCCTTTGTTCATTCAATGACTGAGCTCCTATTCTCCCCTTGGCACTGTGCTTGACCCCAGGGCCATGTCTAGAGTGAGATTAGTGAGACACCTGGGGACAGATAAGATGTAAGGGGTGCCCATTTGCACAACCCTGAGAATGACTGCCCCCTGAGATTTTGCACACTAGCTTCAGAAGGGCACAAAATTTCTCCTAAAAAGCATAGTTGAGTACAACTAAAAACTGACCCCTTCTGACCTTTGATGAGTCCATAAATAAAGGTGTAGAGTCATTTATAACACTATTAAGATAAAATCTGACCCTAGTATAAACTCGGTGCTCCATTTCATTGAATCATAACTCTGATGAAACCTCCGCCACCAGGTGCTCCACCAAAATGCTTGTGCAGTTTTCTCACATCCCGGGGAGAAACCCATGTGTCCCAGGAGCATCCTCATATCCTCTTCACCTCTTGCTCAAGTTTTCCCTCTTATCGGCCATTTCAGTGCCAGCTGGGTTGCCCGTTGGGAGATTTACATGAATTTCTTTCTTTCTCCTTCCATCCACAATACGGAGCTGAGCCACTCATCAAACTCTGACTTGCCATCCTGAAAGTTGCCCAGAATTTCTCTCATCTGACTGAGAAGCCCCTGGCTCTGTTCTGAGCACCCTGGGGGCGTTGCCGGTCCTCGGGTGCAAAGGCAGCAGAACCCTGTGACCTCAGCCCTGAAGCAGAGCCTGGGAAAGGAGACCACCCCCAATGCCTCTTGCTCGGGAGCTTTCAGGCTCTTTGGTGAACCGTCCTCTACTCACTGTTCTCTGCTCCCCCGTTGGGTGGGAAGATGAGCCCCACATGGTTACAGTCTCGGGGCTGAGAGCCCTGCCACCTCCTTGTTTAGGTTAAATTTCCTTAAGAAACCAAGAACAGCTCTGAGTTAGATCTCCTAGGGTATTTCTCTGTGCTGAGTGCTTCACCAGGAAGAAAGTTAAACAGAGTACTGAGCTGATAGCAAATACATGGGACTGATTCCCCAGCCTCAGCCATGGAAGGGACTTGAGGGATTGCACCTTGGGGCCTCTCGTGCTGCCACAACTCAGATCTGCATCTTCTAGAATTCTTTGCACAACAGCAAAGGACTGTTGCTGTTGTGAGGACTTTCTTTACTCCCACCCTCATGCCCTGAGCAAGGCAGATGTTTACTTCCAGCACTAGAAGAAGGAGGGGGTGAGGGCAGAGATGGGGGGAATGCTAACCATAGCTAACCTAAGTCAGATCACCAGACTGGCCGCTAGCCAGACTCTGAATCGCCCTCTGCAGATAGCATAGGCAAAAAGCTGGGTCTCTGCGCCCTGCTCTCTAGGTTAAAGTTCTGATTCAAGGCTCAGTCACTCCCCCTTTGATGCTATTATCAATCATCCCTTTGCAGAGGAGGTGACTTGTTTAGACAACAAAAGGAACTTGAGATGGATCCTTACCTAGGGGTTCTCAGAACTGAAGGAGGTTCATTAATTTCTCTCCACCTCAGTTTCTTCATTCAAAAGAGTAGGCATATTTATGCAGGATTTTTTTTTACTTAGAAATAATATATACCTGGCACAATGCTTGGAAACTGCTACCCCCTTAAGAAAGGGTTGCTACTGCTATTACTGTTATCCCTGCCTCAGGGTATGTGTTATTGATCTGAGCTGTGAGTTTGAGAGCTAAGATTGTGTGCATGGCTGACGGCAATGACAGTGCCTGACACAGGAGGTGTGCAATCAATGACTAAGTCTGGAATTTTAGCATGGGACATCAGCCCCACCAGGAAATAAGAGTCTACATGCAATTACCTGCTCTATTTCCTGGGTTGGTAGTTCTCAAATTCTTTGTGTTCTGGGCACATCTGATGGGACTGATACATTCAGACAGCTGTGAGTCAGCGGTAATTGCCACTCAATCCCTGCTATGGAAGAACGATGTCTCCCAATATCTATGAAAGCAACCACTGTGGTCCCACCATGTATTTGGATGCCCTTTGTCATTGTGGTTGGGGGGTAGAATGTTTACTGCCCTGACCTCCCCAACTAACGTACACAAGAAGAATTCTCACATATACACTTAACCACTGTATTTCTTGGCCACTGGTTTGATAAAACACACCTTCTACCTTTTCCCAGCATTTCAGGTTGTAGCCATGAGATGTTGGCCTGCAGGTCTCAGTCAGGCACTTCAATTGCCCTTGGAATTCCAGGATTTAGCTTTGCAGTCTCTATTTGTCAACAATCTCAAAGGTCCTTGACATATAGTCATTTGTAATTTTGCAAAGATGTCAATTTTTAGAAATTAGTTTATTATGGACTTCCCTGGTGGCGCAGTGGTTAAGAATCCACCTGCCAATGCAGGGGACACAGGTTCGAGCCCTGCTCTGGGCAGATCCGACATGCTGTGGAGCAACTAATTCTGTGCGCCACAACTACAGAGCCTGCGCTCTAGAGCCTGCGCGCCACAACTACTGAGCCCACGTGCCTAGAGCCCATGCTCCACCACAAGAGAAGCCACTGCAATGAGAAGCCTGCGCACCACAATGAAGAGTAGCCCCTGCTCACTACAACTAGAGAAAGCCTGGTCACAGCAACGAAAACCCAACGCAGCCAAAAATGAATAAATAAATAATGTTAAAATAATTAAACTATTAAAAAAATTAGTTTATTATACAAGTAATATATGAGTGTATATATATATTGCAAAATGCTTATATAGTTGAGAAGTACACAAAACGTGTAGAAGTTTTCCTTTATTTGTATCAGTCAGAGTAGGCCACGTAACAAACACCCCCCAAATCTCAGTGGCTTATAGCAACAAATGTTTATTTCTTGTTCACATTACATGTTTATCACGAGTTGGCTACAAGCTCTGCTTATTGCCTTTTTCACACCAGAACCAAAGCTGATGGAAAAACCTAGCCTCTATCTGGAACACTGTCAATCTGGCAGAAAGAAAAAGACAAGACAAATGAGGCCCTGACTTCTACAGCTTAGCACAAAAGTGATCAACATCTCTTTGGCCAAAGCAAGTCACATGGCCATTCCCAAGGTCAACAGTGTGGTGATATATCCTACAGAGAGGAGCGCAGCTGGGAAAGAAACTGGAAAGTTTGGTGAACAAGAAGACATCTCCCACTACCTCCTCCTAGGACAACTTCCCTCCCAGAGGTAACTGCTCTCAGCACCTCAGTCCCCTTTCTTATGTATTTGCCTAAGAGTGTGTGTGTGTGTGTGTGTGTGTGTGTGTGTGTGAATATATATGTATGCACATAAATGTAGAATATTCACATGTTGTTCTGCAGCTTGCTCTGTTCATTTAATCTACCTCAGAGACCTTTTCATATCAGTACATATAAGCCTACCCCACTCCTTCTAACAACTATATGGCATTTCATGCCATAATATATTTAAATTCTTGGTGTACTTTTGGATCTTTTCAAAATTTTTTTCTGTTACAAATAATGTGATATTTATCCTTATGCATATGTCTGTGCACATGTGTATTTCTGAATAATAGGTTTCTAGAAATTAATTGTTCAAATAGAGCATGTGTGCATTACCATTTCTAATAGATACCACCAATTTGCCTGGAAAAATGCCTCATCAGTGTACACAAACATCAGCAATATGCCTGATTTCCCAAATCCTCAACAACTCTTAATATTATTAAACTTTTTCTTTTTGTTGATCTGATACATTTTTTAAATGGTTGTTCATTGTTTTAATGCATATAGTGCATTTTCTTGTTTGTTGGTGAGGTCGAGTGTCGTTTGTATTTGTTGCCTAATTTCACAGTTTTTTCTTTTGTGAGTTGTCTGTTTCCCTTCTCCACCCATTCTCTAGTGGTTGTTTATTCTTTCACATTTGAATATGTAGAATTATAGTTTTTCTCAATATTAATCCTTTGTACTACTGCTTGTGAATATGAGTATCTTTCATTTACCATCAGGAACCTTCCTAAAAGCCAGACACAGAGTGAAAATATTAACCAGTAGCCCCTTTTTTGCTAATCCATCACTACCAACCAGTTTCCTAAAACAAAGAGAAAGTCAGTAAACGTAACAAATTACTTAGTATGTCAGATGTAGAAAACATTGCTTCCTGTTGACCACACAGTGACTCTGACTTTTAACAGACATTTGCATGTGTGCAGCCACACAGCCTCTCAGCACCGTCAACATCTGACTCACATCCCTTTGTTGACATTCCGCCCTCTTCAAAACATCTGCATATGATTCTGAAATTCCTCCAGTTATATTTGGAAAGTAACTAAAGAATTCCTGCCCCCTCCACCATAAATATATTACTTTGTTTAAAATGTTATCTTGAGTTTGGGAGATGTACAAATAAAGTTTTCTATATAAATCTAGTCCCTAAACATGTTACATTGGAGAGGTATGTATGCTTTATGAAATCTGAGTGTTGATAAAGAGGGATTCTACTGAGAAAAGATTGCTAGGGAGGCAGCTTGTGAGGTGTATCTTTATTTGCGTCCAGTTTGGCCATTTAGTTTTTAATTTTGTTTTTGGCTTTTTTTCCCCAACTTTACTGAGATATAGTTGGCATATAACATTGTGTAGGTTTATGATGTACAATGTGATGACTCAATATGTAATATATTGAAATATGTTCATCACAATACGTCACCTCATGAAAATATCTTACATGTGTATGTGTGTGGTAAGAACATTTAAGATCTACTCTCTTAGCAGCTTTCAAGTGTACAATACAGTATTGTTACCTATAGTCACCATGCTGTACGTGAGGTCCACAGAGCTTATTCATCTTGTAACTGGAGTTTGTACCCTTTGATCAACATCTCCCCACATCCACATTTGCCCCGGCCATCACCGTCCCACTGTTTCTATGAGTTTGGCTTTTTAAGATCCTACATATAAGTGAGATCATCCAGTATTTGTCTTTCTCTGTCTGACTTATTTCACTTAGCATAATGCCCTCAAGGTCCACCCATGTTTTTGCAAATGGCAGGATTTCCTTCTTGTTTTTATGGCAGAAGAATATATATATATCATATTTTCTTTATGCATTCATCCCTCAAACAAACTTAGGTTATTTCCAACTCTTAGCTCTTGTGAGTAATGCTGCAGTGACTATGGGAGTGTGGATATCTCTTGGAGATAGTAATTTCATTTCACTTAAATATATACCCAGAAGTGGAATTGGTGGATTATAGGATAGTTCTAGTTTTAATGTTTTGAGGAAACTTCATACTCTTTTCCACTGTTGCTGTGCCATTGTTTTTCATTTTGTTCATGGCATTTTTTTGATCGCACAGTTCGCCATTTTCATGTAATCAAATCTCAGTTATTTTTATTTAATATTTCTGGATTTGAAGTCTTGCTTTAAGAAGGCTTTTCCTAACTCAGGATTTCTTTTTGAAATTATCCTATATATACAGATATTTTTAAGTTGTTAGTTTTGTTTTTTGTTTAGCTCTTTAATCATAAGGAATTAATTATTGGATAAGATGTGAGGTGGGGTAGAGAAGGCTAGGCTACCTTTTCTCTGCCCTGAAGCAGGTAGCGTATCAACCCAATACCATTTATTGGGTATTTCCTTCTTTCTCCAACTGGTTTGAAATGTACCATGAATTAAATTCTCAGCATTAAAAAAAAAGTATTCTGTATCTTAAGACATCAGATTTTATGGTGGAGCTGGTATACAGGTGTGCAAATCTCAGGGAGCATGAGGTTAATTACAGCATCCATGGATCAACACAGGCATTCCCTGCACATTGTAATTATTCTCACAAACGTAAAAACTTTCTTATGTGTGACGAGCGATCCTGATAGCCAGACAACTGCTAATGAGGCACGTCAAGGTGTTACTGACTTGGGTCCTTGGACTCTTTTTTTTTTTGCGGTACGCGGGCCTCTCACTGTTGTGGCCTCTCCCGTTGCAGAGCACAGGCTCCGGACGTGCAGGCTCAGCGGCCATGGCTCACGGGCCCAGCCGCTCCATGGCATGTGGGATCTTCTCAGACCCGGGCACGAACCCGTGTCCCCTGCATCGGCAGGCGGACTCTCAACCACTGCGCCACCAGGGAACACCGGGTCCTGGGACTCTTTAATCAATAGAAATTGATAACAGGCCAGACTAGGAATTCAGGCAAGGCTTTATTGGGAGTGAAAACAAGTAACAGGTTCCCTTGCTTGCTCTCCGAGGACGGCGGGCTGGTTCCTTAAATGGGGTGAGGGTAGGGGTGGATCTGTGGGTCAAGCTGGAGGGGTGGCTTAAGTGATCTGCCCACCCCCTTGGTGCTGCTGTGTGCAGGGATCATGGGCAGTGCCCTGCTTTTGCTCCCCACACCTAAGAAATGGCATTTGGTTTGTGGCTTTTTTGTATCTTATTGCTCATCATTTGTCCCAACTGCGCATGCATGCAGTTCTTTTTAGTCCCTTATAGTTTCTTTGTATTCTGTTGCTGCAGGAGACATTAGTCCAGGTGTAAGCACTCCAGTAAAGGGTCCCAGGTGCCAGGTCCCAGCCTATCTCAAAGGGATCTAAGAAAGTGAAAGGCCATTACAAATAACTAGAGTCCTGTAGTAATAGAATTATTAAAGTTTTTAAAGGGTTGTTTTAATTTCTCAGTTATCCTTTAGTATGTTTTATGCAGGGCCTGTTTGGGTCTGACGGTGTTCAAGAATTCAAGGATTCAGTAGTTCTGGGCTGAGTCCCTGGACACATTCAGGTTCTACTGTGCCGTGAGCTTTCCTGGTTCTGGAGATTCTCCTGCAACTGGTACCACCTTGGGGGCGGGAGCGGGTGAGACTTTTCCAAGCGTTTCCATCCCACACGTTGTGTGAGAGAGAAGGCTGCCTTCTGTGAGTCCATTTCTCACCACCAGTGGCTTATCGTCCCATGGCAATCTGAGTGGCCCTTCTCCACACCTCAGAAATGCCTCATGCTGGTCTAATCAGAGGAGTTTAAAGGTGCTGGTGGGGGGAGTACAGGAGTGCAGGTAGTATTCAGAGGATGGTTGACATCATACGGCAGATGCTTTGAGCCTACTGTGTCCCAGGGGGTGGACTTAGATAATTAGCAGATGAGTTGACAATTGCCTAAAGAAAGAGAACAGAGTGCGGTAGGAAAGGGGAGTGAGTCAGAGGTCCGTCTCCTCTCTATCTCTCCTCTCCCCCCACCACGTGCCCCACTGGCTCCTTCCTGTCCCAAGACAAACAGTTTCATCTACACCCTGATGGAAGATTAGATGGTAACTTAAAACAAGAGGGGCTTCCTGGGCTGAGGAGACAACACTGAAAGCTTCGTGATGAATTTGGAGAATGCCACAGCAGGTAAAGGAGTTGCTGGCTGCCAATCTGGGCCAGGGATCTCCTGGCCCTGGGCTGCCCCCCAGCCAGCCAGAAGGTGTCTTCTCATGTCTTTAGAGGGTTTCACCCCTGGAGCCCAAGCCCACTGTGCCCCAGCCAGGGTTTCTCAAACTCTTGCTACTCAGCCACCCCTTGAGGCTGGAAGCCTCAACACAGAACTCAGGAGAGGATGAGACATAGCCAGTCCCACTCCAGGCAAATGCGATTTCTCTGCCGTCTCCACCTTTACCTCTAACACTGAAGCAAGTTTGTGTTCTACGTCATGTATCTATGCTCGTTTTGATATAAAAGTTGTGTTTGCAATTTCATGCCTAACTTCCCCTCTCCCCTTTCCATCAAGTCCCAGTATAAAATCCAGTGCTTCTCTGTATTTCATGGGGTTCATTACAGTTGTAATTATGTTTGCCCATCATGTATTTGCTGTCTTTCCCACTAGAGTGTAAGCTCCAGGAGGGTGGTGGCCATGCCTGTCTGGCTTAGTGCATTCTCAGTGGCTGGCCAGTGCCTGTCTGTGGCCTTTAGCCTTGGTAGTTAGAGCCTTCTTACAATTAGGCACCTGTAGGTCAAGTGTCTGTTCTTCCTTTCACCAGAAGAAAGGCCTGATAACTCACAAAAGGGTCATTGTTCTTAAAGGGTCCAGGTGAGAGGAGCCAGCCGTCATTGCTGGGCCCCAGCCCTATCACAATTCCTGGCCCCTCCCAATGAAAGTGAGACAGTGACATCATCTCAGAATATATACAAAGAACAGCCTTTCTGTAAATCTCTCTATGGAGAATTACTTTAAGCTCATTCCTACTGTATTAGGTGCATAATATCATAACCCAGAGTTTCCCAGATTTAGTTCAAGGGCATAGATGATTTGGTTAGGTATAAGATTTTTAGAAATTTTCTTGTCCAAGAAGAATTTGAAGCATGTCTTGCTGATGGTAGGAAATCAACTCAGTTTGGGAGAGGAGCTGATTTTTCAAATAAGTGATTATAGATCATACCAACCTCCCTCACCTATGGGTCTAGTTCTCCCATCTCTTACATGGATTTTCTGTAACAACCCTTATCATTATCATTCTTGATATCCACAGAGCACTGTTCAAAAGATTTATTGGTTAAAAAATGCAAATTCCATAAAACAGCAAAGTGCTGGCTCCAAGTTTCACGTAAAGGTGTGCTTAAACAAATGAGTCCACATTTGAAGACAATGCTAAAGAAAAGTAGTAAGAAATCTGAATTGTGGGATAGTTATTTCTACCATAATTCCATACATTTATTGAATATACATTGTGTCAGATATTAACTGAGTTCTTTGCATGAATTGGCTTGTTTAATTCTCACAGAAACCATTTGATATAGGGAGAATTTTATTCCCATTTCATAGATGAGGAAACTGTTACTTGGGAGGGAGTACGTAACTTTCCCAAGATCAGGCCTAGGGGGGAACTGGGCCAGAGCTCTGGTGCTGCTTTATACCGTTCTGTGGCCCATTCTCTCACCACTGGACGTGAATAAGTGTTACCGAATCAGGTCTGGCTGCTCGCCGCTCGAAAATCAATACCCGAGAAAGAGATGTTGGTAGAAAGGAAAGTTGCTTTTAATCAGAATGCTCGCAATCTGGGGAGATGGTGGACTCAGTGTCCTAGAAAAGCATCTCCGAAGATTCTGCTCGGCCACGAAAGTTTTTAAAGGGAAAAAGGGAAGTAATCTCCGTTCATCCGTTGAGATAGGTGATCAGAGTCGTTGCCATCCCCCACTGCCTGCAGGCTTGTCGACTTCTTGTGATTTTTCTTTCTGTGCTATCTTGTTCACACAGTTTGTTCCGCAGGATTACTGAAGGGGAAACTAGGGAAGAGATCTGGTCATCTGACAATTACTTATTCTTCATTTCTATTTCTTTGATCTACAGAAAGAACCAACAAATTAGGCAAGGTATTGGGTGATCAAAAGATTTGAAAGGGGTGCTAGGGCCGGAGATGAGTGGAGCATGGGGGTGCCTGGTTTAAGGTTAGTGACAAGACAAAAGGATGCCTCCTGCAGAGAGCTCTTTCCTGTCAAAAGCTGCTCACACAAGCAGTAGACGTCTGTGAAAAAGAAAAAGAAAGAAACTTTCACCACTTTAAGTGCTGGTTAGCTGTGTTGCTCAGTCCAGGGCCTTACAGGTTTGTTTCAGTGAACAAATTCATAATGATCCTTTGTAATGGCTCATTGGTTCATTCATTTTTTTAGGTGATGGAGAATCTGTTAAACGTTGCCTCTTCCCCCAAACCTCATTACAGTCTCACAAAAACAATGTTCATAAGTGAGTTTGGCCCATTTCTAAATTGCTTCAAGATCCAAATTTCCGTTTGACCCGCCATCAAGCAGGAAGTCTTGACTAGTGGTGCACTTTTGAACAATATGTTGACATTTAAAGTCCCTGTTTGAGTTCCTGCTCCAGGCATTATCTCATTGCATGCACTATCTCATTTTATTCTTACAGTCACCCTCTTGGTCCCATTTTTCAGACAAGGAAACTGAGGCTCAGAGTGGATGAGCCCCAGGTCACACAGCTAGTGGACTAAGGATCTAGGTTGATCGCAGGGCTGACATCACAGTCTGAGCTTTTAACCCCTATTCTTTAGTACCTTTTCAGTGAGTGCCAGGGAGTCTGGAGATAGAGGCTGTAGTAGTTCAGGAAGATTCCACGGAGGAAGTGGAAGATGAGTTGGATTTTGAGGATTGCATTGGAAATATGAGAATTGCATTGGGGAGGGAGTAAGGCAGAAAAACAAACAGAGCAGGCTCCCTTGCTTCTGTAGAGAAGGTGAGTTAGACCATTTTGTGGTTGACATTGCCAGTTAATTTTCAATTCAACACCTGCCTTGCCATTTGAACTTAATCTTATTATAGCAGATCTCTTTGCATGCCTTTTGTTTGTGCAGGTTTTACACACTGGGGGTTTTTAAGTCAATCAATGAGCATCTGTGCTGAAAGGAATTATTTTTGTGTGCATAAAAATAATTGGTCCAATTCCTCTGTGAACCAACAAGTAAAACCTATCTAATTCCTGTCTTAGAGGTAAAGAGTGATGCAGTATAGGAAGAAAAGCCTTTACCTACCTACCTCTCTTCTGTTTCTAGTCCATTCCATGATTTCCAGGAAAATGAATTTGTACTGTTTGGAGGAAAGGCTGAGGTCAGCATAACTAGCCTGAATTTAGCATACAGACAGTGTCCTTGACAGTCACGCTCAATGTGCATAAATGTGCAAGGTATTCCAATAGCAGAGAGAGAACCAGCCGAGAAAGAGATTTGAGCTTTAATTTCCCACACATGACATCCAGATATACCACTGTCCTTTCCTTAAATTCTGTTTTGTACCATCCCACCATGAGAGTGTCTCATATAAAATATTCTTTCTCAAATATCCGGACTTCATTTCCAAGTCACTTAATTTTCCCCAGGTTGTTGACTCTGTGTCCTTGTCTTTAAATCATCTACTTCTTTCACCATTTCCATCTTTCTTATCTTTTTTGCAGAAAGTAATTTTTCCAAAGACATATTTCAAGGCATAGAAGGGGGAAATTACTTCACTTTTATTTAGCATCTCCCGAAACTTTCTTTGTTTCAGGGAAAGCTGGAATCAAGTGACTTTCTCCTTTGTCTATCTGAGCAACGCAGTTTCTCCATCTCTGTATAAAGGTAAGCACCACTGGTGGCAGCCATCTAGCCATTGCTGGGTGGGACCAAACCTACTCTCAGCTCCAGAAGATAGCCCTGATTGGTCTCCGCTACTGGAAGTCCAATTGTCATGGTCACAAGGTTTGGTTCAGGGATGAGCCAGTCAGTGCAAAGCTTTGAGCTGCTGTTGGTTGATTGTGAGAGACAAACTCTCCTGTCACGTGAGAACAAGAGAGCGTGAAATTCTTCTACAATCATCAGGAAGTTAGCCCTAGGAGGCAACGAACATTGGGTATAAAAAAGAAGAGAGGTAGGGCTTCCCTGGTGGCGCAGTGTTTGAGAGTCCACGTGCCGATGCAGGGGACACGGTTTGTGCCCCGGTCCGGGAAGATCCCACGTGCCGCGGAGCGGCTGGGCCCGTGAGCCATGGCCACTGAGCCTGCGCGTCTGGAGCCTGTGCTCCGCAACGGCAGAGGCCACAGCAGTGAGAGGCCCGCGTACCGCAAAAAAAAAAAAAAAGAAGAGAGGTAGAAAGAAACTGAGTCTTCACATCATTGTAGCCGTCAGTACAGTCCATTTACCTCTGTGCTCCCAGTTAGCCGATAAATCCCTTCTTGTTTGTGAATTCCAATTAGGTTTTCTGTTACTTGCAGCCAAAACCCTTTTATCTGATACACCCGACTACTGGGCAGTGGAACTAAAACACAATATTACACCTCAAAATGCAGTTTATCCAGTCTAGCCATCTAACAATAGAGTACTGGATAATTAAATTGCATTCGATGATGATATATTAGCCAGGACAGACTAGGCTGTTATGAATAGAAATGACAGTCACATAACAATGGGAAACAAGTGTTCCTCGTCAGCAGCTGGCTTTCTTCTGCATGGTTTCATTGGTTTTTCAGGAACCTAGGTTCCTTCCATCTTTTGGCTCCCCCGTCGCTTAGGGCCTTGTCATCACCCTTATCAAGCTGGAGGAAGGGAAAGGAGGATGAGGTGGGCACCACTGCTTTTTAAAAGCCTTGGCCTAGGGCTTCCCCGGTGGCACAGTGGTTGAGAGTCCACCTGCCGATGCAGGGGACACGGGTTCGTGCCCTGGTCTGGGAGGATCCCACATGCTGCAGAGCGGCTGGGCCCGTGGGCCATGGCCACTGAGCCTGCGCGTCCGGAGCCTGTGCTCCGCAACGGGAGAGACCACAGCAGTGAGAGGCCCGTGTACCACAGACACACAAAAAAAAGCCTTGGCCTAGAAATGGGACAAACTCTTTACACCCTCCCTTGGCGTAAACTAGTCACATGGGCACATCTAACTGCAAAGGAACCCAGGAAGAAGAAGTGGATTTTTGGTAACTAGTTCCTAGTCTTGGCCTGGATAGAATACTTCAGGAGACTCTTAAATACATGGGAAAATGCCAACAGAGCATTGTGCATAGTATGAGCCCAGGTTTTCTAAGGTCCCAATCTCTAAGGTTCTAAGGTCCCACATAGCGTAAGCTATGTCTCTTTCTGTTCCAGCCCTGTGGCAAGGCTCTGCGTTTGTTCTTTTCCAGCCATGTTGGTACATTCATGATGTTCTCTATAGCAAACCCACCCCACCATCCCCTGATGAGCAATATGGATGTCACTGAAGTTCTTGGAGGAAGACAGAAATGTAATCAGATTCCTCCATGGATATCTGTTCTTTGCTCCAAAATTCTCTTCCCTTGTAGCACACTCACCTCACTTGTTCCTCTTCTCTGCCACATGCTTCCCTTTCGCCATCTCCAGCCCCTAAAAGCGTCCTCATTGAGCAGTTGGCTCTTGCCCTTTGTTATATGTCCACTCAGCAAAGCAAAAACCTGATATTAAGCCTAAAACCAAATAAGATATTTTTACCTCCAGCATACCCCTCAGGGAACTTAGCAGATCATTCCCTGAACAAAAAAGGTCTCTTCTTGGGGCAGGGCTAGGTGGGGAGTTGCTAAATAAGGAAATGAATTTTTGCCATAAAAATTCATTTACATAGAAAGAAAGACTGGAAGGATGTTAACAGTGTTTATCTCTAGGTAACTGGATTGCAAGTGGTTTTTTCCTCTTGCGTGTTCCTGTACTTTAATTTCTGTTTCCCGATCTTTCAAATTTTCTAAAGTACATGATGTAGTTCTTTAATCTGAAAGAAAAAAAGTAAAGGAAATTGTCTTTTGCTCAATTTTACTTATCAGTAGGGAAATGCCAATCAAAACCACAATGAGATACCACTTCATACCCATTAGGAGGGCAATTATGGAAAAAAAAAAGACAACAGAAAATAACAAGTGTTGGCAAGGATGCAGAGAAATTAGAACCCTTGTGCATGTTGGTGGCAATGTAAAATGGTGCTGCCACTCTGGAAAACAGTATGGTGGTTTCTCAAAAAATTAAATATAGGAATATCATATGATCCAGCAATTCCACTTCTGGGTTTATACCCCAAAGAACTGAAAGCAGGGGCTTGAAGAGATAATTGTACAGCCATGTTCATAGCAGCATTATTCACAATATCCAAGAGATGAAAGCAACCCACGTGTCCATCAACGAATGAATAAATGAAATGTGGCATATACGTATGATGAAATATTATTCAGCTTTAAAAGGAAGGAAATTCTGACACATGCACACGGATGAACCTTGAGGAATTATGCCAAGAGAAATAAGGAGTCACAAAAAGACAAATATTGTATAATTCCACTTATATGAGTACGTATAGTGGTCAAATTCACAGAGACAGAAAGTAATATGGTGGTTGCCAGGGCTAGGGGAAGCAGGGATGGGGTGTTAGTGTTTAATGGGTAGAGAGTTTTAGATGGGAAAGGTGAAAATGTTCTAGAGATCGATAGTGGTGATGGTTGCCCAACAATGTAAATGTACTTAATGCCAATGAACTGTACACTTAAAAATGGTTAACATGGTAAATTTTATGTTATGTGTATTTTTCATAATTTTTTTAAAAAAAGAATTTATCTTTCCATAGACAATTTTACAAGAATTTTTGACTTGGATAGCTTGTGATCTCTTTTGAAAACCAGATATTTCCCTAGTTTGGGCTTTCCACCTACACAGTATGCCTTTTTATATGAATTTGTAAAAAAGAAGAAATACTCGTTTTACCAGTATTACATAAGGCTCAGGGGTTTAATAAGATATGGCTTCTCTTCTCCAAGGATTTGCCATCTAATAAGTGGGAAAGACAGGTAAACAATTAACTACAATCCGCAGGGAAATGCAATAGTGGCCAAGTGTAGAGATACAAGCAGTGAATTCTGCCTGGGTAGTTAAAGAGGCTTTTCAGAGAAAGAGGTGTTTAAACTGGACTTGGAAAAACCCTTGCGAATTTACTAATGAAAAAGATGGGATGAACATGGAGGGCACACTGGAAAGTGACATAGAGACGGGGGACAGCACTGGGACAGGAGGAAATCAGTGACCCCAGGCTTAGGGCATCACGGGACCCTGAACACACCTGGCTGAATGCCAGCAGGGGGGCAAGCTCAGGCCTGGACGTGGCAGCGTTGTCTTTCCTGGGGAGATGACTCAGGATGTGCGCTGAACTCAGAAAGCAAAGTCCAAGCCAGCCATGTGTCAGGACCAGAGCTGAGACCTTGGCTGGCTCGGTGGTGTGATTCTGGAGGGACATGGAGCATGCTGGAGCTTCCTGTGTAAACAGGGGAATGGCTCCCTGCATGTTGGTGCCTGATTGCGTGCAGCTGTTGGTTTTGCAGTCTGACAAGGAATGGAGTAGAAGTGCTTTTCATTAACTGCAAAAGCTTATGTAACGTTTCTTGTCGGCATCTTGGACTTGGCCGTTCTGCAACGCGTCTCCCCCCAGTACCCACACACATGGACTTGCGTGGGGCAGTGGAGTGCAAATGGCGCACAGCTGTACAACCAGTGCCTTGGCCCCGGCAGGGGGAGAACAGAGCGTGCTGGTGTGCTGGAAATCCGTGGGTGCTGTGTCAGTCATTCTGAGTCGTGGGATTGGTGGGGGGGAATCAGCTTGCGAGGAGGAGACAGAGGGCGTGTAGAATTACACATCTTGGACCTGGAAGGTCATCAAGATCAACTCATTCACCGGTTTATTGTCAATCGGTGTGGGTCACTCTTGTCACTGCAGCTGTCTCTGCTGTTTGAATCTTCTGCCATGTGCTGGTCCCTGCCTTCTGTTGGGCACTTCTATTTCCGGCAACCACAAAGATGGCCTTTACGGCTCCTCTCTGCATCCCCAGGCTTCCCTAAGAGGAACTTTAACCCTGCTCCCAAGGCCACAGAAGTGTCCAGGATCCATGAGCGTCCACAGCCAAGTCTCGTCTGGCCATGGCAGGAGCACAAAGTATAGGGGACGGGCCATGTGGAGAATCCTACAAATGTACCCCATCTCATTTTCCAAATTCCCAGGATTCTATCACCTACTTGGGGTCAGACCTTGACTCTCTTACCCAAACAGCACCTAAACCTCTACCCTCTTCCCTTCTTGGAAGCCTCCTTAATTCCCCAGGTGGGCCTGACTCACGAAGAGCTGGAAATTCCCTGCCTGGGGTCAGGATACCCAGGTCTGGGAACACAAAGCCCTGGCTGCCTTTCCTGGAAGGGAAAGGGGGAAATTATCTTTCCATCGTGTTCGCTGATAGGTCAGAATAGCACAAAAGATAAGCTATGATTAATTTCTCAGTATCTCACCTTGTTACACATGGATGGTCTCATTCACCTGAACACCTGGAGACAGGTGAGCTGGGCTCACTCATCTGATACCATAATGTCAAGTGGAGCCGTTGGCCCTACCACCTGGTAGTCTGTTCATGGGTCTTTCTTGACTCCCCAAGATGTAACTCCTGGACACTTCCGGGTGGGCCTCTGATTGCTCCTTCATTTCCTTTAATTTACACTCACAGCTGCTCCTAGGTGACACCTCCCATCTCATCCCAGCTCTGCCTCCTGTTCACTCCTAGACATTCTCCTGCATCCTTAGGCACAAAGCCCCAGGGAACCTGATCTGATTTTAGGACAGAGCCCCACTGATATAGCAGGACCTAACCCTAGCAAAGCAGTGACTGAGGGTTGGGAATCTAAGGTATGAACCCTCCTTACTTTCATACAATTCTAAAACTACTTTTGAATTAGGAATCCTGGCACTGCTGACCCAGAGGAGTACTGCCATTTGTGACGAGCCAGCTGTCCGCAGGCCCAGGTCAAGAAGCCCTGGGATCGAATGGCCTGAACTCCGCTAAATGGACAAGGCCCTTCTTTTCCGGAATTTGAAACGATTAAGTGGCTCAATGAAGGCACTTTGTTCACTGAAGGAAGGGCCTTGTTGGTTGGCTTTCTCTAGAGTGTTCTTTAAGGACGTTTCCCACCTTCCAGATTCTATATATTTGATTTTCCATCTTGTCTGGGTTCCTCGGAAAGCTGGAGCCTTCCCTCTGATGTCCAAATGCAGGGCATCGACAAGCTCTTTACGCTGGAAGATGTGCTAACATCGGGGCCACTCCTTAGGCATCCTTTTCCAGCCCCTCCCAACAATCTCTGAGCCTGAGCTCCACTTCACGTCTGGTGTCTGGGATGTATGTCCGCATGTTTAAAGCGTCTTCTGCATGTCAGCTCCTGCCCTCCTTTCCCAGCTCTGCAAACTACGTCCTTTTACTTCCTCCTGGCTGTAGCCCCCAAAGCTGGAGGGCATGTCACCGTGGCCTGCTGCAGCAGCCTATGTGTACGAGCAGATATAGCATCCAACGATCTGATTTATGTTTTCCAGATTTACCGCATCGCTCGCATACCCAGGCCGGCTGATATTTTAGGAACGTGAATCAGAGTGTCTGGCATGGCTCCCTCTGCAGCCGAGCACCGGCTGCAGGCATAATGAAGTTGGGAGGGGGGAAGAACTCTACTTATCGGGGAGGAAATGTGTGTCAGTAACAAGTCTGCCTGGCAACAGCACTAGGAGAGATCCCAGGCCCCAAGATCAGAGCCAGCATCTCCACACTGGTGGAGAAGCGTCACGCTGCACAATTTTCCTCCTTGGAAAATTGACTACCCTCTTTTAAAAAAAAAAAAAGGCAAATAAGTGTTTTGTACGTGCATTCTCCAAAAGATATCCCCCTAACTTGCCATCAAACAGGGAGACTGCAATAAACTGAAATGTCACCGGGCTGGGTCTGTCCACGGAGATGTTATACGTGAATAATAAGAGACGAGTTTCTGCAATGCAGTAAGAGGCAGGAAGATGAAGCCGAAAGAAACAGAGCTAACTGACTCTCTGCAACTCAGTGTAGGACTCTGCTTAGGGAGTAGGGCTCAAGACTAGGGAGACAGGGAAATATTCCTCTATTTTTTCCTAAGCTTCTTGGCATGTGCTGCTAAATATAGAGTTTCCTATTTCTCAAGGAGTCTATTCAGAATGCGGGAGAAAGTGGAACAAGGACTGATCTAGACATCTGCACATGTGGGGCTACGACAAGAGCAGTGGTTATTTTTCACCTCTGGATGCCAATGCCTAGAGCAACAATAGACACCAGGTAGCAGCCTCATACAGGTGTGTTGAGCCAAACCTGGACCTGGCTCTCTTTGTACTTTGAGTGCCCCTGAGTGTATCTCTTTACCCTTCCAGGCATCCTTTTTACCATCTGGAGAATGAACCGATGATCTCTTAGGGATTGTCCCAGGTCCCACATTCTAGGGTCTCATGGTCAAAAGTGGTCTTACGGGCTTCTCTGGTGGCGCAGTGGTTGAGAGTCCGCCTGCCGATGCAGGGGACGTGGGTTCGTGCCCTGGTCCAGGAAGATCCCGCATGCCGCGGAGCGGCTGGGCCTGTGGACCGTGGCCGCTGGGCCTGCATGTCCGGAGCCTGTGCTTTGCGACAGGAGAGGCCACAGAAGTGAGACCCGCGTACCGCCAAAAAAAAAAAAAAAAAAAGTGGTCTTACAATTTTTAAAAAGCAGGGAATTAAAAATGTTCCCATAAGTGTTTATATCTCAAATGCCTGATCTTCAGGTTCTGCTTTATTATCACAGTGTGTGCACACAACTCTTCAGACTTGAATGTTCCCATGAATACATCATTCAGTGGTATCTGGGATACATTTACATTTTTAGCATCAGTGTAATTCTATTTGGTTTTATGCCACGGGAAGTTCAATCCTGATTCAATTACGGGGTTTCACAAAATGAGTTTTTAAAAAGGGAAGACAATGCATTGCACATGTTATAACATTGTACTTTGCATTGTTATCCAATCAGGCATGTTGGGGGTGGCTCGTGCTTTGGTCCAAGAATTTAGCAATCTGTAAAGTTGAATATTTTACTATCTTATTTGGAAACATGGAATTTAAGAGCTGGAACGGACCTTCGAGGTGGGCAGGCATCACCTACTAAAATAAGGGCAGGGAACTTTGTGTACACTTTTGCATACCTCTCACCTCCTAATGTAGCTTTCATATTGTTGGCTTGAAAAACTGAACAGAAAAAGCCTTGATTGCTAAACCTGGGAACGAGGAGGGCTTTGGGAGCATCAAACAGACCAGCATGCAATCTGAGAGCGCTTCCCTTTCTATCAAAAACAGCCATAGTAAGATTGCAATTCCTGTCTGTCAGAGAAGGGGCAGAGGTAACCGTGCAGAACTGCACAGAGGGAGAATTCTTCCCAGGTAACAGCTGCAGCTGACTTTTTCCATAAAGTACACACTGAAAAGAAGCAACCCTCCATGGAAATAGAGTTGAAGTCAACTCAGACTTAACAGGGGGAACATTGAGTCAGTTCAGCACGAATGAGGAGTTATAGCAGTTGGTTAAAACCTCTGGTCTGAGTAAGCAGACATGGTAACTGTAGAACCCAGAAGGGAAATTCAAACCAAAAAGGATGAGAAGCAAAAGTCCTGAGATCACCCAAGTGAGGTATGAGATGAGAGGGGAAATCACGGGGACATTTTCCTAAGTCCTACTGAGGCCATGTAGTTGCAGGGAGACTCCTAGTCTTAACCAGTGAGAAGTGTAAGCTGTAATGCAGAAGGCAGGACTCACGGTCAAGCCTGAAGACGAGGGGAAGTTGAATACTGGAGACTGAAAAAAGAAGTCAAAGGCAAGCTGGAAGAATTGAGGGAAGGGAAGGGTCAAAGCAGCAAACTCAGAGCAAAGACAGTGAGTCTTGGTGGCACAGTGGTTGAGAGTCCGCCTGCTGATGCAGGGGACACAGGTTCGTGCCCCGGTCCGGGAAGATCCCACATGCCGCGGAGCGGCTGGGCCCATGAGCTATGGCCGCTGAGCCTGCGCGTCCGGAGCCTGTGCTCCGCAACGGGAGAGGCCACAACAGTGAGAGGCCCACGTAAGGCAAAAAACAAACAAACAAAAAAAAAAGACAGTGAGTCTTAAATTTCTGGAGTTCTTTTATATGATGCTTGATCCATGGCTAGGGTGACCATTTAGAGGAACTACATAGAGGTTTGGACAAATAAGAGGACCCAAACTGGATCATGACAAAATTACTTCCTTTAGACAATGTCCTTAAATATTAGAAGTTAATACCAGAACCACAATCTATATGTATCTATCTTCATTTTATTTTGGCTAGAAGCAATGTTACCCCCAAACTGGGTTCATTTTTTGGTGGGTGTCAAGCCAAGAGATAAAACGGAGCAAAAGCTCAGGAGAAGACAGTATTTATTACTTGCAGCAAGTAAGGAAAACACTGGGGAAATTTTAAGCTAAGGGTACATGCATATTCTTGAAGGGGCTTGAGCAGAGGAGAATTCAGCATTGAATTGGGGCAGAGGTTGACAGAGTCCAAGCTTTAGCTGATTGAAGTCATAAGGGTCAGAAAAGGTCAATGTCATCATTCCTTAGGTCCTGACCAGACTGGGGTCGTATTAAACAGTTACCATCCTCCACCTAGGTAGGGACCTTAGTTCCTGCAGAACTCAAAGATGTGTATCAGATGGTGATGTATATCCCGTGAGGAGGAACTAGGATTCTGTTTCATTGCTGAACTATTGTTTCTTGACTGCTTTTCATTCCTTTGTTCCCTAAAGGTCATTAATTACTGAGACCTCCTCAAGGACAAGCATTGTGGCTAGGCTCAGATCACAAAACGGCTTCTCTTATGTCAAGAAAGCCATGACTGGTTCTCTTTCTCTGGGCACCCCCAACCCCCATCTACTAACAGTAACAGAAAACCCGGCAGAAAGGAGTTTGAACCATAAGGAACATTTATTGATTGATTGATTGATTGATTGATGTTGGGGGTAGGAGTTTTTATTAATTAATTAATTTATTTTTGCTGTGTTGGGTCTTCGTTTCTGTGCGAGGGCTTTCTCTAGTTGTGGCAAGCAGGGGTCACTCTTCATCGCGGTGTGCGGGCCTCTCACTGTTGCGGCCTCTCTTGTTGCGGAGCACAGGCTCCAGACGCGCAGGCTCAGTAGTTGTGGCTCACGGGCCTAGTTGCTCCGTGGCATGTGGGATCCTCCCAGGCCAGGGCTCGAACCCATGTCCCTTGCATTAGCAGGCAGATTCTCAACCACTGTACCACCAGGGAAGCCCAAGGAACATTTATTGTCTCATAAAACAGGAAGTTAGGTGAGATAGGGCAATTCCAGGGTTCTTCCAATCAGGGTCCCCACGCCTCCTGCAAGAAGCCAATTCTTTCCACCTTTCGCCTCCCCCATCCTCAAAGTGGTGTCCTCTTAGGATGGCTCTCCTCATGGCTTCTGCAGTTTTAGGTATCCATGTAGATAACAATGTTCAAGACAGGAAAAAAAGAAAGTCCCTCCCTTGTGTAACTTCTTAACAGCAAAGAATCACTTCCCAGAAGTGCTTCTCATAATTTTTCCTCACATCTTTTCAATCATAATTGCATTACACTCCCATGCAATTGCCGAAAGCAATCTTTTGGCAAGGGAAGCTAGATAAACAGACCAGCTGAGACTGATAAAAGTTCATTCTGTGGGGCCTTCCCCTGTTGCTACTTTGGTCAGATTCTTTTTTTTTTTTTTTTTTTGCGGTACGCGGGCCTCTCACTGTTGTGGCCTCTCCCGTCACGGAGCACAGGCTCCGGACACACAGGCTCAGAGGCCATGGCTCACGGGCCCAGCCGCTCCGCAGCATGTGGGATCCTCCCGGACCGGGGCATGAACCCGTGTCCTCTGCATCAGCAGGCGGACTCTCAACCACTGCGCCACCAGGGAAGCCCCCTGTTGCCACTTTGAATGGGATTGTTTTCTTCTCTTTCAGATATTTCACTGTTAATGTATAGAAATGCAACAGATTTTTGTATGTTGATTTTGTATCCTGTAGCTTTATTGAATTCATTTATTCTAAGAGTTTTTTGGTGGAGTCTTTGGGCTTTTCTATATACAAGATCACGTCATCTGCAGATAGAGATAACTTTATGCTATTCTTTCCAGTTTGGATGCCTTTTATTTCTTTTTCTTGTCTGATTGCTTTTGGCTAGGACTTCCAGTACTATGTTGAAAAACAATGGTGAGAGTGGTTACCCTTGTCTTGTTCCTGATTTTAGAGGAAAAGCTTTCAGCTTTTCACAGTTGAGTATGATGTTAGCTGTGGATTTTTTCATATATGACCTTTATGTTGAGGGATGTTGTTTCTATACCTCATTTGTTGAGAGCTTTTATCATGAAAGGGTGTTGAATTTTGTCAAGTGCTTTTTCTGCATCTATCGAGAGGATCATATGATTTTTATTCTATTAAAGTAGTGTATAATGTTTATTGATTTGTGTATATTGAACCATCCTTGCATCCCATGGATAAATCCCACTTGATCATGATACAGGATCCTTTTAATGTGCTGTTGAATTCAGTTTACTAAAATTTTGTTGAGAATTTTTGCGTCTATATTTATCGAGGATATTGGCCTGTAGTTTTCTTTTCTTATAGTGTCCTTATCTGGTTTTGGTATCAGGGTAATGCTGGCCTCATAAAACGAATTTAGCTGTGTTCCCTCCTCTTCAGTTTTTTGGAAGAATTTGAGAAGATTGACATTAATCCTTCTGTAAATGTTTGGTAGAATTTACCAATGATCATCTGGTACTGGGCTTTTCTTTGTTGGGAGGTTTTGATTACTGATTCAGTATCATTAGTCATTACTGGTCTATTCAGATTTTCTGTCTCTTCATGATTCCATGTTGGTAGGTTGTGTGTTTCTAGGAGTTTATCCATTTCTTCTAGTTATCCAGTTCGTTGATGTATAATTGTTCATAGTGACCTCTATGATCCATTATATTTTTATGGTCTCAGTTGCAATGCTTCCTCTTTCATTTATAATTTTATTTGAAACCTCTCTCTCTCTCTCTCTCTCTCTCTCTCTCTCTGTTAGTCTAGCTAAAGGTTTGTCAACTTTGTTTAACTTTTCAAAAAATCAACTCAGTTTCATTGATATTTTTTTAATTGTCTTTGTACTTTCTATTTTATTTGTGTCTGCTCTAATCTTTATTATTTCCTTCCTTATGTTAATTTTGGACTTAGTTTGTTCTCCTGTTTCTAATTTCTTGAGATGTAAAGCTAGGTTGTATATTTAGATCTTTCTTTTTTTTAATGTAGGCATTTATTGCTAAATACTTCCCTCTTAGAACTTCTTTTGCTGAAACCCATAAGTTTTTGTATGTTGTGTTTTCATTTTTGGTTTTTTTTCTTCTTCCATAGTCTATGATTAAAAGATTATTTTAATGTTATCGACAGATAGAGAAGTGCTGAAATCACACATGAATTATCGCAAAGTGAGCACACCAGTGTAACCAGCACCAGGTCAAGAAATAGGACTACATCAGGACCCTCAGAAGCTCCTAGTGTGCCCTCCCAATCAGACCCCCTCCCTTCTCCCCAAGATCTCCATTCATCTCATTTCTAACACCACATGTTGTTTTTGAAGCTTACATAAATGGAACCCTATAGGATGTGTTCTTTTATGTCAAGCTTCTTCGCTCAAAATTATATCTGCCAGATTTAGTCGTGCTGGTGACTGTAGCAATAGTTTGTTCATGTTCATCGGCGTATAGAGTTCATTGCAATTATTTGCCCATTCGCTGTTGATGGGCGTTTAGGGTTTTCCAATTTGGGACTGTTACAAACAATGTTGTAATATTGCTGTGTCTTTTGATACATATGCACTCATATATCTAGGAGTGGAATTGCTTGGTAATAGGATATACACACATTCAATTTTAATGGATAATACCACACTTTTCCAAAGCACGTATTTACATTTCTACCAGAAGTGTTTGAGGGCTCCAACAGTTCTTCAACAACACTGGTATGATCTGTCTTTTTTATTTTAGCTTTTCTGGTAGAGTCTATAGTGGGACCCTCTTGTTTTCATTGCATTTCTCTCATGACAAGTGAGATTCAGCATTTTCCCATGTTTATTTGGATATCCCCTTTTGTGAAATGTCTGTTGATCAATCCTGCCTACTTTTCTACTGGATTGTCTCTTGTTTGCTTATAGGAGTTCCAGATATGAGCGCTTTGTCAGTTATATGTGCTGTAATAGCTTCTCCCATCCTGTGGCTTGTGTTTTCACTCCGTCATGATGTCTTCTGATGACCATGAGGATGAATGGCAATCCAGCTCAGGCTCCTTCCTGGTTTTAGTCTTATCTTCTGTTCTGTTTCTAGTCTTCCCACTTTTGCTGGAACAAACTTCATCATAAGACAGAGAACTCACCTCTTCCAATCCTGCAAGGTATAGTTTTACCTGGCTGTCAGCTATGAAAGGCAGAAAAGATCTTTTATCAGACATATTTTTCTTCTTTTTCTACTTGTAGAGGACGAACTTTGAGAGAAGCTTATCTCTTTCTCATAAAAACTCACTGAGAGCTTTAAGAAGCAGCAGACACATTCTACAGCCTGAAAAGTTCTGCTAAATAATGATTCCGTCTCAAACGGCACGTGCTCTGAGTCCCAAGAGAGAATGGGCGACAATTTAACCAGCTGCTTTGTTAAAGCATAACAAGAACAGCTAACTTAGCCAGGGACAGACAAATCCTCACTGACCTTCAATCCTACCTTGGATGGTACCTTTTAAAGTCTATCATTTGTAACACTCCACTGCTAGTTACTGATACCTATCAGGAATCATTCACAATTCAAACTAGCTTATATGAATAAAAGGGGGGTGAAGATTTATTAGGTCATGTAACTGAATAGTCCTAGTATAAAGCTGTCATAGCTGCATACAGGGGCTCCAGCAATTTCATTTGGACCAAGTTTCTCACTATCTTTCCATTTTACTTTCCTCTGTGTTAGCATTGTGTGTCATTCTTGGGAATTTCTGGTGGTCCACTGGTTAGGACTCCATGCTTTCACTGCCAGGGGTGCTGATTTGATCCCTGGTCAGGGAACTTAAGATCCCACAAGCCACGCAGTGCAGCTGCCACTGGAAGTGAGTGAGGAGGGCAGTATAGGCATTTCCCGTGACGTGAGAGCCTGGACTCCATTAGGCAGCAGGTGGGGAATAATCAACACACCAGGGATCAGAGCGGAGCGGACCCAAGGACAGAGGCGGCAGCTGCCTCTGCTGCCCCCCCCACCACCGCCCCACCGCCGGGGCTCAGCCCAGTGACAGGCCCTGTGCCCCCACAGCCACCCCGCGGTGCCCGCCCTGTGTTTTCATTTTTGTTTGTCTCAAGATACTTTCTGATTTCCCTTTAGATTTCTTTATTGATCCATTTGTTGTTCAGGAGTGTGTTGTTTAATTTCCATGTATTTGTGAATTTTTCGGTTTTCTTCCTGTTATTGATTACTGGTTTCATACCATTGTGATTGGAAAAGATACTAGATATGATTTCAGTCTTCTTAAATTTGTTAAGACTTGCTTGGTGGCCCGACATATAATCTATTCTGCAGAATTTCCCATGTGCACTTAAGAAGGATGTGTGTTCTGTTGGATGGAATGTTCTGTATGTGTCTGTTAGTGCCATTCGTTGTACAATATTATTCAGGTCAGGGAAAACTGATGTTGCCATGAAACTGGAAGACATATCCAACATAGCAGTAATGAGATGTAGCCATTTCAGTGAAGAATCAGACAGACTTGGTTTTATTCTTGACTCCATTTTCTAGTTGACAGTCCTTGGGCAGTTACTTACTTTCTCTAGACCCATTTCCATTGCCACTCTTCCTTTGGCATATGAGTTCTTTCATGGGAGGCAATATTGTGAGGGATACCACAGCAATGAATGAGGCATTTTATAAGTCCCCAAAAAAGAGTGCTTGCCTAGAGGCTGTGGACAAGGAAGCAGGGGAAACAAATGTCCCCATTTTCCTCTCCTCTCACCTTCTGATCTCTGTTACTATCCCCCCACCTTGGCCAAACCCAACAAGAAGCCAAAGAGACAAGGGTGGAGAATGGATGGGGGAGGGGCAAAGGAGAATAGCCAGCAAAGTTGTTGTATGCACTTGATACATACTACCAGATGTATGCAGGTAAATGAATATTATTTTTATTTTCATAATCTTGAAGTCAAGTTTTGGAAAAGAGAAAAGTCAAATTTCCCATGTATAAGAAACAAGCTTGGGGCTTCCCTGGTTGCGCAGTGGTTGAGAGTCCGCCTGCCGATGCAGGGGACACGGGTTCGTGCCCGGGTCTGGGAAGATCCCACATGCCGCGGAGGGGCTGGGCCCGTGAGCCATGGCCACTGAGCCTGCGCGTCCGGAGCCTGTGCTCCGCAACGGGAGAGGCCACAACAGTGAGAGGCCCGTGTACTGCAAAAAAAAAAAAAAGAAAGAAACAAGCTTGGTGCCCTAGACTGTATGTTAGGGATATCATGGTTCCCGACCTTCCTGCTCCTGGCTTCTCTCATCCACAGATCAAGGCATGTTAAAAGAAAGTTAGTATCTACTGAGATTCAGCTCTTTGAGGAGAGTTGTGAAAAGTGTGTTTAGAATAGCTTTGTGATCTTCCTGCCCCTGTAAGTGCACTGTAGCCCCCCCTCTGCACAGATTGTCTCTTTGTGCCAAATGAGTTCCTCCCCTCTAACTAAACTGACCTGGCAGTATAGCCAGACACTCGATAAACACGTCTGACAGAAGCTGTGGTAATAACAACAAGGAAGGCCATCTGTCTTCAGCTGTGATGACAGCCTCAATAGTGCATGCATCTTGAATAGTTTTCTCTGAAGTGATGGTGATTCCAGCCAACCATTCAGTACAGCCACTCTCTCTTCTCTCTACCCTTCAGTGACCAGTGAGTGATGACAGGTCACTTTTCCATTCTAAACTCAAGAGCCAAACTTCTGCAGCCCATGCAGGTTTCTCCTAGCTCAGAGATGATTCAGTGTCAATGAGGGTCCATGAATTACAAGTGGGATCCGATGAGTATGGACATTTAAAGGTACACCCTTCTCACACCTCCCGTTCTCACCCACTTCACCTTTCTTCACTTCTCCCCACTGCCTCAGATTTTTGCTTCCTTATCTCCTCTTTACTCTGTGCCCCCCACCTATGGATTTAGGTAGGATGAACCACACAGTCAACCAGACTTCCCTGCCTTTGAGGGGTGGAGCACATTTCCCAGCCACAGGAGAAAACCAGCTTAGTTTCCAAAGTAGATCAGTTTTCCTCACTAATTTACCTTGAGACAGTAACTGATATGGCCTCCAGTTTTGATTACTTACGAACTTGGGTGCCATTCCTGGTTGTTTATTCCACAAATTACACTCTTCTGATGGCTTGACTCATCACACAAGGATGCCAGATACTCACCAGTTCTCTTCCAAGGGAACTAATGTGTGAATCCCTTCCCTGCTTACCCCTTACTCAACTGCCGAAGGAGCCAGAGAGAAAGTATTTTTAACTGGGTCCTGTTTTGATAAGATTTTAGGTGTTACCTTTAAAATAAACACATAAAAACCTTCCTCTTCTTCCGCTCTTCCAACTGTAGCAAAAGAAATAAAAGAAAAGCACACCTGGGGGAGGGAAGAAGATGTTCTCTCAACGGTAAGAAATGTGTCAGCAGCCACAAGTTAATTTAGAAATTTATAGATAGTTCCAAAGAGGGGAAGATTTAGTACAAATTACATTTCTTGTAAAAGCAACAGTTACCTTTATTTAATGGATATGTGGAAGAACTTTTTGTCATCTGTGCCTGGAGTTATTTGCTTCAATTATCTTGGTAGATGTCAATTTCACCTTTTCCTCTTCTCTTGAAAGAGAGAACATTGTTTGTTAGAAAGGAAATCCCGTTTCCTTCTAAAGTATCAGGTGCCTGTCATGTCACTAAAGAAAAATGTCTATAAGCAGCCTCCTCTGCACGGATGGGCGTAGGATCCTTGCTCAGATAAGATGATTAGATCATTTTTTTCCAAACAACAGTCATTTATTTCTCACAGTTCTGGATTCTGGGAAGTCCAAGGTCAAAACTTTGGCAGATTCAGTATCTAGTACAGGACTTCCTCCTGGTTCATAAATGGCTGTCTTCTCTCTGAGTTCTCACACAGTGGAACAGGTTAGGGGGCAAGATGATTAGATCTTCGCATAGCATCTGAAAGGGTACAAGCTTGAGCATCATACCCTGAGAGCAGTACTTCTTAACCGAATTTGCACATTAGAACCACGTGTGTGTGTGTGTGTGCATGTGTGCGCACACATACACACTGATTTCCTGGGCATCACCCTGGAGCATCTGATTCAATTGTTCTGAGGTAGGGCCAGGTACTGGCAGGTTTTTAAAGCTCCTTAATGATTCTAACATGCATCCAGGTTGAGAATCACTGGCTCATAACTTCAAGAAGAAACCTGACCATTCCCATACCTGGCTTTGTTGCCTTATGAATTAGATAACTGTCTTCTGAAATTCAAAAGGAGATTCTTAAAACTGGTTGCCTGTCTGCAGCCAATGACAACCAGCAACGAAAGAGAAAGGAAGTGTAACACCTAAAGATAATAAGGGCCAAAGTTCTGAAAAGTCAAATATTAGAATCTGAATGCTGGGCAAACTGTGATGATGCTTCCTTCCCTCCTTCCCTGCTCCTCCCCCATGTGCATGCATGCTTGCATGCATGTGCAACACACATGCGTGTGGGCACACCCACATACACACAGTGACATACTGTAGCTCTACGCACAAACTCCAGCTTTGGCCAACCTGGCACAAAGCAGTGAAGTGGCTGATGTCTCTTTGTCAAAGTGGTCTTCCTGCCCTTACTGGGCTGCAGGTGGCCTCAACTTAGTGACAAGTTGTATTCCACCTTAAGTTACTTGTTTGGAATTCCAATACATGTTCTCATAGAAATGGTGTGATCGTGGTGATAGAGTTCCTAAGTCAGCTCAGTGCAGCCTCTTAACCCGTAATACATCTGGACCTAAGCGCACAAAAAATTCTAAGGCAATCGTGGGTTTAGAGCACTAACAGCATGTGTCCACCCTGCTGGATTCCTGATATAGTGAGGTGTTCCCTGAAAGAATAATGGCAGAAGCAGGTAGACTGACATGAAATGGCAATGGTGTAGGGAAAGGGGTAGATCAAGAGCAGAACCTTGAGATCTAAGGGATAGGCTGAGGCAGCTGTGAGTGAGGTGGTATGAGATGGGGGCTGCCTGTTTAGTAGACCATTGACATTCACAAGGAGGTATTTGGAGATCTTAAAAATTCCCAAATACTTGAACAGGGAGCTGTTTATGGAGGGTCTGGCTTTCCTACAAATGACATGCCCATGGAGACTGTTCTCTGATTTTTGTGAAGATCTTGGTATACCTTGACCATGTTTTCAATTTAAACAGAAATTTTAATCCTCTCTTGATTGCCATTTTTCACAAAGGAGCAAAGTGTTGTGACCATGAATGGTGGGGACCACAGTAAACTAGAAGCAGATACTCCATCTCAACTCCAGCCAACTTTTTCCAAGATAGGCTGTTTGCCCAGTTCTCTATTTTTTTCAAGAGAGCCAGAAATATAGATATTTATATTAAATATCCTAATTTTAGACTAGAAATACTAGTTAATGCAATAAAACAGGGAAAGGGAATACAAGATATATAGATTTAGGAAAGAAGAAATAAAACCATCTGTTCACAGATGACATGATTTTCTGTGTAGAAAATCCCAAAGAATTGGAACTAATAAGCAATTATAGCAAGTTTGCAGGATACAAAATTAACATACAAAAGTCAGTTGCTTTCTTATATACTAGAAATGAACAATGGGAATTTGAAATTAGAAAAAACACCACCATTTCCATTAGCACAAAAAATTTAAATACCTAGGTACAAATATAATAAAATATGTATAAGATCTATATGAGGAAAACTGCAAAACTCTGATGAAAGAAATCGAAGTTGTAAATAAAACAGAGAGGTGGTTCATGTTTATGGCTACAAAGACTTGACATTGTTGAGATGTATGTTCTTCCCAACCTGACCTGCAGATTCAACACAATCCCAGTCAAAATTCCAGTAAGTTATTTTGTGGGCATCAATAAGCTGATTCTCAAGTTTATATGGAAAGGCAAAAGACTAGGAATAGCCAACACAATACTAAAGAAGAACAAAGTCAGAGGACTGACACAACCCAACTTCAAGACTTACTACAAAGCTACAGTAATCAAGGCAGAGTGGTATAGGTAAAAGAATAGACAAATAGTTCAATGAGACAAATTAGAGAGCACAGAAATAGACCCACATAAATATAGCCAACTGATCTCTGACAAAGGACCAAAGGCAATTCAATGGAGAAAGGATGTCTTTTCAATAAATGATGCTAGAACAACAGCACATTCACGGACAAAAAAAATTAACATAGATCCGGACCTGAGACCTTCCACAAAATTAACTCAGAATGGATCATCATAGTCCTAAGTTTAAAATATAATACTTCTAGAAGGTACCATAGGAGAAAATCCAGGTGAGCTTGGATTTGGTGATGACTTTTTTGATAAGACACCAAAAAAATACAATCCCTGAATGAAAAAGCTAATAAGTTGGGCTTCATTAAAATTTAAAACTTCTGCTCTGTGAAAGACATTGTTAGGAGAATGAAAAGACAAACCACAGACTTGGAGAAAATCTTTACAAAACACATATTTTGTGGGATTGTATCCAGAATACACAAAGAGCGCTTAAAACGCAACAATAAAGCAAACGACACAATTAAAATAGACAAAGGAACTGAACAAACACTTCACCAAAGAAGAAATGCAGATGGCAAATAACATGTGAAAAGATGCTCTACATCATGTGTCATTAGGGAACTGCAAATTAAAACAATGAGACACCACTACACGTCTATTAGAATGGCTAAAATACAAAGCACTAACAGCTCCAAATGCTGGTGAGGCGGCAGAGCCACAGAAAATCTCATTCATTACTGCTTTAGAAGACAGGTTAGCAGTTTCTTACAAAGCTAAACACAGTCTTACCATACAATCCATTAGTCGTGCTCCTTGTTATTTACACAAATTAGTTGAAAACTTGTGTCCACGCAAAAACCTGCACACAAATGTTTATAGCAGAGGAGATTGGTTCAAGATGGCTGAGTAGAAGGATGTGCTCTCACTCCCTCTTGTGAGAGCACCTGAATCACAACTAACTGCTGAACAATCATTGACAGGAAGACACTGGAACTCACCAAAAAAGATACCCCATATCCAAAGACAAAGGAAAAGCCACAATGAGATGGTAGGAGGGGCGCAATCACAATAAAATCAAATCCCGTAACTGCTGGGTGGGTGACTCACAAACTGGAGAACACTTATACCACAAGTCCACCCACTGAAGTGAAGGTTCTGAGCCCCATGTCAGGCTTCCCAACCTGGGGGTCTGGCAACGGGAGGAGGAATTCCTAGACAATGAGACTTTGAAGGCTAGCGGGATTTGATTGCAGGATTTCGACAGGACTGGGGGAAATAGAGACTCCACTCTCAGAGGGCGCACACAAAGTAGTGTGTGCATTGGGACCCAGGGGAAGGAGCATTGACCCCATAGGACAGTGAACCAGACCTACCTGCTAGTGTTGGTGGGTCTCCTGCAGAGGCTGGGGGTGGCTGTGTCTCACCATGAGGACAAGGACACTGGCAGCAGAAGTTCTGGGAAGTACTCCTTGGCATGAGCCCTCCCAGAGCCCACCATTAACCCCACCAAAGAGCTTGGGCAGGCTCCAGTGTTGGGTCGCCGCAGTCCAAACAACCAACAGGGAGGGAACCTAACCCAACCTATCATCAGACAAGCAGATTAAAGTTTTACTGAGCTCTGTCCACCAGAGCAACAGTCAGCTCTACCCACCACCAGTCCCTCCCATCAGGAAACTTGCACAAGCCTCTTAGATAGCCTCATCCACCAGAGGGTAGGCAGCAGAAGCAAGAAGAACTAGAATCCTGTAGTCTGTGGAACAAAAACCACATTCACAGAAAGAGAGACAAGATGAAAAGGCAGAGGGCTATGTACCAGATGAAGGAACAAGAAAAAACCCCAGAAAAATAACTAAATGAAGCGGAGATAGGCAACCTTCCAGAAAAAGAATTCAGAATAATGATAGTGAAGATGATCCAGGACCTCGGAAAAACAATGGAGGCAAAGATCGAGAAGATGCAAGAAATGTTTAACAAAGACCTAGAAGAATTAAAGAGCAAACAAACAGGGATAACCAATATAATAACTGAAATGAAAAATACACTAGAAGGAATCAATAGCAGAATAACTGAGATAGAAGAACGGATAAGTGACCTGGAAGACAGAATAGTGGAATTCACTGCTGCGGAACAAAATAAAGAAAAAAGAATGAAAAGAAATGAGGACAGCCTAAGAGACCTCTCGGACAATGTTAAACACACCAACATTCACATTATAGGGGTCCCAGAAGGAGAAGAAAGAGAGAAAGGACCCGAGAAAATATTTGAAGAGATTATAGTCGAAAACATCCCTAACATGGGAAAGGAAATGGCCACCCAAGTCGAGGAAGCACAGAGAGTCCCATACAGGATAAACCCATGGAGAAACATGCCAAGACACATAGTAATCCGATTGGCAAAAATTAAAGACAAAGAAAAATTATTGAAAGAAACAAGGGAAAAATGACAAATAATGTACAAGGGAATTTCCATAAGGGTAACAGCTGATTTCTCAGCAGGAACTTTACAAACCAGAAGAGAGTGGCATGACATATTTAAAGTGATGAAAGGGAAGAACCTACAACCAAGATTACTCTACCCAGCAAGGATCTCATTCAGATTCAATGGAGAAATCAAAAGCTTTACAGACAAGCAAAAGCTAAGATAATTCAGCACCACCAAACCAGCTCTTCAACAAATGCTAAAGGAACTTATCTAAGTGGGAAACACAAGAGAAGAAAAGGACCTACAAAAGCAAAACCAAAACAATTAAGAAAATGGTAATAGGAACATACATATCAATAATTACCTTAAATGTGAATGGATTAAATGCTCCAACCAAAAGACACAGGCTTGCTGAATGAATACAAAAACAAGACCCATATATATGCTGTCTACGATAGACCCACTTCAGACCTCGGGACACATACAGACTGAAAGTGAGGGGATGGAAAAACATATTCCATGCAAATGGAAATCAAAAGAAAGCTGGAGTAGCAATACTCATATCAGATAAAATAGACTTTAAAATAAAGAATGTTACAAGAGACAAGGAAGGACACTACATAATGATCAAGGGATCAATCCAAGAAGAAGATATAACAGTTATAAATATATATGCACCCAACATAGGAGCTCCTCAATACATAAGGCAACTGCTAACACTTATAAAAGAGGAAATCGTCAGTAACACAATGATAGTGGGGGACTTTAACACCTCACTTACGCCAATGGACAGACCATCCAAACAGAAAATTCATGAGGAAAACAAGCTTTAAATGACACAATAGAACAGATAGATTTAATTGATATTTATAGGATGTTCCATCCAAAAACAGCAGATTACACTTTCTTCTCAAGTGTGCATGGAACACTCTCCAGGATAGATCACATCTTGGGTCACAAATCAAGCCTCAGTAAATTTAAGAAAATTGAAATCATATCAAGCGTCTTTTCTGACCACAACACTATGAGATTAGAAATCAATTACAGGGAAAGAAACATAAAAAACACAAACACATGGAGGTTAAACAATATGTTACCTGATAACAAAGAGATCACTGAAGAAATCAAAGAGGAAATCAAAAAATACCTAGAAACAAATGACAATGAAAACACGATGATCCAAAACCTATGGGATGCAGCAAAAGCAGTTCTAAGAGGGAAGTTTATAGCAATACAATCCTACATCAAGAAACAACAAACATCGCAAATAAACAATCTAACCTTACACCTAAAGGAACTAGAGAAAGAAGAACAAACAAAACCCAAAGTTAGTACAAGGAAAGAAATCATAAAAATCTGAGCAGAAATAAATGAAATAGAAAAAAAGGAAACACTAGCAAGGATCACTAAAACTAAAAGCTGGTTCTTTGAGAAGATAAACAAAATTGATAAACCCTTAGCCAGACTTACCAAGAAAAAGAGGGAGAGGACTCAAATCAATAAAATTAGAAATGAAAAGGAGAAGTGACAACGGGCACTGCAGATATACAAAGCATCGTAAGAGACTACTACAAGCAACTCTGTACCAATAAAATGGACAACCTGGAAGAAATGGACAGATTTTTAGAAAGGTATAACCTTCTAAGACTGGACCAGGAAGAAGCAGAAAATATGAACAGACCAATCGCAAGTAATGAAATTGCAACTGTGATTAAAAATCTTCCAACAAACAAAAGCCCAGGACCAGATGGCTTCACAGGCGATTCTATCAAACATTTAGAGAAGAGCTAACACCCATGCTTCTCAAATTCTTCCAAAACATTGCAGAGGAAGGAACACTCCCACACTCATTCTATGAGGCCACCATCACCCTGATACCAAAACCAGACAAAGATACTACAAAAAAGAAAATAACAGACCAATATCACTGATGAATATAGATGTAAAAATCCTCAACAAAATACTAGCAAACAGAATCCAACAACACATTAAAAGGATCATACACCATGATCAAGTGAGATTTATCTCAGGGATGCAAGGATTCTTCAATATACCCAAATCAGTCAATGTGATACACCATATTAACAAATTGAAGAAGAAAAACCATATGATCATCTCAATAGATGCAGAGAAAGCTTTTGACAAAATTCAATACCCATTTATAATAACAACTCTCCAGAAAGTGGGCGTAGTGGGAACCTACCTCAACATAAATAGGCTACATATGACAAACCCACAGCAAACATCATTCTAAATGGTGAAAAACTGAAAGCATTTCCTCTAAGATCAGGAACAAGACAAGGATGTCCACTCTCACAACTATTATTCAACATAGTTTTGGAAGTTTTAGACACAGCAATCAGAGAAGAAAAAGAAATAAAAGGAATACAAATCGGAAAGAAGAAGTAAAACTGTCACTGTTTGCAGATGACATGATACTATACATAGAGAATCCTAAGGATGCCACCAGAAAACTACTAGAGCTAATCTATAAATTTGGTAAAGTTACAGGATACAAAATTAATGCACAGAAATCTCTTGCATTCCTATACATTAATGATGAAAAATCTGAAAGAGAAATTAAGGAAACACTCCCATTTACCATTGCAACAAAAAGAATCAAATACCTAGGAATAAACCTACCTAGGGAGACAAAAGACCTGTATGCAGAAAACTATAAGACACTGATGAAAGAAATTAAAGATGATACAAACAGATGGAGAGATATACCATGTTCTTGGATTGGAAGAATCAATATTGAGAAAATTTCTATACTACCCAAAGCAATCTACAGGTTCAATGCAATCCCTATCAAATGGCATTTTTTTACAGAACTAGAACAAAATATCTTAAAATTTGTATGGAAACACAGAAGACCCCGAATAGCCAAAGCAGTCTTGAGGGAAAAAAACGGAGCTGGAGGAATCAGACTCCCTGACTTCAGACTATAATACAAAGCTATAGTAATCAAGACTATATGGTATTGTCACAAAAACAGAAATATAGATCAATGGAAGAGGATAGAAAGCCCAGAGATAAACCCACACACTTATTGTCTACTAATCTATGCCAAAGGAGGCAAGGATATACAATGGAGAAAAGACAGTCTCTTCAATAGGTAGTGCTGGGAAGACTGGACAGCTACATGTCAAAGAATGAAATTAGAACACTCCCTAACACCATACACAAAAATAAACTCAAAATGGATTCAAGACCTAAATGTAAGGCTGGACACTATAAAACTCTTAGAGGAGGGCTTCCCTGGTGGTGCAGTGGTTGAGAGTCCACCTGCCATTGCAGGGGACACGGGTTCGTGCCCCAATCCGGGAAGATCCCACATGCCACGGAGCAGCTGGGCCTGTGAGCCATGGCCACTGAGCCTGCACATCCGGAGCCTGGCCACAACAGTGAGAGGCCCACGTACTGCAAAAAAAAAAAAAAAACTCTTCGAGGAAAACATAGGAAGAACACTCTTTGGCATAAATCACAGAAAGACCTTTTCTGATCCACCTCCTGGAGTAATGGAAATAAAAACAAAAATTATAAAACGGGACCTTATGAAACTTAAAAGCTTTTGCACAGCAAAGGAGACTATAAACAAGACGAAAAGACAACCCTCAGAATGGGAGAAAATATTTGCAAACAAATCAATGGACAAAGGATTAATCTCCAGAATATATAAACAGCTCATGCAGCTCAATATTAAAAAACAAACAACCCAATCCAAAAATGGGCAGAAGACCTAAATAGACATTTCTCCAAAGAAGACATACAGATGGCCATGTGGCACATGAAAAGCTGCTCAACATCACTAATTATTAGAGAAACGTAAATCTAAACTATAATGAGGTATCACCTCACACCAGTTAGAATGGGCATCATCAGAAAATCTACAAACAACATATGCTGGAGAGGGTGTGGAGAAAAGGGAACCCTCTTGCACTGTTGGTGGAATGTAAATGGTTAGAGACACTATGGAGAACAATATGGAGGTTCCTTACAAAACCATCATTCAAAAAAGACACATGCACCCCAGTGTTCATTGCAGCACTATTTACAATAGCCAGGACATGGAAGCAACCTAAATGCCCATCGACAGACGAATGGATAAAGAAGATGTGGTACATATATACAATGGAATATTACTCAGCCATAAAACAGAATGAAATTGAGTCATTTGTAGAGACGTGGATGGATCTAGAGACTGTCGTACAGAGTGAAGTAAGTCAGAAAGAGAAAAACAAATATCGTATATTAACGCATATATGTGGAACCTAGAAAAATGGTACAGATGAACCGGTTTGCAGGGCAAAAATTGAGACACAGATGTAGAGAACAAACGTATGGACACCAAGTGGGGAAAGCGGTGGGGGGTTGGGGATGTGGTGTGATGAATTGGGAGATTGGGATTGACATGTATACACTAATATATGTAAAATGGATAACTAGTAAGAACCTGCTGTATAAAAAAATAAATAAAATCAAAACAAAACAAAAAGAAATGTTTATAGCAGCTTTACTCATAATTTCTAAAACCTGGAATAACCAAGGTATCCTACAGCAGGTGAATGGATAAACAAATTGTGATCTGTCCAAACAGTGGAATATTATTCAGCACTAAAGAGAAGTGAGCTATTAAGCTAAGAAAAGACATGAAGGAACCTGAAATGCATATTGCTAAGTGAAAGAAGCTGGTCTGAAAACTCTGTACACACTGTATGATCTCAACCATATAACATTTTGGAAAAGACAAAGCTATAGAGACACTAAAAAGATCAGTGGTTGCCAGGGGGTTGGAAGAAGGAAGGGAGGAATGAAAAGGAGGACCATGGGGGATCTACAGGGTTATGAAACTACGCTGTATGATAGAGTGGAGGATACATGACATTATCCATTTGTCAAAACCCATAGAACTGCACAATGTAAAGAATGAACCTTAATATAAACTCAGGACTTTAATAAAAATATATCAGAATTTTAAAAAATCTTGGTAACCAATGTGTTTTTCTAAATTTGATACAAATCAACACTGAGTAGGCCGAACAAACATATCTGAGTCCAGTTACCTCTTTGAGACTCTAGGCTTTCCCCTCCTGAGTCAACAGAATTCTAAAGTGACTAGCAAACAACAAAGCTGTGTTGAAATGTGGTGGGTGGTCAGCTGGGTATGCCCATATTCAAGTGGTTTACACTTTCACACGAGGCAGCTCTTATAAATCCAAATCCCTGGAAGATCATAAATTATGACACATCGTTAACCTCCTAGGCCACTCATGAGTGGTCAAAACTATGGGTGAGAATAGCTTGCTATGTTAGTAATCCAAGTTAAATGCATGTTTGAAGATGAGCCATCAGCAGTAGGAGATGGGAGAGGAATTCTCCATGGGACCAAGCTGTCGTTCAGTCAGAAAAAAAGAAGACAGATCTGCCTGGCCAAAAAAAGAAAAAAAAATGTATATAATTTTAAACATATATATAGTTTTAAAATAGAGTGAGGGGTAATTTTTTGAGGAGGAAGTCACTCTATCTCCAGGTAAGGTCCAAATCAGTTCACTGCAAATAAATCGAAATCATTTCACTTTCCATGCCCAATAGATGCTTTCTGCATTGATCTGCACTGGGCTGTACTCTAGGAGATTGAGAGAAAAAATGGTCAATGACATTTGCGGTTGAATAAGAGAAAACAGGTACACAAACAACTGGACTTGAAGATAAAAGTCACAGAAAAGGATTCTCTGCAAGGAGGGAGACTAGGGCATCCATTGGAGAGAATAAAAGAAAGCCTTCAAGGAAGAGGGGCATTTTGGAAGAGCCTTGAAGGATTCGTAGAATTTTTATAGAAGGAAATATAACAAGGGGACAGTCCAGATCAAGAGGGCATTTTGAGAAATGACCCAGATCAACAAGGACAAATATAAGCGACGTAGTTTGGCTGAAGTGGGGCACACACACAGGGATAATGGAAAATGTGGCTGAAGGGAGAGATTTGGATGTTAAGTGGAGAATTCTGAATGTCAGGCTAAAGCATTTGCGTTTAATTCAGTGGTCACTTATCAAGCATTAAGCACTAGATGGAATGCTAAAAATTTCCTTCTCTTCTCTTTCCTTGAACCTGATGCTGATGGAAAATTTCTTTTCTTCCCATATATTTTTTTCTTTCTACTCTTGTCTTCCCCTTTGCCATCCTTATTCTTCCCTTGCTTCTCCCCTTTCTTACTCTATTCCTGATAAATTTCAGAACTCCTTTCATCCTGCTCCTCTCCTCTAGGCAAGGAGCAATGGCTGTGGCCAAATCTAATTCCATTCTCCTTGGGCCTATTTTTAAGGACTTTTTCTGGGATGTTTCTAATATTCTAACCTAACATATGCCACTAAATAAACTGCTCTCTGATCTCTGACTTTTAAAAAATCTTTCTTAAATCCCCAAGTTAACAGCTTCATCAAGAGGTGAAAGAACTTTTCCTATGTGGTTATGAAATGACAGATAGTGTTGGTGGGCCCAAGGTAGAGTGGGTCCAATTATTTGCTAGAGGGTGATAGTTAAAACAAACATTGGTAAGAAAGCAGCAGCCAGCCTTAGGTGCAGCCCTTACCAAAAGCAAACAACATCTTAGTAGGAGTGTCATTATCCCCATTTTATTCATCCTGTAAGCATTTATTGAACATCCACTCTGTACAAATTGCTGTGTAGGTCTAAGGGATAGAATTATAAAAGATGATGTTCTATGTATATTGGTCACATTCTAGCAGGAGATAAAAAGAAAACATCACAATGGTATGAGGATGTCTAGAACTGTGCTTCTCAAAATTTAATGTGTATGCAAAATTACCCAAAGATCTTGTTGAAAGTATCTTTTCATTCAGTAGGTCTGGGGTTGGGCCAGCCTGCATTTCTAACCTGAGGCAGTCAAGTGATGACCGTTCTACTGGTCCTGTACCACATTTGGAGAAGCAAAGTTGCAGAGAGTTCCCAAGCACTACAGTACCTCTGTGTTCTCTCTTGCTTACAGCTGACCACCAAAGATTTAGAAATATTAATGGTAACATCTGAATATACATGTGTGACATAGTTTTTTGTAGCCAAAACAAAAACCAAAAAAACTGTAGTCACTAAAAGAACAGAAATGCAATGATACAATGTATAGCTCCAAATCCAGAAGAAGGGAAAAAAAGAAAAGTATCTTCAATTTTGTCATATTCCACAGAAGTTATAAGAGAAGAAAGAAAGAAGCAAAGGAAAAAATAGCAAACTGAAAATATCAATATCAAATAAAATGATAGAAATCATTCCAAATATATCAAATAACAATAAATATAAGTTAGTTAACTCTGCAGTAAAAATATAGAGATTAACAAATTGCTTGTTTTATTTTTCTGTGGTAAGAACACTTAACATGAGATCTACCCTCTTAAATTTTTAAGTGTATAGAACTCTTCATTTCCATCCTACCCCCACTCCGTGGTAACCACCATTCTACTCTCTGATTCTATGAGTTTGACTATTTTAGATAGCTTATGCAAGTGGAATCATTCAGTATTTGTACTTCTGTGACTGGCTTATTTTACTTAGCATGCTATCCTCAAGATTCATCCATGTTATTGCATATTGCAGAATTTCTTTGTTTTTTTAAGTCTGAATAATATTCCATTGTATGTGTATGCCACATTTTCTTTATCCATTCATCTGCCTACAGACATTTAGGTTGTTTTCACATCTTGGATATTGTGTGCTACAATGAATATGGGAGTGCTAATATCTCTTCAAGATCCTGGTTTCAATTCTTTTGGATAAATATACAGAAGTGGGATTACTGGATTATATGGTAGCTCTAGTTGTAATTTTTAATTTTTTAAGCATCTCCATACTGTTCTCCATAGTGGCTGCACCATTTTGCATTCTCACCAACAGTGTACAAGGTTCCAGTTTCTCCACATCCTCCCCAACATTTCTGTCTTTTTTTTTTTTTTTGATAACAGCTATCCAAACAGATATGAGATGATATCTCATTGTGGTTTTGTTTTTTGTTTGTTTGTTTTTAAATGTAGTAGGAATTGGATTATTTTTTGGCTGCGTTGGGTCTTTGTTGCTGAGCGCGGGCTTTCTCTAGTTGCGGTGAGTGGGGGATACTCTGCATTGCAGTGGGTAGGCTTTTCATTGCGGTAACTTCTCTTGTTGTGGAGCATGGGCTTTAGGTGCGCAGGCTTCCGTAGTTGTGGCACGTGGGCTCAGTAGTTGTGGTGCACAGGCTCTAGAGTGCAGGCTCAGTAGTTGTGGTGCATGGGGTTAGTTGCTCCACAGCATGTGGGATCTTCCCAGACCAAGGATCAAACCCATGTCCCCTGCATTGGCAGGGGTATTCTTAACCACTGCACCACCAGGGAAGTCCCTGTGGTTTTGATTTGATTTCCCTGATGACTAATGAAACTGAGCATCTTTTCATATACCTGTTGGCCATTTGTGTGTCTTCTTTGGAGAAATATTCAAGCCTTTGGTCCATTTTTAAATTAGGTTATTAGGGTTTTTTGCTATTGAGTTATAAGAGTTCCTTGGATATTTGCAATTAACCCCTTTCCAGATGTATGGTTTGAAAATATTTTCTCCCATTATGTAGGTTGCATTTTCACTATGTTGTTTGCTTTGCTGTGCAAAAGTTTTTACTTTGATATAGTCCTACTCATCTATTTTTGCTTTTGTTGCCTATGTTTTTGGTGTCATAGCCATGAAATCATTTCCAAGACCAATGTCCTGAAGTTTTTCTCCTGTGTTTTGTTCTATGAGATTTACAGTTTCATTCTTACTTTATAAGTCTTTAATCCATTTTGAGTTGAGTTTTGCATGTGGCATAAGATAAGGGTCTAATTTCACACTTATGTATGTGTATATCCAATTTTCCCAACGTTATTTGCTAAAGAGACTATCCTTTCCTCAATGTGCATTCTTGGCACCTTCATCAAAGATCATTTGACTACATGCATGGATGTATTCCTGTCCCCTTGGTTTACATGTCTGCCTTTATGCCAGTACCATATCAGTTTAATTACTGTAGCTTTGTAATGTATTTTGAAATCAAAATATATTACAAAAGTGTGATGCCACCAGGCTTGTCCTTCTTTCTCAAGATTAATTTGGCTCTTTGCAGTCCTTCATGGTTCCAAATAAATTCTAGAATTATTGTTCTATTCTGTAAAAAGTACTATTAGGATTTTGATAGGGATTGTATTGAATCTGTAGATTGCTTTTAGTAATATGAACATTTTAACTATATTTAGTCTTCCAGTCCATAAACATGGGATGTTTCAATTTGCTTGTGTCTTCTTTCATTTCTTTTAACAATGTTCTGTAGTTTTCCATGTATAAGTCTTTCACCTCCTTAGTTAAGTTTATTCCTAAGTATTTTGTTTTTGATGCTATTGTAAATGTATTGTTTACCTAATTTCTTTCTCAGATAGTTATTGTTGGTGTAAAACCCAGGTAAACAGCTATTAGAAACATGCCTAAACAAACTACTTCCCCCTAAAAAAGGTTTGAAATAAAGAAGTGAAAATAAATTACCATGCAAATGCCAATCAAAAGAAAGCCTATATGCAGAAACTAACACACCATTGTAAAGCAATTAGACTCCAATAAAGATGTAAAAAAAAAAAAAAGAAAGCCTATGTACCAATATTAATAGCAGACAAAATAGAATTTAAGAAAAAAGTGTTTAATAGGCTTTAAGAGAGATATTACCTAACAATAAAATGTCTACCAATAAAAATAACAGTGAATATTTAGTTAGGGATGAAGAGGCATGATGTCTGCAACTTGCATTCAATGGTTCATCAAAAAAAAAAGTTAATGGAGAAAAAATGTGGCAAAATGTTAATAACTTGTAAATCTAAGTAAATAGTATAGGGGTGTTCATTTTACAATTATTTCAATTCATTGTGTAAGTATTTCAGTTTTTCTACTCTGGAAATTTTTCAAAATAAAATTTTACAGAGCAAAAAGTTGGGGAAAATTAACTTGAATAACTCATGAGCTAAAGAGGAAATCAGAAGAAACTATAAAATATTTAAGATGGAAAACAAAACCATGACATGTTAAAACCTGTGGAAAACAGCTAAAGTAATATTTAGAGGGAAAATTATAGCTTTAAAGAAATTTATTAAAACAAGAAATATTTAAAATAAATAAATAAATCCTTATGCTCAGATAGCTAAAAAATTGAATAATAAAGTAAATCCAAAGAAAGTAATATAAAGAAAAAACTTAAGATATGAAAAAATGTTGATGATATAAAAATGAACAATGGAGAGATTCAACAAAAACAAGAACTTTCACTCTGAAAAATTAAGAGATACAATACCTAGAAAGACAGAAGCAAAACCAAAAGAAGTTCAAATAAACAATATTAACAAAAAGGAGGATGTAATAACAGGCACAGTAACTATATTAAAAATCAATAGTACAATGATACAAATGAATGTGACCATTAAATTGAAAAACTTAGATAAAATATGTAGTTTTTCTAGAAAAATGTGAATTACCAAAATTACCTTAAGAAGCAATTATTAAAATTAAGAAAAAGTAGAAAATCTGTATAAACCAATACTTATTAGAGGAATTGAATCAATAATTTAAAGTACACGTAAACCCACCACCTTCAAAATACCAAATGTATTACAGGCAAGTTTTAGGAGACTTTCATGAAACCGATAATTCGTATGTTTAAAATTTTTTGCAGTGAACAGAAAAAGAAGGAAAGCTTCATTAATCTGTCACTTTGCTCCTGTGCAAATTTATTAATAAAGTCCTACCAGTAAAGTTGCTGGATCAAGGGTATATGCACTTGTAATTTTGATAATTATTACCATAAAGATCATACCAATTTATACTTCCACCAGCAGTGTATGAATGGAATGCCTGTTTTCACATATCTTTACCAACAATGTCTTCAAATTTTAAAATCTTTGCTAATCAAGTGATGAAAACGGGTATTCCATTGCAGTTTTTTTTTTTTTTTAATAATTATTTATTTATTTTTGGCTGTGTTGGGTCTTCGTTTCTGTGCGTGGGCTTTCTCTAGTTGCGGTGAGCAGGGGCCACTCTTCATCGCCGTGCGTGGGCCTCTCACTGTGGCGGCCTCTCTTGTTGCAGAGCACAAGCTCCAGACGCGCAGGCTCAGTAGTTGTGGGAGCAACAGGCCTAGTTGCTCTGCGGCATGTGGGATCTTCCCAGACCAGGGCTCGAACCCGTGTCCCCTGCATTGGCAGGCAGATTCTCAACGACTGCGCCACCAGGGAAGCCCCTCCATTGCAGTTTTAATTTGCACTTCTCTTACTATTAATATAGTTTATAATAAATTTTATCTTTTCATTTGTTTAAAAGCCACATGTAACTCTTTTATGCATACTATTTATGTTCTTTGCCCCTTTCTATGTGTTTGTTTTCCTTATTGATGTGTAGAGGCTCTATATGAGATATATTTAGAGATATACCTAAATATCTTATATTTAGATATTTTATAATGTTTTTAACATAGAGAATTCAAAAACATTTACATAATTGTATTTAATAGTCTTTCTAAGTGGGCTTCTATGTTTTATGTCATATATTCAAAGATTTTCACCACTCCAAGATTATTTTTTAATCCTCTGGGAAATTATTATGATGTATGGATTGAGGTAGGGATCAAACTTTATTTTTTTTCCCGAAGAGCTGAAAGTCCCCCCCAAGCTTATTCTATGATGCTCATAGTCATGGCCACAGATGATGAGGGTGCTCTGGCTAAGCCATAAGGGAAAATGGGGACATCTTCCTGAAAAAGACCATACCTGAGCTGAGTCTTAAGGAATATGTAGGAGTTAACGAGACAAATAATGACTGGAGAATTGAAATAATTCATTCCAGCTAAAGATTAGCATTTCAGAGAGAGAATGACTTAGAGACGAGTCTCAAGAGATAAGCAGGATGGCCTTGGATGCCACACTTAGAAATTTGAACTTTATTTTGAAAATGAAAGGATACCATTAAAGATTATTTTTTAAGAGGGAAAAGGTAACGTGCTTAGATTTGCATCTCAGAAAAATTATTGTGGCAGCAACTTTGAAAACGAATTGGAATGGGGCAAACCTGAAGCCAACAGAGCCCATTTAAGTGAAAGCTGACTTTTTGTGAAAGTCACCTGACCTACATCCCTTGGTTAATAAGTGGTTGGACCAAGCATGAAACCTAAGTATCCTACTTTTAATTATTCCTTCATAATTTAGACAAAACCAGCAGACAGTGTGCCAGGAAAGGATATAACCTGCCAATAAGTGGTTTTAAGTGTGACTATTTTAAAGCCCAAATCTAGTGTACTTGAACTCCAATAAGCTCATCTGAAGCCTGACTGTACAGTGATTTCTAAGTCAGTTCAACTATCGAATCGCATTGTTGGAGGAAGTCAAGTGGGCCCTCTCCCACCCAGGACAGGAATCTCTTCCAAAACATGCCCAACAGATGGTCTAAGAGCCCTGTGTGAACACTTTTCACCTTCAAAGAGAGCTCCCCGGCCTCCTGTTCTTCTGTTTCAGATCTAAACATAGAAAGTTCTTTCTCATGTTGAGCCAAAATTCTTCCTCCCTGTAACTTTCACCCATCAGTCAGCAAGGTCTTCTCCCTGAGTCTTTTTTCCTCAAGGAGAAACTATTAGCCTTAGGAAACACTGTCATAGAGCCATCATAAAGGCTATAATGTTTATACCAATGGTTGCACAACCATGTGAACGTATGTAATGCCACAGAACTGTGCACTTAAAAATAGTTAAGATGATAGATTTTGTGTTATACGTGTTTTACCACAATTAAATTTTTTAAATGATTTTTTAAAGATACTAGCAATACCTGACCAGTTAAAAGGCTTTGAACTTGAAATGTTGATGACTCTTCACAATGGTACTGAATTTTTATTTTGCTTCCTTTTAACTCTCTCTTATCTCCCTCTCATAACATTTTCATAGTGTACCCCATCCCTTCTGTCTTTTAGCCAGGATCTCAGTTTATCTTTGAGAGCCAAGTCTTTCTCTCTTTGGCCCTAAATCCTGATGGTTCATTTGATCATGTGAACTTGCTTTAAAAAAAAAAAATCTAAGTTAGGGTCGTTAGCTCTGTTTTTTCAGGGCAAAAATTATGATACTTTGAACTCAATAGTCCCCATGTTGCTATAACACAGCTCTAGAGGAGGAAAGATTTTTAAAAATATTTTCATTCCAAAGTGTTAAGATCTTAACAGGAGGAGCTTCATTTTTTTTTTTTTTTTTTCCGGTACGCGGGCCTCTCACTGTTGTGGCCTCTCCCGTTGCGGAGCACAGGCTCCGGACGCGCAGGCTCAGCGGCCATGGCTCACGGGCCCAGCCGCTCCGCGGCACGTGGGATCCTCCCGGACCGGGGCACGAACCCGCGTCCCCTGCAATGGCAGGCGGACTCTCAACCACTGCGCCACCAGGGAAGGCCAGGAGCTTCATTTTTAAAAGAGGAATCTGAGAGAACACTCATGACCCAAGGGAACCCGTGATAATAGTGGAGTTTTTAACTGGCCCATCTTGCTAATCCATTAACCAGTTATCTGCTTGTAAAACCAGCTTCAATCATGTGACTTAAAATATTTTGATCTGCATGAGATATTTACTATAAAATTTTCTTGCCAAAGAGTGAACCTGAGTTTTTCTGTGGGGACAAAATCTGTCATGACCTCTGCTCATCCAACAGGCCAATCCCTGATGTGCTGCTGTTCCCCACGGCAGCTGGGACCTTGAGTCTGTGGGGTCACTCTGTGCCCTACCAACGTCAGCCTCACTGGCTCTGTGGCAGCTGCTTTAGTGACAGCCTCAGGAATGCTTGTTGTTTGTCATTTATAGCTATAGGTATTTTGAGTGCGATGGGATCAACTAGAAGACATCTAACATAGCAATTGACCACAATTTGAGAGAGTACATTTAAAATTTAAGACTTAGAATGACATGCAGAATGACATCAATCTCTTCAATGTTAAACAAAGTCTTCTATGAAAAATACCAATTCTTAAGTTTGGTATAATCGTTTGACTGCTTACTCCTTTTTCAGTGTTCTTTCCCTTTTAAAAACTAATGTAAGCACCTCAGAGAGATGAATGTAATTTTCCCATAAAGACTTATATTTCCTTAATTTTTACGTTCTTAGTTCATCTTGATTCTTTCCAAAACCACATTCTCCATCATACCTATATCCCTTCCCTGTAAGATCTTTGCAAGTGGTATGCTTTTAAAAAAAGTGTTTGAAAACAAATTTTGACTTCTGATAATGGCAGAGCAGCTTGGTTGGACTAACTCTCTCATAAACAATAATTATAAAACCTGAACAAAATGTTTTAAAAAAACAATTTGAATACACTGGAGACCTATCAAAAGTAAACAAAGTAGAGAGCAGTCCACCATTAAAAGCAGAAAGTGTACCTGTGAGATTTGCAAGTTTGCAACTTTTTACCTGAGCACACCCACAATCCACTGTCTTGGATTGTCAGAGGGGAGTTCAGGCTGGCAGCTCAGCCAGAATTAAGGGGGAAATCCTAGAACAAAATGAACTGCAGGAGGTGTGAAACCCAAAATCTATCTAAAACATCCACCCAACTTCTTGACAAGGAAGGAAGGAAGGAAGAAGGGAGGGAGGGAGGGAGAAAGGGAAAAGAAAAGAATAGAAAGAAAGGACTTCCCTGGTGGTCCAGTAGTTGGGACTTCACCTTGCAATGTCGGGGGTGCAGGTTCAATCCCTGGTTGGGGAGCTAGGATCCCACACACCTCGCGGCCAAAGGACCAAAACAGAAAACAGAAGCAATATTGTAACAAATTTAATAAAGATTTTTAAAAAATGGTCCACATCAAAAGAATATCTATAAAAAAAAAAGAATAAAAAGAAAGAAGGAAGGGAAGGAAAAGGCATCAACTGGAAGCTGAAAGAACTGAGCAGAAAATTCAACTGTTGTTGAGTGCAGGAAAACATAGTTTGGAATTCGAGTCTAGCCAAGTTAATAACGATTACTCTTCAAAGGAACATAGCAGAATCTAGTCTCCACATTGTACATTCCTTTATAACCAGCGTCCAATTATAAATCATTAGATATGCAAAGTAACAGGAAAATGTGACCCATACTGAGGGAAAAAAAAAAAGGGGGACTCTGAGGTTATCTAGATGCTGTTGCAATAAATAGGACTAAGGCAACCACTATAAATATGTTCAAGGATTTAAGAAAAAAATAGTCACAGCAAATGAACATAATGGGATAATCACAGCAGAAATATAGAAACTATAAAAGCAGAACCAATGGAGTTTTAGAGCTGGAAAGTACAATAACTGAAATAAAAAATTCATTGGATGTTTTTAACAGCATTTTGGAGGCAGCTGAAGAAACAGTGAACATGAAGGTAGATCTTAGAGATTATTCAACCTACAGGACATAGACAAAAGTCCCACACATTTGGAAATTAATCAATACATTTATAAAAATCCATAACTTATTTCATAAGGGAAATTTGAAAATATTCTGAATAGAATTATAATGAAAATATAAGATATCAAAGTTCATACGATGCAGCTAAAGGAGTTCTCAGAGGGAATTTTACATCTTTAAATTCATATACTAGGAATGAAGAAAACGTTAAAATCAATCATCTATTCATACATTGATTAATAGATACATAAAATGCAGTGAATCCATACAATGAAATATTATTTGGTGGCTAAAAGGAATAAAGTGCTGACACATGCTACAACATGGATGAACCTTGAAAACACGTTTAGTGAAAGAAGCCAATCACAAAAGACCACATATTGTATGATTCCATTTATAAGAAATGTCCCAAACAGGCAAATTATAAAGACAGATATTAGGTTAGTGGTTGTTTAGAGCTGAGTGCAGAAGTTAGCAAGGGGCGGGGTGACTGATAAAGGGTATAGGATTTCTTCTGGGGGTGATAAAAATACTGTAAAATGTATTTGATTTTGGTTGCACAACTTTGTGAATACACTAAGAACCGTCGTACTGTACACTTTAAATGGGTGAATTGTATAGAATGTGAATCCTATCTCAGTAAAGCTGTTACCAAAAAGAATCTAAATATTCAACATAAGAAACTAGAAACAAAGTGAGCAAATTAAACCCAAAGTAAGTAAAAATTAGGAAATAAAAGATAAGAGCACAAGTCAATGTCTAGAAAAGAGATGAACAATAGAGAAAATAAAGCCAAAAGTTGGTTCTCTGAAATTAGTAAAAGTGGTAAACACCTAGCAAGACTGATAAAGAAGAAAAGAGAGAAATTTTAAATTACGTATGTCAGGAATGGGAGAGAGAAACACAAGTCCTGCAGACATTGGGTGGTTGCATGGCTGTACGTGTATATGCCAAAATTCAGTAAACTATATGCTTAAAATGGGTGAATTTGATTGTAAGCAAGTTAAACCTCAATAAAGCTGTAAAAGAAACAATCAGTGTAATCTACTTGATTAATAGAATAAAGAAGAAAAGCCATGTGATTATATCAGTTGATGACAATTCTCCAGACTTCAAGATAGAAGACTCTTACATTAGTTCTTTGCACACTGATCTAAGCATCTTTCTTGACCGTTGCTTGGTAATGATCCCCGTCCATCTCGATGATGTGAGACTGTACATCTTTCAAAGGCCATGTTATTTCTTCTCATCAAGGCACCCCATGATTTGTCATGACCATTCGCACCCTGCCTCTACCCTTTTTCTTTCTCACTTGAAAAGGCCCCGGTGAAACTCTGAAGATTTGCTTGTGCTAGCCACTTCTGTCTTAGCAGGATTCCAAGAACAGGTCATTGACTAACCGCTACTACAGTTTATTGACCTTGTTGTGACAAAACCACCCCATTCCATTCCATTCAGTGGTTTCTTTTTCCTCCTGTGGTGGTGATGTATTATAACAAAATGAAGTTCAGTGCCTGGTTCTGTGAGTGAACACATATCCAAGGAGGATCAAATAGGCAGAGACGGCCCTGTGGGAGCCTCACCTTAGGCCTATGACAAAGAACAGGAAAAGCCTGAGATTTTCTTTAAAAGCATAACCAGAAGTCACAGTTAGTTCCTACTGAGTAAAGGGAAGAAAAGGTGAAAATAAGTTTCCTTTATTCCTATGTTATTCACACTGCTGAAACCATAAAAGGGAGACCTCTTTATGTGTGATTCTTGAAGGTTTTCTCATCGAATAATACTGCTTTGTGGCTTTGTGGTGTCTCAGACTTACTTTGGGTAGTATTGATTTCTACCAAGTTCTAGCCTTTGCAGTGTCAGGGCTTCTGGACAGAATCCTGAGGCAAGATAGACAAGTCTTTCCATATTTTTCCATGTAGACTAAAGACCCAGTAGGAAGAAATTGTAGGGCAGTAGAGTACAGGGTTTAAGACAATGGATTTGGTGTCAAATAAGCCTAGGTTCCAGTCTCAATTTTGCCAATGATGAAGTGACTGGCCTTGGGCAGCTGTTTAATCTTTCTGAGCCTTAGTTTCTTCATCTCTAGAATGGGTATAATAACACTACCTGCCTCATAGGGTAGCTAGGAGAATCACATAAAATAATGATTTTTAAGGGCATACGATGGTATCTGACAAAGAATAAAAGAACTCATAATATTTATTTCTTCATGTTTACATATATTTTCTGCTAGGCACATTGGCACTCTAGAAGATTGCTGGAAGGAATATAAATTTGTACAGTCTTTTTGGACGGCCAGTTCTGTTAAATTTTTTAAATCTCATGGGCTTCAAGCCTGCAATTGCACTTCTAGGTGTCTATATTAGAGAACTATTCATAAGTGCATATTTAACTGAAAACTTGAATTTCGTATGCTAGTAAGCCTTATTAAACATACCTATAGATAACATTTTCCCTGGGTCCTACACTGTGCCCTTCTGAACTAATTTATTGAAGAATCATCAACAGGTTTCTCAGGCTTCCAAGAAAGTCAGCCGTAGTCTCCTGCTATTTTAGAAATAGATGTTATATAAGCCCTTAGAATTATAGATTGTACATTTTTTTTAAAGCTTAGAAATAATATGGCTTAAGCATCTCCTCTTATAGATGAGAAAAATTTAGGCCCCCAGTTACCCAACTAGCTGATGACGGAACCCAGGGCAAATTAGTGCTATTAGCAGTTTGTGTTCTCAAAATCCAACTGTGTCCTTTACATTGCCTGAGAATTCATTCTTTCTTATTGTCAGTGCAGCAGGCATAGCTAGTTGTTTACCCAATATCTCTTTTTTCCTTCCTAAAAACACTAACTACCCAGCTTCCCTTGCAGCCAGACTTAGTTCTGGCCAGTGAGATATAAATGGAAATCCGCTGGGTGAGGGCTTTCAGGAAAGCCATTGTCTTCCTGATTTAAAAAGAGCAGGCTATATAGCTGGCCTGCAATTTCTTTACCCTTCTTCATGTTTCCTCCTGAAATGAAGACACGCTATCTGGAGTGTCAACTGCCATATTGTCCCTATGGTGACAGAGAAGGACTATAGAAGGAGTCTGGGCATTGGTGACATTTTGAGCCCCAGCATGAGCCTCAGACTGGCTCTTCTTGTTGCTTCTTACTATGCTAGAAAAATAAGCCCCTTTTCGGTTAAGCGACTGCGGTCCTATTTTACATTCCTCTCAATTCCCAAGAAGAATAGAGGCTGTGGGGTATAAACTCTGCCATACATAAATTCATCTTGCCTTATTCATTCTTAGAGGAGGAAGGGACCATCTTTCTTTCCAAATGTAACCATTTCCATCTCTTTCTTTCTCCTTCCATCTCCTTCTCTTTTTTGACATACCAAAATGTTTATTTTGTATTTATGAATACTATTATTGTTACTACATCTTAGTTTGGTAAAGTACTTGGAAGAACAATATTTTATTAAAGAATTTATCATAAGTTTTGTAAGCTGTGAAACACTAAGTATAGATTACTTTATTAATTTTACTTATTATAATTTTAATATTAGTTTTATCTCTGCTGCTACTATTACTATTTTTTTGTTTTTTCTAACGTCTTTATTAGAGTATAATTGCTTTACAATGGTGTGTTAGTTCCTGCTTTATAACAAAGTGAATCAGCTGTACATATACATATTTCCCCATATCTCCTCCCTCTTGTGTCTCCCTCCCATCCTTCCTATCCCACCCCTCCAGGTGGCCACAAAGCACCGAGCTGATCTCCCTGTGCTATGCGGCTGCTTCCCACTAGCTATCTATTTTACGTTTGGTAGTGTGTATATGTCCATGCCACTCTCTCACTTCGTCCCAGCTTACCCTTCTCCCGCCCCGTGACCTCAAGTCCATTTTCTAAGTCTGTGCCTTTATTCCTGTCCTGCCCCTAGGTTCTTCAGAGCCTTTTTGTTTTCTTAGATTCCATATATATGTGTTAGCATAGAGTATTTGTTTTTCTCTTTCTGACTTACTTCACTCTGTATGACAGTTTCTAGGTCCATCCACCTCACTACAAATAACTCAATTTCGTTTCTTTTTCTGGCTGAGTAATATTCCATTGTACATATGTGCCACATCTTCCTTATCCATTCATCTGTTTATGGACACTTAGGTTGCTTCCATATCCTGGCTACTGTAAATAGAGCTGCAGTGAACATTGTGGCACATGACTCTTTTTGAATTATGTTTTTCTCAGGATATATGCCCAGTAGTGGGATTACTGGGTCATATGGTAGTTCTATTTTTAGTTTTTTAAGGAACCTCCATACTGTTCTCCATAGTGGCTGTATCAATTTACATTCCCACCAACAGTGCAGGAGGGTTCCCTTTTCATCACACCCTTTCCAGCATTTATTGTTTCTAGCTTTTTTGATAATGGCCATTCTGACCAGCATGAGGTGATACCTCATTTTAGTTTTGATTTGCATTTCACTAATAATTAGTGATGTTGAGCATCTTTTCATGTGCCTCTTGGCCATCTGTATGTCTTCCTTGGTGAAATGTCTATTTAGGTCTTCCGCCCATTTTTTAACTGGATTGTTTGTTTTTTTTGATATTGAGCTCCATGAGCTGTTTGTATATTTTGGAGATTAATCCTTTGTCAGTTGCTTCATTTGCAAATATTTTCTCCCATTCTGAGGTTTGTCTTTTTGTCTTGTTTATGGTTTCCTTTGTGGTGGAAAAACTCTTAAGTTTAATTAAGTCCCATTTGTTTATTTTTATTTCTGTTACTCTAGGAGGTGGGTCAAAAAAGATCTTGCTGTGGTTTATGTCAAAGAGTGTTTTTCCTATGTTTTCCTCTAAAAGTTTTATAGTTTCTTGTCTTACATTTAGGTCTTTAATCCACTTTGAGTTTATTTTTGTGTATGGTGTTAGGTAGTGTTCTAATTTCATTTTTTTACATGTAGCTGTCCAGTTTTCCCAGCACCACTTATTGAAGAGGCTGTCTTTTCTCCATTGTATGTTCTTGCCTCCTTTGTCGTAAATTAGGTGCCCATACGTGTTTGGGTTTATCTCTGGGCATTCTATCCTGTACCATTGATCTATATTTCTGTTTTTGTGCCAGTACCATACTGACTTGATTACTGTAGCTTTGTGGTATTGTTTGAAGTCAGGGAGCCTGATTCCTCCAGCTCTGTTTTTCTTTCTCAAGATTGCTTTGGCTATTTGGGGTCTTTTGTGTTTCCATACGAATTTTAAGAGTTTTTGTTCTAATTCTGTGAAGAATGCCATTGGTAGTTTGATAGGGGTTGCATTGAATCTGCAGATTGCTTTGGGTAGTATAGTCGTTTTCACAGTATTGATTCTTCCAATCCAAGAACATGGTATATTTCACCATCTGTCTATGTCATCTTTGATTTCTTCTATCAGTGTTTTACAGTTTTCTGAGTACAAGTCTTTCGCCTCCTTAGGCACATTTATTCCTAGGTATTTTATTCTTTTTGTTGCAATGGTAAATGGGAGTGTTTAAAAACAGCTTTTAAATTTTCCTTCAGCTTTGGCTCCCTTCCAAAATACCATTCTTTTGCTTCACTTCACATCTAAAAATCTTGGGAGAAGAGACTCCCAAAGCCTGCCCTCCTTATGGCTAAAACTGAATTACTAATGCCCTGATTCAACCAATACCTTTCACTATTCGTTCCATCTGAACTTTGTAACTTTTGACATTGTTGGCCCACCTTTCCCATCTTGGACTCTGACCTCTCTTGACTTCCTGACACCACACTCTCCCACCTCTCTGACCCCATCACTGCCCGGGCTCCTTCCCTGGCCCCTCTTTCCCTGCCTTGCTTTTGGATGCTTGTGTCCTCAGGTGTCCTGCTAGACTCTCTCTGTCCACACCTTTCTCTGGGAAGCCTCTCTCACTTACGTGGCTTCTGTTACTTGCTATTTGCTAATTGTCTACAAACTACTTACATGTCCCCTAGTTGTTTCTTTCCTGAACTTCAGATCAATATTTTTAGTCAGTTCCAACTGCTGGAACTTCAAACTCAGTATGTCCAAAGCCAAAGCTGCAATTTCCCCTGTCCCCCCACCAAACCCCCTTTCTATAAAGTGAGTAATCATACATCCAGGTATTCGAAGCAGAAACCTTAAACGTCTAGTCAATTCTATTCTAAGCCTAAAAATTTGAAATAATCCTTGAAAATTTTGTTTTACAAAATTGATCAATGAAAACCACAGGGTTCACGGGGAAAATGAGCACAACACTCAAAAACTTCATCAGTGACATTTAAAAAAAAAGAGATAGAAACCTATTAAATGGTAGCATGGTCTTACACATGTTCAGTAGTTGAGAAATACATAAATAATAGAATAAATGTGGCACTTTCAAAAGACCTGAAGTTTGCTTGGGGAAGTGGGCATCCGAAGGGCTGCAGTTTGTGGGTTATTGTGAAGTGGTGGAAATCAGGCAGAAAGTTGTAACCCCAGATGTGGATAAGTGTGACTCATAACACACATGGTGAACTGAGGAAGCTGGTAAATGTCTGAGGGGCGTGTGTGTGTGTGTGTGTGTGTGTGTGTGTGTGTGTATGCATGTGTATCATGTATTCCTAAACTAGGTGCAGTTCACCTAGTGTTTTTTGAGGGACAGGTATGCTCAAAATGTTCCCTAATAGCTCAGTAGGGGTGGAACAAATTTGAATTCTCAAAGCAAAGACTATAGTTGAACTACTGTGTCCTGAAAAACTCCATCTTTTCACCCACACAGGCCCTTGGTCGTGAATTCCCATGCATTTTGCCCCTATTCACATCCGTTCTCTTCTCTTCACTTCTTCGCCGTCCCTGCCGCTGCGGCTCCAACCGGGATGCTCATCACCTCCCATGGCAACAGCCACCCACGCTCTTTCCACTGCGAGGGCCCTGTCCCGCCCCCATCAGAGGCTTGGAAACTGCCACACCTGCAGGCGTATCCCTGAGCAAATATCCGCTGGCGAGGGCTTCTGTTACTTGATAAGGACATAGCCCCTGATCCCTGAGCCATTTGTTCATTTTAAGATGGGGCAGTGATAGCTTTCCAACAGAGTTGTCGTGAGGATTAAAGGAGGGAATCTGTGTAAAGCATCAACACGGCATCGGGCACATAGAAGGCATTCAGTAAGTGACTATTCTTCTTCCCCTTTCCTATTTCTCAATTTAAAAATAGGATTTTAAAATATTAAGAATACATGTAGTGACTCTACACTTTCCGTGGGATCTAGTGCGATCCTTTGAGAAGGGCTTAGAAGACCCTCTCAACCTGGATCTGCCACAGCTTTCAGCTTTGTATTTTTTATCCCCAGCCCAGCTCCCAAGTCACCTCCTTTCTGAAATCTTCCCAACTGCCTCCCTCATCCAGGAAAAAACTTTGTCTTTCCCCATGAACCCCACCATGCAATGTACATACACCTCTGATATAGCATCTCCCTAGTCCTCTGTAGTAGATGCAGGTTGCCACCTGCCAAACACCCAGAGCTCTCACCCCATTCTCCTTTGCTAACAGAGCTCAGTTTTATTCAGGTATCTACTCCTGCCCCCATGAGACTCGAGGATGGTGACCTCATTCTCAGCATTAGGAATAGAACCTAACTAGTCTGTGCCTGTCAGAGTTATCTCATTCCCTTTGCCAGTGATGAAGTTTGGGATGGGCACATGACCTGATTCTGGGAACTAAGACATGAAAGAACATCTGCTGGGAAATTTGTGAGAAGTGTCCTCTTTTCTTAAAAAAAAAAAAAAAAGATACAGGAAGAAATGGTTTTCTTTCTTCCTTTGGCTGTTGTGATATCTGATGTGATGGCTGGAACTGCTGCAGCCATATTATCTCTAGCCTGGTTTAGACACCAATGCACATAGAACAGGGCAAATTCAAGAGTATTACAGAGAAGAGGAACTAAAATTTATGTAATGTTCATGGCAACTGCCCTACCTCTGGACTATTTGATATTTGAGGCAATAAATGTCTTTATTGTTCAAGCCATTCTGAGTTAGGTTTTCTGTCACTTGTAGTGGAACACATCTTGATGAAAATTGGCATTAGAGTTATTTATGAGTCTCTCTCCCCAGTGATGTTGAGAACTCCAAAGAATGCCTTTGATTTTATACCCCCAGCACTAGGAAGCCCATGCCACTTACTGGATACTCAGCAAATTTTTGTTGGATGGACAGATGGATGGATAGATGGACAGATGAATCTTCTGGCATCCTGCCCATTGTGCTTTCCAGTATCTGCCTCCTTCTCAAATATCCTGCTAATCCTTTTATCCTTGACATTAGATGAAATATCAAGGGGAGGTAAGGTGTTTAGTCAGGAAGCCATAAAACAGAAAGGCAGCCAAGATTGGTATTCTAGGAGTGCCTCAAGGTTAGTCAGGGTTCTTTCCAATGTCCCACAGCTGCTTTCATTCTCAACTCTGGCAAGAGCCTAGAGAAGATAAGCTATACATAGGAAGGTACCCATGCATTAAATCCAAGAAGCAAGGTCAACATTTTGTAACAAAATTGGAGCATGATGACCTGTATTCCCAAACCACTGAAGTACCAACAAGCAGTCACTGAAGCGCCCGAAACCAGGGCCAAGTTTTCTTTGCAGACAGTAGTGTGCTGTAAACTGGCTCTTTGGAAGGAAAGCTGTAATTTGTAATGTTGTCCTCATTGTGTAAATTCTCCCCCACCCCCAGAGCTGATTTCAAGTAACCAAATGCTGAGCAGCTGGCTTGCGAGTATAACCTGGCTCCAGCACACTCTACCTACAGGGCAGTGCTAGCTCTGCTCAAGAGGCAAGAGCAACATTGGCCAAGGCTCTGGAATTCCAAACCACGTGGGACTCTGATTCCCTCTCTCAGGAAGGGCACCTCCATCTACCCAGTTGCCCAAGGGCGAAAGTCATGGAGAGCTGCTTTACGGCCCCCTCTGCCCACTTCTAAACAGTGACCCCATCTGCTCTCTTCCACCTCCGAAATATCCTTCAAACCCACCTATTTAGCTCCCTCCCCTCTGCTCCTGCCAGGTCCAGGCCTTTATCTTCTCTGGCCCAGACATGGTCTCTTAATTGGTCTCCCTTCATCCATTTTCACCCTCTGAGTAAGTGTATTCTTCATATTGTGCCTGAGTCATCCTCTGAAAATGCAAATCTGATCATGTTAGTCTTTTGAGGAAAACCTTCACTGGCTCCCTTTAGCTTTAGGATTATGCCTAGTCCTTACCACTCTAGATGCAGCCCTACGTGCGTGGCCCCTCCTTTACTAGCATTAACCCACAACCCCGGCCCTGGCTTACTATGCTTCAGCCTCTTTAATGTTGTTTTGGTCCCCCCCGCCCCCCCCCCCCATGAGTCCATGCTTTTTCATGCCTAGAGTCTTTATATGTTTCTTTTCCCTTCCCTGGAAAGCTCTTCCCCTCCCCTCTTTATCTCCTCTATTCCTACTCATCCTTCTTAAGTCTCAGCTTAAAATCAATTCCTCCAGAAAGCCTTCCCTTGGATCCTCAGACTAGGTCAGATCCTCCTTTTTTAGATTCCAAAACATCCTGCATTTCTCTTTCCAGTTACCCTTTACCTGCCTTCCCCCCTGGGCCATCAGCTTTCTCACTGCTTATGGTGAGAAATGCTAGGCTCTGGAGGTAGCATTTTCCACATAGCAGCCAGAGTGGTCCTTCTAAAAGGCAAGTCAGTTTTTATCACTCCTCTGTTCAAAATTCTGAATGGCTTTGCATCTCTCTTGGTATAAGCTTCAAGGTCTGTACGAGGGCCTCTAAAGCCCTACAGGTCTGGCATCTTCGGTCACTCTTGTCCTCTCTTACTCTGCTCTAGCCACACTGGCTTCCTTGCTTTCCCTTGACTATGGCAAACATAATCCTGCCTCAGGACCTTTGCATGTGCTGTTTCTTCTGCAAGAAAACCACAAGGCTCACTCCCTCATTTTCTTCAGATCTCTGCTCAGATGTTACCTTATCAGAGAAGCCTTCATGGTCCAACCTACCTCACTCTGATATTTGTTTTCCAAAACCACCAAGGAATTCTCTGATTCTCAGTGGACACTGATTGGGTATCCTACAAATTAAGTTAAGTTCTGACACTATCTACCTGGAGATAGTGTTATAATCCACAGGTTAAGAGCTCAGTCCCATAAGACGGCCTCCACTTCAGAGGCCAATCACAAGTCCAGGTTGTTGCCTGTGCTTCTAACTGACTAGCTGTAAACGGGAGATTCCTACAACTCCCTCCTCGGGTTTGATTAATTTGCTAGAGTGGCTCAAAGAAAGCAGAGAAACATTTACTTACATTTACCAGTTTATTATAAAGGATATTATAAAGGATAAAAATGAACACCAGATGAAGCAGTACATAGGGCAAGGTCTGGAAGGGTCCCAAGCATAGGAGCTTCTGTCCCCATGTAACTGGGGTGTGCAACCCTCTGGCATGTGAATGTATTCACCAACCCCCAAACTCATCAAACCTTTCTCTCTCTCTCTTTCTTTTTTTAAGTTGAAGTATAGTTGATTTGCAATGTTGTGTTAGTTTCAGGTGTACAGCAAAGTGATTCAGCTATATATATATATATATATCTGTATATATATGTGTGTGTGTATATATATGTGTGTATATATATATACACACACACACACACACACACATATATATATATATATATTCCTTTTCAAATTCTTTTCCCATATAGGTTATTACAAAATACTGAGTATATATATATATATATATATATATGCACACACACACAGACACACACACACACACACACATATATATATATATATTCCTTTTCAAATTCTTTTCCCATATAGGTTATTACAAAATACTGAGTATATTTCCCTGTGCTATGCAGTAGGTCCCAAATCTCATCGTTCAAGAGTTTTTATGGAGCTTAATCTGTAGCCCCCTCCTTCCCTGTCCCAGAAGTCAGTGGTGGGGCTGAAAGTTACAACCTTCTAATCTCAGGGTCTTTCTGGTGGCCACCCCCATCCTGAGAGCCTATCTAGTGGCCCCATGCTAAGTCGTCTCATTAGCATAAATTCAGGTGTGCTCAAAAGGGGCTCGTTAATGAATACAAAAGACACTCCTATCACTCAAGACATTCTGAGGGTTTTAGGAGCTTTGTGACAGGAATTGGGAACAAAGACTAAATATATTTCACGTTATACCACACCTAGCAAACCCTCATCTCATCAGTATCTCTCCCCTTTGCCTTGCTTTTTTTTTCCTTCTTAGCCCTTATCACAACATGACAGATTACATACTTATTGGCTCATTTGTTTATTGCCTGTCTCTTCCCCTCTAGAAGATGAGCTCCAGGAGAGCAAGGATTTCATCTATTTTGATCACTCTGTGCCCCTGCCATCCAAAACAGCACCTGGCCTAACAGTACTTCCCTTGTAATGATGTGTTCAATTGCTGAATCCTGGAAAGTTTTGTGGAGGAAACTCAGAATGGCTCTGGTACCCTGCTGGTTATTTTTAGTTACTTTGACCCCAGGTGATACGTTTACTTGTATTTTCTGGTAATATCCTTCCAGCATTGGTCACTCTACTTTTCCACGAATTCACCTTTGTGTGGAGAAAATAGTCTCCTGGGCCATAGTTCTAGCACTTACCATGTACAGTTAGATGCAGCTTTTGAGAAGAAGAAATAGAAGCGTTTGTGGAGACTAAAATCTCCCTGTGCTTTGGCACAGTCTGAGGAAAAAGGAAAGATACTTTAATAACAAAGGTCAGAGGCACAGTTTATTTTATCCTCTGTCCGTCAGAAGAAATTACTTTTAGTTTAAAGAACAGTCCCAGGTAATTTCTATCAGTAAACAAAGGGAATTTGAAAGTGAATGGATTAACATACCCATATTTGCTCAGTACAAACCAATCAAAAGAGTTTCTTTTGTTCCTTCTTGTCTTAAGGAAAGGATAGTATCAGAGGGTAGGGGGTTTTCTGGGATTCCTTAGAAACGACTTGAAAGTGATAGATCAGATTTGGAGTGAGGGGTGGTTCATGTCCATTAGAAAGGGTGGGGGAGAGAGAGAGAGTCAGAGACAGAGAGAGAAACAGAGATGCATCTGAATTTCTAACATTGCCATGAGAAATGCCATCTCCTGGTTGGGCTAGAACTGAACCCCTGTCCTGCCACGAGGCTGACTAGATGCTTCTTGGGCCATTTCGACTGCCCTCTATCCTTGTCTAACCTTGGTGCTGCCCTGACTTGCTGCTTTGGCTGGAGAAGTTCTTTAACATACTTCAAGCTCTGTTTGTAAAGTGCAGCCTGGACCCTGTAGAGCAGGATGCTCAAGTGCACAGGCTCTAGAACTTGATGGCTTGGCTTCTAATCCTGGCTCTGTAAGGCACCAGATTCCTAAATTGGGCAAGTTATTTAACCTCTCTCACATGTAAAATGAGGAAGGCATGTACCCACCACTTAAGGTTGTTATAAGGATTAAGTGATGGCTTAATCCAGAACGGTGTCTGGACTTCCAGACTCCCTGGGCAGACTTGGGACAGACAGTGTCAGGACAGGCAGCGTCTGGATCCTGGAAGCCCTGTGTGTGTTTTTTGTCACCAACTTGTGTGTCCCTGAATGAGTTTCTTATCCAGAATCTTTACTTTCTCTGTTTACAAAATGATGGGCAACCATTGCCAGCACACCTGCTCAGAGGCTTGTCAGTATGGGGATGCATTAGTGGGAGCGGGAAAGGACCTTCCTTGGCAGGTGTGAGGAGTGACATAGAAGCTTGGCAATGGTGTGCAAGCTCGCCCTTGGCCTGACTGTTTAGTCCTAGCGTGGGGACAACGGCAGTGTTGCCACACAATGATGTCAGGAGCTAGGCACACATGTCAGAGAGGAAGATTCACAGACTACAGCTAGGATATGTACACTCTACAGAGATGAGAAGAAAAACAGAGCAAACTCCCACACATGCTGTCCTATGGCACCAATACCTATTCTCCAGCCACCTGAAAAATTTGCCTGCAGGGATGGCAATGAAAACGTGGCCTTACTCGCTGGACAAGGTCTGGAAAATGTGAATGAGGAAAAAAAGCTTACGGTTCCATCGGAAAATGCCGTGTATCTCACGAATGCAGCAGAAGCTCTGGCTGTTGTTAAATGGGAGGGGCTGGTCACAAAGCAGAGGGGAGAGCTCAGAGTCCCTCAGAGCCAGCTGTGGTCTCAGAGGGCATTCCCAAGGGAATGAGTGATGCTGGGCTGCATTCCAGGAAGACAACATCTCCGTGGGAGGAGGAAAACGAGTGCTCTGGCCTCTGCTGCTCCTTATAGCTGGTGGATTACAATCCCCTACCATGGGCACATAGTAGCTCCCTCCTGCCCCTACTATGGGCAGAGCCTATAAAGACAACAGCTGAAGCCATCATGCTACGTACTTGGGGTAGAGACCCAGATTTTAATCATTTGGAGATGGTTTAAAGACCCATAAGTAAGTGAGAGGAAAAGGACATAGAGCAAAAGTCCAGCCAAGGGGGAGAAGAGGGAAAGGATGGGGACCAAGTCTGAAGGAGACTGCACGCAATCCACAATTGGGGACACATTGTGCTGGTCACCGAGGCGGGAGAAACTCAGCCCTCCTGGAATTAGCAACTCAGGAAAGCCAAAGACACAAGTACAAAATAATGCCAGGACAGCTATAAAGCAAAAGTCAACCAGTACAATAATGAAAAACCCCAAAGAGGGATTGCATAGAAGTAAAGAATATTCTGGGGCAGTTGGTGAAGGCTGCTTAAGAAGTGAGTTCTGAGCCAGGCTGAGTTGAGAAGAGGATGAGAGATGTACGCTGAGTCAAGGAGAGAGAAGGAAGGTTAAGGCACCATTTCAAAGGAGGCTGAGTTTTTTTTAAATTGAAATATAGTTGATTTACAATGTATTAATTTCTACTATACAGCAAAGTGATTCAGTTATACATATACATACGTCTTTTTCATATTCTTTTCCATTATGGTTTATCACAGGATATTGAATATAGTTCCCTGTGCTATACAGTAGGACCTTGTTGTTTATCTTGTTTGCATCAGCTAACCCAAAGCTCCCACTCCATCCCTCCCCCCACACCCCATGCAAAGGAGGCTGAGCTCTGCAACATGATGCACTGGAGAGACAAACTTGGATGTGAATCCCAGCAGCTTGATTTACAGCTCTGTGACTTTAGGGTTCTCTCAACTTGACTTTCCCATCATTGTAAAGTAAGCATTATAATATCTCCTTCTTGGGTAATTGTGAATAAATAAGATAATGTATATTAGAGGGCCCAGCATTGTGCTTAGCATGCAGTAGGCACTTAATATGTGGTAGTTCCCTTTCTCTTTCCAGTCTTTCATATAAACCCATTGCTCAGGCTCCAATCAGCATAAAGTCATGTTCTTTTACATCTGGTAGAGGTCATTACTTGCTCCAGAGTTATCCTGTGCTCTCAGGTTCTAAAAAGAAAGTGGCTCAAAAGAGAGTAAAAATACCAAAAATGGAATTGTGACAAAGTAATCACTGTTCTGGAACTTCCTGTTTGTCTATTTCCTCCAGCTTCTTGAGAATGGGAACCATGTGTTATATCCCCAGTGCTCAACACAGTGTCTGGCACACAGTTAAACCCTGATAAATATTTTCAAGATGAATGGAAATAGGTGAGGAAAAATGGGGAGATGGCCAAAGAATTAGATGTGATTACACAGAGAGCACTATGAGAAACTGAGTGAAAGAATAAAAAAAAAAAAAGCACACAAACAAGGAAGAGAAGAATGTCTTTAAGACTCGAAGAGGGGCTTCCCTGGTGGCGCAGTGGTTGGGAGTCCACCTGCCGATGCACGGGACACGGGTTCGTGCCCCGGTCCGGGAAGATCCCACATGCCGCAGAGCAGCTGGGCCCGTGAGCCATGGCCGCTAAGCCTGCGCGTCCGGAGCCTGTGCTCCGCAACGGGAGAGGCCACAACAGTGAGAGGCCTGCATACTGCAAAAAAAAAGAAAAACTCGAAGAGGATTAGACAGATCACCACATATACATGGTAAATAATCAAAGAAAAGAGCAAGAATAGAAATGAGAGAGACAGAGAGAGAAAAAGAGAGAAATTGACAGAGTCATTCCCAACTTGTAAAAGCCATAGGGATTCTACAACGCAGAACAGCTGGGTCCCGTGTCCTGCTAAGACAATGCAATGGGCTTTTTCAGTTATAGGAGGAAGAACAAGGAAGACACAGTCCTTTTGCTTGGGGCAAGATGTGTAATTATAACAGATGACAGAGAAAACAGAGCTACTGGGTCCGGCAGTGCTCCTGCCTCCCAGGAAGAGAAGAAGCTCTTCATCCTGGAAGGGGAGCTACAGGGAGTGGTGAGGACGAACAGAAGCCAGGGGTCCAGAGCTCCGAGCATCCCAGGTGGATGTGAGTCTCTCCGTCCAAGTAAGGTATGTCATCTCAGAAGTCAGAAGGAACTTGTTGCAGATAAACTTGCTGTCCTCGTGACCTGTGACAGGCCATAAAGACCTGGAATGTTGTTTTTAAACTCAAGGGGAGCAAAGGATAAAAAACGAGATCTCAATTTAACTCAGACCAGTTGTTTCCAAATGATGGCTCTCAGATCCCTCCTGATGCCCTTTTTTAAAAAATGCAGTCTGAGGCTACAGAACTCAAACATAGAAAACTGGTCAAAGCAGAGATGCTCTGGGTGTCACAGGGAAAGAAGGCTAGGAACACCCCCATTTTGCCTCCCCCTCTTCCCCTGGAAAGGGGGCATACTCTGAGACACTCTATTGAACCCTAGAGTGAAAACCACCTCTCTAGATCAGGAAAGTTGACATTTGCTGAATAAATCATTCGTTAGCTCCTATAAAGGGAAGCAGTGAACCCTGGAGGCCAGCAAGCTAGGGTTGCCTAGGAAAGAACAAGGCCAGACCAACTTCATTTCGTTTTTCATAGGCTGTTGGTGGAATGCTACAGCAGAGTTCATCAAGACTTGAGCAGCATGTATAACAGCATCTTTCATTATAGCATTACAAACAAAATGAAGTTTCTATAATGATGTCATTGGGTGGATGCAACACTATTAAGACCATCCCCAAAAGTTGTTGGTTAAAGGGTTAATGCAAACTTTGGGGGAATTTCTAATGGACTGCCAAGGGGCTCTTTTCAGTCGGCTCTTTTTTGACATTTTAATCAATAATTCTAGCAATAATTACCTTTCATTGGATGCTTAATATATTTGAGGCATGGTGCTAAGCACTTTATATTCAATCCTAAAGGCAGGTACCATTTTTATCTCCACTTCATAGGCTCAGAATGGACAATTAGTTTATTCAACATCATATAACTAGCAAGTGGAGGAGTGAGGACTATGCCTGATGGATTCCAAAAACTTTGCTATTACCCAGATGAAGACATTGGTGACACTCTTATGACATGAAACTATCAGGGATAAGTAATGAGTCAGATAATAAAATTATCATCCAAAAAGATCAGCATTTCAAAATGGTGGATCACATTTAAAATAATGAATGTAAACAGAAAGAATAACTGAAGGTCTAAAACAAAACAAACAAAAAACAACAGCAAAAAAACCCCAAACAAACCCACTACCTACCTCCAGGATAGGAGAGATATGGCTTAACAGCAGCACGTGTAAAAGAGTCTTAGAGGTTTTAATTAAAGACAGACTTGTCATGAGTAAATGGTGAAATATAGCTTCCAAAAATGTTAACACGAACTTGAGCCATATTAATAGGCTTACAGGGTCCCAAACAAAGGAAGGCCCAAGTCTGCTCAGACCTGCAGTGTCCTTGCAGATATGTCATTGTCATAACTGCAGTGTTCTGTGCTGGGAAGCACATTAGAAGAGGGATGGTGATAAAAAGAAATCCAGTCAAGATGGCAAAAGATGTGGAAATGATCTGGGAATACTTATCCTAGAAAAAGTAGAGACTGGGAATAGGAGAGCCATTTGCAAATATATGAAGGGCCACTTCTCAGGTTGCTACTTGTAGCAGGAGTGTACTTTGCTCTAGCAGAGAGAACCAGCCTGTAGGGACACTCTGACTGTGTGTCTTCAATATTTATGACCAATAGAGGCCCCAGGACCTGGCCACCAGATGGAGTTTCCAATGCTAATCTTCCAAACAAGTCTTTGGAGAGTTTCAGGTAAAGATGGCAAAGAAAACTGGTTCCCAGATTAATATGCAATAATATGCAAATAATAAAACCTACCTCTCCAAACAAAACAAAAACAACCAACTAACCAATAAACATACAAAGAAGCTTCACTAACAACAACCAGACAAGGAGAAAAGTACAACTTCTTCCAGAGGGCAGACAGCAGAAGCAAGAAGAATTACAATCCTGCAGCCTGTGGAACGAAAACCACATTCACAGGAAGACAGACAAAATGAAAAGGCAGAGGACCATGTACCAGATAAAGGAACAAGGTAAAACCCCATAAAAACAACTAAATGAAGTGGAGATAGGCAACCTTCCAGAAAAAGAATTCAGAATAATGATAGTGAACATGATCCAGGACCTCAGAAATAGAATGGAGGCAAAGATTGAGAAGATACAATAAATGTTTAACAAAGATCTAGAAGAATTAAAGAACAAACACCTAGAAGAAATAAAGAATAAACAGAGATAAACAATACAATAACTGAAATGAAAAATACACTAGAAGGAATCAATAGCAGAATAACTGAGGCAGAGGAACGGATAAGTGACCTGGAAGACAGAATGGTGGAAATCACTGCCATGGAACAGAATAAGGAAAATGAATGAAAAGAAATGAAGATATCCTAGAGACCTCTGGGACAACATTAAACACAACAACATTCGCATTATAGGGGTCCCAGAAGGAGAAGAGAGAGAGAAAGGACCTGAGAAAATATTGGAAGAGATTATAGTCAAAAAATTCCCTAACATGGGAAAGGAAATAGCTACCCAAGCCCAGGAAGCACAGAGAGTCACAGGCAGGAAAACCCAAAGAGAAACACACCGAGACACATAGTAATCAAACTGACAAAAATTAAAGACAAAGAAAAATTATTAAAAACAACAAGGAAAAGACGACAAATAACATACACAGGAACTCCCATAAGGGTAACAGCTGATTTCTCAGCAGAAACTCTACAAGCCAGAAGGAATTGGCATGATATTTTTAAAGTGATGGAAGGGAAGAACCTACAACCAAGATTACTCTACCCAGCAAGGATCTCATTCAGATTTGACAGAGATATCAAAAACTTTACAGACAAGCAAAAGCTAAGAGAATTCAGCACCTCCAAACCAGCTCTACAACAAATGCTAAAGGAACTTATTTAAATGGGAAGCACAAGAGAAGAAAAGGACCTACAAAAACAAACCCAAAACAATTAAGAAAATGGTAATAGGAACATACACATCAATAATTACCTCAAATGTGAATGGATTAAATGCTCCAACAAAAGACACAGGCTTGCTGAATGGATACAAAAACAAGACCCATATATAAGCTGTGTACAAGAGACCCACTTCAGACCTAGGGACACATACAGACTGAAAGTGAGGGGGTGGAAAAAGATATTCCATGCAAATGGAAATCAAAAGAAAGTTGGAGTAACATATTCACATCAGATAAAATAGATTTTAAAATAAAGAATGTTACAAGAGACAAGGAAGGGCACTACATAATGATCAAGGGATCAATCCAAGAAGAAGATATAACAATTATAAATATATATGCACCCAACATAGGAGCACCTCAATACATAAGGTAACTGCTAACAGCTATAAAAGAGGAAATCAACAGTAACACAATAATAGTGAGTAACTTTAACACGTCACACCAATGGACAGATCATCCAGACAGAAAATTAATAAGGAAAAACAAGCTTTAAATGACACAGTAGATCAGACAGATTTAATTGATATGTATAGGACATTCCAACTGAAAAGGGCAGATTACACTTTCTTCTCAAGTGCACAGGGAACATTCTCCAGGATAGATCACATCTTGGGTCACAAATCAAGCCTAAGTAAATTTAAGAAAATTGAAATCATATCAAGCATCTTTTCCAACCACAACAATATGAGATTTGAAATTAATTACAGGGAAAAAAATGTAAAAAACACAAACACATAGAGGCTAAACAATACCTTACTAAATAACCAAGAGATCACTGAAAAATCAGGAAATAAAAAAATACCTAGAGACAAATGACAATGAGAACATGACAATCCAAAACCTATGGGATGCAGCAAAAGCAGTTCTAAGAGGGAAGTTTATAGCAATACAAGCCTACCTCAAGAAACAACAAACATCTCAAATGAACAATCTAACCTTACACCTACAGGAACTAAAGAAAGAAGAAGAAACAAAACCCAAAGTTAGCAGAAGGAAAGAAATCAGAAAGATCAGAGCAGAAATAAATGAAATAGAAACAAAGAAAACAATAACAAAGATCAGTAAAACTAAAAGCTGGTTCTTTGAGAAGATAAACAAAATTGATAAACCTTTAGCTAGACTCATCAAGAAAAAGAGGGAGAGGACTCAATAAAATTAGAAACGAAAAGGAGAAGTTACAATGGATACTGCAGAAATACGAAGCATCCTAAGAGACTACTACAAGCCAAAAAAAAATTGGCAGACTACTACTCTGCCAATAAAATAGACAAGGTGGAAGAAATGGACAAATTTTTAGAAAGGTATAACCTTCCAAGACTGAACCAGGAAGAAATAGAAAATATGAACAGAGCAATCACAGGTAATGAAATTGAAACTGTGATTAAAAATCTTCCAACAAACAAAAGTCCAGGACCAGGTGGCTTCACAGGTGAATTCTATCAAACATTTAGAGAAGTACTAACACCTATCCTTCTCAAACTGTTCCAAAACATTGCAGAGGAAGGAACACTCCCAAACTCATTCTACGAAGCCACCATCACCCTAGTACCAATACCAGACAGAGATACTACAAAAAAACAATATTACAGACCAATATCACTGATGAATATAGATGCAAAAATCCTCAACAGAATACTAGCAAACAGAATCAAACAGCACATTAAAGGATCATACACCATGATCAAGTGGGATTTATCCCAGGGATGCAATGATTCTTCAATATATGCAAATCAATCAGTGTGACACACCGTATTAACAAACTGAAGAATAAAAATCATATGATCGTCTCAATAGATGATCATAAGCAGAAAAAGCTTTTGACAAAATTCAACACCCATTTATGATAAAAACTTTCCAGAAAGTGAGCATAGAGGTAACCTACCTCAAAATAGTAAAGGCCATATATGACAAATCCACAGCAAACATCATTCTCAATGGTGAAAAGCTGAAAGCATTTCCTCTAAGATCAGGAACAAGACAAGCATGTCCACTGTCGCCACTGTATTTCAACATAGTTTTGGAAGTTTTAGCCACAGCAGTCAGGGAAGAAAAAGAAATAAAAGGAGTACAAATCAGAAAAGAAGAAGTAAAACTGTCACTGTATTCAGATGACATGATACTATACTTAGAGAATCCTAAAGATGCCACCAGAAAACTACTAGAACTAATCAAAGAATTTGGTAAAGTTGCAGGATACAAAATTAATGCACAGAAATCTCTTGCATTCCTATACACAAACAATGAAAGATCAGAAAGAGAAATTAAGGAAACAATCCCATTCACCATTGCAACAAAAAGAATAAAATACCTAGGAATAAACCTACCTAGGGAGGTAAAAGGCCTGTAGTCAGAAAACTATAAGACACTGATGAAAGAAATCAAAGATGACACAAACAGATGGAGAGATATATCATGTTCTTGGATTGGAAGAATCAATATTGTGAAAATGACAATACTACCCAAAGCAATCTTCAGATTCAGTGCAATCCCTATCAAATTACCAATGGCAGTTTTTACAGAACCAGAACAAAAAATCTTAAAATTTGTGTGGAGACACAAAAGACCCCAAATAGCCAAAGCAATCTTGAGGGAAAAAAACGGAGCTGGAGGAATCAGACTCCCTGACTTCAGACTATACTACAAAGCTAGAGTAATCAAGACAGTATAGTACTGGCAGAAAAACAGAAATACAGATCAATGGAACAGGATAGAAAGCTCAGAGATAAACCCACACACCTGTGGTCAACTAATCTATGCCAAAGGAGGCAAGGATACACAATGGAGAAAAGACAGTCTCTTCACTAGGTGGTGCTGGGAAAACTGGACAGCTACATGTCAAAGAATGAAATTAGAACACTCCCTAACACCATACACAAAAATACACTCAAAATGGATTAAAGACCTAAATTTAAGACCGGACACTATAAAACTCTTAGAGGAAAACATGGGAAGAAACTCTTTGATATAAACCACAGCAACATCTTTTTTGACCCATCTCCTAGAGTAATGGAAATAAAAACAAAAATAAACAAATGGGACCTAATGAAACTTAAAAGCTTTTGCACAGCAAAGGAAACCATAAACAAGACAGCCCTCAGAATGGGAGAAAATATTTGCAAACAAATCAAAGGACAAAAGATTAATCTCCAAAATATATAAGCAGCTCATGCAGCTCAATATTAAAAAAACAAGCAACCCGGGCTTCCCTGGTGGCGCAGTGGTTGAGAGTCCACCTGCCGATGCAGAGGACGTGGGTTCGTGCCCTGGTCCGGGAGGATCCCACATGCGGCGGAGCGGCTGGGCCCGTGGGCCATGGCCACTGGGCCTGCGCGTCTGGAGCCTGTGCTCCACAACGGGAGAGACCACAGCAGTGAGAGGCCTGCATACCACAAAAAACAAAACAAAACAAAAAAAACAAGCAACCCAATAAAAAAATTGGGCAGAAGACCTAAATAGACATTTCTCCAACGAAGACATACAGATGGCCAAGAGGCACATGAAAAGCTGCTCAACATCACTAATTATTAGTGAAATGCAAATCAAAACTAAAATGAGGTATCACCTCACACCGGTTAGACTGGGCATCATCAGAAAATCTACAAACAGTAAATGCTGGAGAGGGTGTGGAGAAAAGGGAACCCTCTTGCAGTGTTGGTGGAAATGTAAATTGATACAGCCACTATGGAGAACAGTATGGAGGTTCCTTAAAAAACTAAAAGTAGAATTACCATATCACCCGGGAATCCCACTATTGGACATATGCCCAGAGAAAACCATAAATCAAAAAGGTACATGCACCCCAATGTTCATTGCAGCACTGTTTACAATAACCAGGTCATGGAAGCATCCTAAATGCCCATCGACAGACGAATGGGTAAAGAAGACGTAGTACTTATATACAATGGAATATTTACTCAGCCGTAAAAAGGGACGAAATTGGGTCATTTGTAGAGACGTGGAGGGACCTAGAGGCTGTCATATAGAGTGAAGTAAGTCAGAAAGAGAAAAACAAATATCATATATTAACACATATATGTGGAATCTACAAAAATGGTACAGATGAACCAGTTTGCAAGGCAGAAATAGAGACACAGATGTAGAGAACAAACGTATGGATACCAAGGGGAGAAAGTGTGGTGGGGGTTGGGGGGATGAATTGGGAGATTGGGATTGACATATATACACTAATATGTATAAAATAGATAACTAATAAGAACCTGCTGTATAAAAAATAAATAAATTTAAAAATTAAAAAAATGTTTTAAAAGTACAACTTCTTGCCAGACATTTTTTAAAGACTTATGAAATCCAGTTAGACAGGGGATGAATAGGTAAACTGTAGTAAACACAAACAAACAAACAAACAACCCTGCACAGGGATTTCCCTGGTGGCGCAGTGGTTAAGAATCCACCTGCCAATGCAGGGGACACGGATTCAAGCCCTGGTCTAGGAAGATCCCACATGCCGCAGAGCAGCTAAGCCCGTGCACCACGACTACTGAAGCCCAAGCACCTAGAGCCCGTGCTCTGCAACAAGAGAAGCCAATGCAATGAGAAGCCCGCACACAGCAACAAAGAGTAGCCCCGCTCACCGCAACTAGAGAAAGCCTGCGTGCAGCAACGAAGACCCAACACAACCAAATATATAAATAAAATAAATAAATAATTTTTTTTTTTTTTTTGCTGTACGCGAGCCTCTCACTGCTGTGGCCTCTCCCGTTGCGGAGCACAGGCTCCGGACGCGCAGGCTCAGCGGCCATGGCTCACGGGCCCAGCCGCTCCGCGGCATGTGGGATCTTCCCGGACTAGGGCACGAACCCGTGTCCCCTGCATTGGCAGGCGGACCCCCAACCACTGCACCACCAGGGAAGCCCAATAAATTTTTTTAAAAAACAAAAAACCCTGCCCAACACTCAATGCTAGGTGACAATAGAAGAACGTTTACCATCTGCTCAGAGAAAAGTTTTGTGACCTAACAATTTATCCAGTTTATCCTTTAAGAGTAAAGTAAATAGGCACATAGTCTCAAGCATGCAAGAGCTCGGTGTTTATTACTAGGGGTCCTTCTTGAATAAATTACTTATTGATAAAGTTGAAATGCAAGGCCCTAGGAGAGGAATCAAAATAGGGAAGTCAAAAAAGGAAAACGAATCAGAAATTAGCATTGAATCCTATGGGATTTATGCTATACATGTCGATGTAAATGTTAAAACCTTGACAAGGTAAATTTAATATAATCAAACTTCAGTTGTATTCAGAGGGGCACTGGGAACAAGCTATGAGTGTATACCAGGAAGTCAAAATATCTTGTCTAAAATTAAAACAGTTGTTTAAAGGCACTTTAACCTGTTGACTTTTGTTTTGTTTTCAATAATATTTTCATCTTAGTTGTAGGGGGCTCTTTGAGGAAGCAATATCTTGAGTGGTGAAGGTAACATGTATCTGAAGTTTGGTGCTTTCCTCTTTTCACTTCAAGTTCATTTATTTTCTTTTTTCCTTTTTTTTGAGTAATGTTAAATTTAATACTTTCCTAAAAATAGCGTGGATAGTATGGTAGATGCAATATTTAACATCTCTTCAGTTTCAGTCTACTGTGTCTTCCTGTTCTTCTGGGGCTTGGATGATACAAGTGGATCTGTATTTCCACACTCTTGCAGCTCCTGTTCCAATAGAATTTAGCAGCCACCAATCAGATGCACTTCTCTGAGATGAATTCAGCACAGAGTTCAGTGAGGGTAAGGTGGTGGCATTGGAGCTTCAGCAGTTACATCATGGCTCTGGAGCCCACAATTCCTTTGGGGCTTCTGACTCCTGTGTTGCAGCTAAGGCAACCCCGTGGTTCCTGAGCCACCACTGAGAACTAAGATGGTGACTTCCTTGTGGCCAGATCACCTTCGGGTGGTATATTAATTTCCTGTGGCTCCTGTAACAAATTACCACAAACTTGGTGGCTTAAAACAACAGAAAATTATTGTACTGTAGTTCTGGAAGCCCAGAGATCGAAGTTAGTATCACTGGGCTGAAACTGAGGTGCCAGCAGGGCCAGACTCCCTCAAGAGGCTCTAGGGAGAAATCTTCCTTGCTTCTTCCGTCTTCTGCTGGCTGCCGGCATTCCTTGGCTTGTGGCCACATCACTCTAATCTCTGCCTCTATCTTCAGTTGCCTTCTCCATTTTTGTCTGTGTTAAGTCTCCCTCTCCTCCCTCTTATAAGGATTCATTCACTTGTATCCATGCCTTTAGGGTCCACCTCGATAATCCAGGATAATCCTACCATGATAATCATCTCCTCAGTTTAATCACATCTGCAGAGACCCTGTTTCCCCATAAGGTAATATTGACAGGTTCCAGGGATTGGGACATGGATATATTTTAGGGCTTTTAGTATATACCATGAATGGCATGATCGTGGAGCCTGAATTTGGGGCAGTATCTTACTGGTTCTCCAGATTCCTGATTGTGGCAGAAGCAGACACTGCCTGACACACTAGTTCTAAAGCATTGTTCTGGAGATTATACCTAGAGGCCCAAGCCTGAAGCCTGATGCCTGGGTCCTTCCTGAATTCTGTTTGCACACAACTCCCTGTCTGCTTAAACTACAAGAGCTTTCTGTTACCTGCAACTGCGTCCTAATGGATACATACAAACATGGTCACATGTTGGTACAACTGTTTATATTTAGCTCTGTATACTTTTATCTGTGCATCTATATAGCTGAGCTGCATATTCACTATACTCCTATGTACAAAGAAAAGACACCACTTTGTGTTAAATAAATGCCCTGGTATTGGTTGGAAACTTCTTCAGCTATGTTGCGGTGGATGGAATACAAAGAAGGAGGGATTGACATTTTACTCCGATCTGGTAAACTTAATACAATGAAGTGGTTTAAGGAGTTCATTGCGGTAAATTCTCGGTCTCTCAGATTCTCCTTGCTCTTCTCCAAGGTGGAGTCTGTGGAGTTTATGGCCTCATGGAGTCATCAGCAGGGAGGGAAAGACAAAGTCCTCAAATCCACGCTCAACCCTCTGATCACCAGTGATCTCTGCTTTGCACTGGCAGTTGTAGGCTCTTTCCTGGACTGTGGCTTCTGAGGCACCCACCGCTGGCGTTTATGGCGCTGGCCTGTCGCCTCTGGTCTTGAAGTCCCACACGAGCAGGCTTCTGCCTGTCCACTGACCTTGCCAGCTCCTCTGCATTCCTGCCCTCAGTCATGCAGGAACTTCTGGGACGCTTGCAGGCCACACCAAGCCATGGGGGATAAAGAGCAAGACCTCAGGTTGAACTATCCTCCTGAGCCCCACAAAAGTTGCTGCACTATCGCCCTGTGCCCTATCGGAGGCGGGGGCATGCAGTGCCGCTCCAGAGATTGACAACCTCCTTGTAGGATGGGTGGGGAAGCCCTCCAGTTCTTTGACTTCGGTTAGCTATGTGGATGTTTTAAGATTCCCTCTGTGCATACAAGTTTAGTTCTGAGGCAGGTTGAAAACCAGAACTTTGTGTCTGACCTTCTCCATCTCTGTCTGACCCTTCTTCTCCTACAATTCCTGGAGTGAGAATTGGGCAGGTTTGGGGGTTTCTGTTTCATCTGTAGCACATCTGTCTTCTGATATGCTGTTCCTAGGGTAGCCAGCCTCATGACATGACCATCACACACCGGAGAGAGGGCCCCTGTATACCAGAGAAGAAGCTCTATGATCTAGTACTGATGTTAAAGGGGGAGATGACATAGCTTAAAAATCCTTTTCTCTCTTGATTACATCTGGCTTTCCTGAATATTTTCTTGTTTGAAATCAAGAGGTCAAGGAAGTTAGCTGTGATCCATGCTCCCTGTTCCAGGCCATACTTGTTCTTCCCCAGTAACAATAAGCCTTGTAACTCAACAACTCAACTCTGATGAGAGAAGGCTGCTGGAGAACCAATTCAGAAGGAAATTAGAATGGATCAGTTTCATATTTAAAAATATTAGCTGTTAATCTGTGCATTAAGTTATGTCTAGAATGATATCCACTAAATTTTCATCAAGGTTATTTTTGGATTCAAGCAATTGGTAATTACTTTATTCTTTGTACTTCCAGTTATTGCTTGGATTTTTAAAAATAAGCAGTAAGTCTAATAAAAATGTCCTTAAAAATTGGGTTTGAATCCTTTTTCTGCAACTCCCTTTTTTTTCCTTTATCAAGAACTAGCATCATATAGAACCTCCATAATTCAAGAGTCACTAATTCATTAATTGATTGGGCATCTACTGCGCTCCAGGTCATATGTTAGGCATTAAAAATTAAATAAATAAAAGTCATGTTGACCTTTTAGGAAACCACAATTTAGAGAAGAATACTAAGCACACAACTCTAACACGTTCTGATACGTATGATGACACCATTTCCTGACTTAACATGTCATGAAGAACTGACTCAATTTCACAACACATTCCATTAAACAACCACATATGAGCCAAGCCCTAGGCAAGTGCTGGGGACAGAAACACGTCATTTCATCTGGAGAGCTTTTCACCAAGAGGTCTCAGGGCTTTCAAGTTTCGCCCGAAAGTCTGCAGGACAGAGTTCACAGGCTGGAACTCTCTTCCCCTTCAACCTCCAGCCAGTTGGTCTACCTGCAGGAAGCAAGAGCTGTTCTAAGAAGTCAGAAGTGACAGGTTCTGTGTTACGGATCAAAGAAAACACAGGTGCCAGGATGGGCAGCTGCATATATCCTGGTCGGGTCTCGCCAGCCACCAGGGAGGCAGTGACTAAGGCTGGGAGTCAGAGTTCTGCTCTGTCCCACACAGGAGGACTCTCTTCAAACCCGGTCTCCACGTTGAGCTGACTCACTAACTTCCTTCTCCTATGGTGTCAAAGGACCGTGTCTCTCTCCCAATTGCAGTGCTGAGCTAACGGAGAGAGCGCTTGTTTCAAGGTAGATTGTGGGAAACTGGGTTCACTTCTCCTTTCTGTTTCTAGGTATGTCACCGACTTGCTGAGTCATATTTGGCAGGCTCAGAACCTCTCTTTTCTCCTGTTTTTTCCATCTAGATAATATGGTTTATAAAGAGCTCTAGGCATTTTGTTTCAAAAAAGGTATACGGGTCTTCCCTGGTGGCGCAGTGGTTGAGAGTCCGCCTGCCGATGCAGGGGACACGGGTTCGTGCCCCGGTCCAGGAAGATCCCACATGCTGCGGAGCGGCTGGGCCCGTGAGCCATGGCCGCTGAGCCTGCGCGTCCGGAGCCTGTGCTCCGCAACGGGAGAGGCCACAACAGTGAGAGGCCCGCATACCAAAAAAAAAAAAAAAAAAAAAAAAAAAGGTATACGCATGTACAAATAATAGTGGTGTTTACCAAAAGGCTTTTTTCTGTACATAGTTCAATTAAAATATGATCTTACTGCAGTAAAAATATTTGTGTCTATTTTATTCTTCACTGGCATGAAAGCTCTTTGAAAACAGAGTGAAAACATGTGTTTACATATTTCTATTCCAACACTTGGGCATAGTACAGTATAACGAAGCTGGTATTCTCTGCCTGGTCCTTGAACCCAGTGGGAAATCCATACATGCTGACAAGCAGCCTGGAAGTGTCGTGAAGTTTTGTGATGCATTTCGGCATCTTTTGAGATGTAAGTGTATAGCTTTCATCTGATTTTCGATGGTGTGAGCCAAAAAACAGAAAGAAAAACAACAACAAACAAAAACAGTTAAAAACCATAAAAGAGGCTCTTAATATCTATTTATTGAATGAATGTGCAGCTGCAACTCTTCTCTCTCAACATTATCAATTAATTCTGGTCATTCCTCAGAAGTGCCAGAGTTCTGGTGGAACCTACACCGTTTCACAATATCTGCATTGTCCATTTAATACCAAATGCAAAGGGATAAAATAGAGAGAAAAGAAAAAGGTGAACACCATGACCATCTTGCTGACACTGAAGTAGCAAGGGATAGGAAGACTGTCACTTAATACTATACTCTCACCCCAGCTCAATGGCAATGTGCTCAGGTTATCTATTTAATTCACAGCAATCAAACTACTGTAAAACCCTCAACACAGTGTCTTACAAAGTGAAAATACTGCATAAATGTTTGATGGTAGCAAGAAGGAAGCAAGATGAAATAAAAATAAGATACTGTAAAGATATCACCATAAAAGTTTTGCTAGAATTTAATTTTGTCATAAATATTTTAAGAATATTTGGGGGCTTGGGTTATAAATGTGATTTCTAAATTTGTACTCCTGTAAAGTTTTTTTTAAAACAAATGTATTGAAGAGAGCAACCAAAAGTATAGTCGATGTTTCTAATTTTATGTAGCTTTATTTGTAGCTTTAAAAAATCCGCTTTTCCCCAATAGACCAAAAGTGCCTTGAGGTTGGACCCATGTTTTTTGTTTATGTGTTCCTTTCTTGTTCCCAACATTTTATACTGAGCACAGGGTTCAGTATACTGAACTTTCATTGATGCTTTAGAAGTATTATTGATAAAGATGAATGAGAAGTATCTAGTTATGAATAAGTTATCAAATGTCTCTCATATATGAGATTGTTCCATTTTTCACTGATTTATCTAATTTCTGTAGTAGGGTACATGACAGCCTATGTTGAGTCATGAATTAGAATATAGACTATGCAATATACAAGACATATATGTCACACCTACTTTCTGGTTTTGGAACGTGAGGAAATCACTCAATTGGACTGTGAAGATTGGAAGTCTATGTTATTTGTTTAATCTTGCACAATTTTAATTTTTTAACCTTATTATTGTAAAATAAAATACAGATACAAAAAAGCCACCTGAAACAAATGTATAGCCTAAAGAATTATTATATGGCTAACATTCTTTTTCTTAAGTATTTATTTATTTGTTTGGCTGCGCCGGGTCTTAGTTGCATCATGCGGGACCTTCACTGCCACCTGTGAGATCTTCGTTGCAGCATGTGGAATATTTAGTTGCAGCATGCAGTATCTTCAGTTGTGGTATGCGTGATCTTTTAGTAGCGGCGTGTGGGCTCTTAGTTGCAGCATGCAGGATCTAGTTTGCTGACCAGAGATCAAACCCGGGCCCCCTGCATTGGGAGCGTGGAGTCTTAACCACTTGACGACTAGGGAAGTCCCTACATGGCTAACATTGTTATAACCAACACCAAAGTCAAGAAATAGAACTTGACCAGCCACCCCAGAAACCCTTCCATGTATCCTGTTGCAATTACAGTTCCCTTCATTCTTTCTCACTCTCCTATCCCAAGTAACCACTGTCCTGATTTTTATAGCAGTGGTTCTCCAAGAGTGGTCCCTGGACCAGCAGTTTCATCACTGCCTGGGAATTTGATAGAAATGCAAATGCTTGGGCTCCATCAGACCTACTAAATCAGAAACTGTGGAGGTGGAGCCCAGCAGTCTGTTTTTCTGAGAAATCTTCCAAGTGATTCTGATGTGTTTTTAAAGTTTGAATTCAGCAGGGTAGCAGGATACAAGATTAACATACAGAAATGTGTTGCATTTCTTTACAGTAACAGTGAAATATCACAAAAGAAATGTAAAAAAAAAACTCCCTTTTAAAATTGCATCAAAAAAAATACTTAGGAATAAACCTGACCAAGGAGGTGAAGACTTATATTCTGAAAACTGTAAAACATTAACAAAGGAAATTGAAGACGATTCAAAGAAATAGAAAGATATCCCATGCTCTTGGATTGGAAGAATTCATATTGTTAAAATGGCTATACTACACAAAGCAATCTACATATTTAATGTGATCCCTATCAAATAACCCATGACTTTCTTCACAGAACTAGAACAAATAATCCTAAAATTTATATGGAACCATAAAAATACCAGAATTGCCAAAGCAATCCTGAGGAAAAAGAACAATGCAGGAGGCATAACCCTCCCAGACTTCAGACAATACTACAAAGCTATAGTAATCAAAACAGCTTGGTATTGGCACAAAAAGAGACATGTGAATCAGTGGAACAGAATAGAGAGCCCAGAAATAAATCCACACCCTTACTGTCAGTTAATCTTCAACAAAGGAGGAAAGAATATACAATGGAAAAAGACAGTCTCTTCAGCAAGTGGTGTTGGGAAAGTTGGACAGCCACATGTAAATCAATAAAGTTAGAACAAACCCTCACACCATACACAAAAGTAAACTCAAAATAGCTTAAAGACTTAAATATAAGATGTGACACCATAAAACTCTTAGAAGAGAACATAGGTAAAACATTCTCTGACATAAATCGTACAAATGTTTTCTTAGGTCAGTCTCCCAAAGCAATACAAATCAAAGCAAAAATAAACAAATGGGACCTAATCAAACTTACAAGCTTCTGTACAGCAAAGGAAACCACAAGCAAAATGAAAAGACAACCTACAGAGTGGAAGAAAATATCTACAAACAATGAGACACACAAGGGCTTAATTTCCAAAATATACAAACAGCTCATACAAGTCAACAACAACAACAAAACAAATAGCCCAATCAAAAAATGGGCAGAAGACCTACATAGACATTTCTCCAGAGAAGACATCCAGATGGCTAACAAACCCATGAAAAGATGTTCATCATCATTAGAGAAATGCAAATCAAAACTACAGTGAGGTACCACCTCACACCGGTCAGAATGGCCATCAGTAAAGTCTACAAATGGGAATTCCCTGGCGGTCCAGTGGTTAGGACTCTGTGTTTCCACTGCCCAGGGCCGGGTTTGATCCCTGGTCAGGGAAGTAAGATCTCATATGCTGCGTGGCACAGGCAAATAAATAAATAAATAAAAATAAGAACTTAGTACCAAAAAAAAAATTTTTTTTTTAAAGTCTACAAATAATGAATGCTGGAGAGAGTGTGGTGAAAAGGGAACCCTCCTACATTGTTGATGGGAATGTAAACTGGTGCAGCCACTATGAAAAACAGTATGGAACTTCCTCAAAAAACTAAAAATAGAGTTGCCATATGATCCAGCAATCCCACTCCTGGGCATATATTTGGAGAAAACCATAATTCGAAAGATACATGCACCCCTATGTTCATAGCGGCACTATTCACAATAACTAAGACATGGTAGCAACCTAAATGTCCATCAACAGATGAATGGATAAAGAAGATGTGGTACATATATACAATGGACTACTACTCAGCCATAAAAAAGAATGAAATAATGCCATTTGCAGCAACATGGATGGACCTAGAGATTATCATACTAAGTGAAGTAAGTCAGAAAGAGAAAGACAAATACCATATGACATCACTTATATGTGGAATCTAAAATATGACACAAATGAACTTATGTATGAAACAGAAACAGGCTCACAGATGTAGAGAACAGACTCATGGGGGAGGGATGGATTGGGAGTTTGGGATTAGCAGATGCAAACTATTATATATAGAATGGATAAGCAACAAGGTCCTATTGTATAGCATAGGGAACTATATTCAATATCCTGTGATAAACCATAATGGAAAAGGATATGAAAAAGAACATTTACATATATATTTACATATATATATATACATATGTATATATATATATGACTGAATCATTTTGCTGTACAGCAGAAATTAACACAACATTGTAAACCAACTATACTTTAATAAAATAAAATTTTTTTAAAAGTTTGAGAACCACTGCTTTATAGTAATCTCTTCCTTGTTTCTCTTTATAGTTTTATCACCAAAACATGCATCCCTAATACTGTCCTTTATTCTTACCCATTTTTAAGATTTAATATGTTTTTTACATCTCTTTTAATCTAAGTGTTTCCCCATCAGCCCTTTCTTTTCCTTACAATTTTTGTGTTAAATAACTCAGGCTATCTGACCTGTAAATTTTCCCATGGTTTGGACTTTGCTGATGGAATACATGAATTTGAATTTGAATATATGGATTTTCTGATGAATACATGAATATTCACGGTGCAGTGCAACATATTCTTCTGTCTTCTGTATTTCCTGCAAATTGGCAGCTGGATCCAGAAGCTTAATTGGGATCAGTTTGATCTCATTGGCAAGCCTATAGGTGGTGTTCTGTTCTTTCATCAGGAGATACATAAAGTCTGGTTGTCCCTCCTTTTGTGATGTTAGAAGGTGATGATAATGTCTAGATCCATTAATTTATTATGGGCTGAAAAATGGTGATGTATGAATTCTATCATTTCATTTTTGTTATTAGCTAGAATACTTTTACAGAGATGTTTCCTTCATCTATTAATCTGATAGTACAGTTTATATAGAAAAGGCAATAAATGTTTATTTATTTATTTATTTATTGGCTGTGTTGGGTGTTGCTGCGTGTGGGCTTTCTCTAGTTGTGGTGAGCAGGGGCTACTCTTCGTTGCGGTGCACAGGCTTCTCACTGCAGTGGCTTCTCTTGTTGCAGAGCACGGGCTCTAGACACACAGGCTTCGGTAGTTGTGGAGCACGGGCTTAGTTGCTCTGCGGCATGTGGGATTTTCCTGGACCAGGGCTTGAACCCATGTCCCCTGCATTGGCAGGCAGATTCTTAACCACTGTGCCACAGGGAGGCCCCAGCAATAAATGTTTGCTTCTTTCCCATTTTTTTAAACCAGGTTTGAAGATAGTAAATTAGTTACCCATTATCCTCCAAAGGTGACCAGTTATTTTTTTACTATCATTATGACTCATGGATTTACACATATTTGATATGTTTCAATCCATCACTAGTATGATCATTTTTGAAGCTCAAACTATTCCATCTTGGGCCAGTGGGAGTCACTTTAAATTGACTCCTGAGTCCTTCTGTGAGGACTCTAATAGTCTTTTGTAGCTTCCTTGCTATCTGGAATAATAAGATGTTCCAGATCCATTTTGTGCCATTCTTACCCTGGACCTGAAATCACTTTTTAAGAAGCCCTGGCTACTTTTAGAGTAAAATGGTGTTTCACAACCACAATCTGAGCACTAGAGGAACCCACTAGGGTGAGACATTGTTTTTAGGCCTTTTCAGTAAAGGAGAATGTTATAAAATATGTGTGTGTGTTTATGTGTGTGTGAGTTAGTTATCTAGTGCTGTGTAACAAATTACCCCCAAACACAGATGCTTAAAACAATAAATATTTCTTATCTCAAATAGTTTCTGTGGGTCTGGAATCCAAGACAGGCTCATCTGGGTGACTTAGGGTCTCTTATGAGGTTACAGTCAAGATGTTGGCCAGGTCTGCAGTCACCTGAAGGCTTGACTAGACTAGAAGATCCGCTTCCAAGGTAGAGCATCCCAAACCTGGCAATTTGGTGCTGCCTATTGGCAGGAGGTCCAACTGCTCGCCACATGGTCCTCTCAAGGGGCTGCTTAAATGTTTTCAAGACATGGCAGCTGGCTTCCCCTAGAGCAAGTGATCTAAGAGAATGAAGCAGAACCCACTACGTCTTTTATGATCTAGCCTTGGAAGTCACATTCTGTCATCCCAAGTGATCTTCCTAGTTACACAGGAAGGGTCAGCAGAGGGGAGGGGATGACAGAAGGTCACGAACATCCAGAGGACAGAATCACTGGGGACCATCCTGGAGGATGGTTGATATATGAAGATAAAATAACTCACACACATTACTACTGATACTTCCATTTCACATGTAAGACTCAGGGTTTTTATTTACTTATGCTATATTATATTGCCTTTCTTTCATACTGAGAATCCTATCAACTAGAGTTATCTCATAATTACCCATTTGTTCTTAGGTTAGTTCAGGTCTTTCAAGTGGCAAACACCAAGATGGGATTAGACATGCAAAAGATTTTGGAGAGGAAAAGCCTGGAAAGGGTGAATGGGAGGAAACAAGAGTAGTAGGGACAGTCTGCAGACTACAATGCAAGTCTAAGACCTGGGAAAGTGACTGGGGGAAGAAGGAGGATGGGTAGGAAGAGCCCCAGGTTACAGCCCAATTCTAGGAAAGTTTGGGCCAGGCAGATGGGGAGCCCTTAAGCCAAAATGTGAGTTGGAGTCCTGCATCCAGCAGGAATAGGCCTGCACTAATGTACCCCGCCCCGCCCCCCTCAGTGCTCATTCATCCGTTGGGAGGAGGGGGCATGGTAATGGGAGATCCAGAGGGTGGAAGTTGGGGCTGTCAGTCAACTACCCTCCAGGAAGCTGAAGATCTGAAAAAGTGGCTCATTTTCATGGATGCTATGGTTTCATCCCACCTTGTACACAACAGACTCAGAATAACGATACCAATACTCTCACCACTAATACGATCACTGAAAAGAGTTAAAATGTTTTAGTATATGCTCATTCCAAAATCCCTCTTATAAAAATACTTCTGTGTTTATGATTCAGAATATAGTCATTGCATACTGTATTCTCTCCTTTCAACCCTCATTTAAGATGTTTATATTTTTACAAATCCTTCCACCAGGATTTGTAAAGTTACACACATCCTCTCCCTTTACAATCTCCTCTGTCCTTAACCATAATCAGCAAAACTAAACCTGACTTCAGTGTATCCTTTCGTATTTGACAAAGGATCTGAAATTCTGACTGTAGCACAGTCTGGTTACTTAGACTGCTCTAAGTAAAATGTAATAGGTCTATGACATTTGCTCACACATGTGACCTCAAAGCCCAAACTGGATAAATCCAGAGCTGATCTGATGGCTCAATAGGTAGATGCCTGACCTGCACCCATTCCCATGCTGGAGTAACTCACATCCCCAGGGCCAAAGCAGGAATGCAAAGCTACATGAATTTTTTAGCTAAAACATGTGATCTTGAGGAGGATGTGCCTTTGAACAGGCTCCTTCCAGGACCCTTAGATATCAGAAGAGTATGGGTTGAGGCAGAGTGTGGGTTCAACCCTTCTGCTGTTAGAGGTACTTCAGTTGAAAAGTTTGAGAAGCATTGTTCTATATATAACTCAGGTATTAGGGGGGATCTTTCAGCTTTGTAACATAAATAACAATAAGTGAAGAGTCATAAAGAAGCTGGTGCAGCAGAGCAATTATTCTGGGAGCACAGGTTTTAGTTTGGGTGTCATGTCTTCCCTCCCCTTTCTTATTCATGGCCCCAGAATTTTCACAATTCAAAATGGCTTTGTAAATCAGTTAAGTACACAGAGACAAATCCAGGGAAACTCACATCCGTGAGAAGGATCCCATGAGAAAACCATAATTCAAAAAGAGTCATGTACCAAAATGTTCATTGCAGCTCTATTTACAATAGCCAGGAGATGGAAGCAACCTAAGTGTCCATCATCAGATGAATGGATAAAGAAGATGTGGCACATATATACAATGGAATATTACTCAGCCATAAAAGAAACGAAATTGAGTTATTTGTAATGAGGTGGATGGACCTGGAGTCTGTCATACAGAGTGAAGTAAGTCAGAAAGAGAAAGACAAATACCATATGCTAACACATATATATGGAATTTAAGAAAAAAAAAAATGTCATGAAGAACCTAGGGGTAAGACAGGAATAAAGACACAGACCTACTAGAGAATGGACTTGAGGATATGGGGAGGGGGAAGGGTAAGCTGTGACAAAGTGAGAGAGTGGCATGGACATATATACACTACCAAACGTAAGGTAGATAGCTAGTGGGAAGCAGCCGCATAGCACAGGCAGATCAGCTCGGTGGTTTGTGACCACCTAGAGGGGTGGGATAGGGAGGGTGGGAGGGAGATGCAAGAGGGAGGAGATATGGGAACATATGTATAACTGATTCACTTTGTTATAAAGCAGAAACTAACACACCATTGTAAAGCAATTATACTCCAATAAAGATGTAAAAACAAACAAACAACAACAACAAAATAATATACAATTTTAAAATTTCCTGTGGTTTTTTTTTTTTTTTTGCAGTACACGGGCCTCTCACTGTTGTGGCCTCTCCTGTTGCGGAGCACAGGCTCCGGACGCACAGGCTCCGCAGGCATGGCTCACGGGCCCAGCCGCTCCGCGGCATGAGGGATCTTCCTGGACTGGGGCACAAACCCGCGTCCCCTGCATCGGCAGGCAGACTCTCAACCACTGCGCCACCAGGGAAGCCCTCCCCGTGTTTTTTTTGTTTTTTTTTTTAACATCTTTATTGGGGTATAATTGCTTTACAATGGTGTGTTAGTTTCTGCTTTATAACAAAGTGAATCAGTTATACATATACATATGTTCTCATATCTCCCCGTGTTTTAAGAACGAGAACTGAAGCAGAGTAAAAAGGATTCATATCTGAAAAAAAAAAAAAAAAAAAGATTCCCAAGATGAGAGCTCCCTGTGAGAAACTGCCATTGAACTTTTTGATAGTTCACCCTTGGATGAACGTGTGGAAGAGTTACAGACGATCTCTTTGGCCTTCAGTATGAGAACTACTGCTTCACGTTTTTCTCTCATTTCCTTGATCTTTACGAAAAATTGAATGAGGCTGGCCTTCCAGATGCTGGTGGTCTGGTCCAGTGTGCTCGCTAGGCTGCCGTGGAGTCCACTGTGGGGATTCTTGCTGGGTAAGGCAGCTGCCCCCTGGCATGAGGGCAGAAACTCCCCAGGCAGAGAAATTCACGTCCAGGGCAACCATGCCCACTCCTGCTACCTTTGTTTTAAGAAGAAGGATTAAAAAATAAATGGGCTGTGGCTTTGGCTCCTGATTTGTCCTCTGGGCTAAATTCTTCCCACTCAAACCAAACCCCTCCTACCTGCCAAGAAAAAAAAAAAAAAAAATTCAGACTTATAAACTGGAATATGGAGTGATTCTTGTCATTACAAGAAGATTTTTCATTTTCAAGGAGAGCATTTGCCAGTAGATTCCTTCAAATAACCAATTCCCCTGGCATGTTTAAAAGGAGATATGATTGACAATGGCATGACGTATGTGGAGCTCTTGGGCTACACATCCCATACATGTCATCATGGTGGCCTTGCCATACAAGAGCGATGGAGATCCAGGCGACTCAAGGTTGCATTAAAATAGCATTTCTAGAATCACAGTGGAGAGGAAGAATCTTTGAATACACATTGTCTGACTCAAATGTTATGAAACCGGGTTTTGTCCTTGTCCTTGCCCCTTCAGCCAACCCTTCTTTAATTCAGTTCTGCCTGCAGTTGCAGTCGACCGTAGGAGTTAAAGAGTATAAGCCTTGGAGGTTGACTGCCTGGATTTGAGTCCCAGCTGTGCCCCTAACTCTTTCTGTGACCTCGGGAAAGTTATTTAGCCTCTGTTTTCTCATCTGAAAAATGGTTCACATCAGGATTAAGTGTGATAGTATATTAAATATAATAATATATATAAAACCCGATCTGCCTGGCACATACTAAGTTATTAAGTCCTGTTAATAACTGTTAGATGAGCAGAATGCCATTTCCTCAAACTCAGCAAATAAGACAGGTGTCGTGTTCTGTTCTGATTACATGATCCATGAACCAAGAGAGGGCTGAATATGCAGATTCTCCTGACTTTGAATGAGCACTGGGAGAACAATTCTCTGTTGGTTAGACGACACTCCAAACGGCACTATCTTCAGCTAATATCTCCTTAAGTTTCAAGCGATCAGTATGAAGCAACTCATCCAGCACATCAATGTCTGCAGGGCACAAAGGGCTGTTAACCCCTCCAAGTGACTTTATGGAGGTGTATGTTAATTAAAATTAGAAAATCTTCAAGTGATATATCAAGACTCTTCTATGATTAAGACAGTTGGAAACAATTGTCGTTCTTTAGATGTCCTGGGTAAAATGATTTATGTTATAACCTATAGAAGCCATTCTCAAAGAGTGGTCCCTAGATCCGCACCATCAACATCAACTGGGAACTTGTTAGAAATGCACATTTTGGGGCCCCATCCCAGGCTTATTAAAACACAGCCGCCTGTGGTTTAACAAGCCCTCAGGTGACACTGATCTATAGCATGGATGGCACATAGATCCGTGCTTCCCACTGCACTCTACCTCCTCCCTATCTCTGACAGATACCGTTAATGAAACTGAGCATTTCTTTTTTTTTACAAGATTCTTTTTTTAATATTAATTAATTGATTGATTGATTTTTATTTATTTGGTTGTGCCGAGTCATTTGTGGCAGGCGGGCTCCTTAGTTGTGGCTCCAGGGCTCCTTAGTTGTGGCTCCAGGTCTCCTTAGTTGCGACTCGCAGTCTCCTTAGTTGTGGTAGGCAAACTTAGTTGCGGCATGCATGTGGGACCTAGTTCCCTGACCAGGGATCAAACCTGGACCCCCTGCATTGGGAGAGTGGAGTCTTATCCACTGCGCCACCAGGGAAGTCCCAACTGAGCATCTTTCCCACTGAGTCTGGATGAAATCGTAGAACCCTTTTCAATAGTGTCCACAGTCACTACAAATCAATCCAAGTTGGCATGGCTGGTCAGGGGATGGTACTCTGAGGTCTCAATTAAGCATTCTTTCTTTATTTTTTTTTCTTTTTCTCTTCTTTTATTTTTTTTTTTTTATTTAGCCATGCCATGTGGCATGTGGGATCTTAGTTCCCCTACCAGGGATCAAAATTGTGCCCCTTGTGTTGGAAGTGTGGAGTGTTAACCACTGGACCAGGGAAGTCCAAGCATTCTTTCAATTACTTGAATTTCCCTGAAGGAAAATTGTGCCTCTACCTTAAGAGGTCAGGAGACCCTCAGGACACCAAGAAAGTACTTGGTGAACTTTCATAATCAACTCTCCTCCCTGACATATGCATGCTCAGTAACCACGGCATATGAAATTTCCCCCAGTTAGCAACACAGGCACAATGTCTGTAGCACAACCTCCTCCTGATGTAATTGCCATTGAAATCGTTTCAGATGGAACTTCCCTAGTGGCTCAATAGTTAAGAATCCGCCTGCCAATGCAGAGGACACGGGTTTGAACCCTGGTCCAGGAAGATCCCACATGCTGCAGAGCAACTAAGCCTGTGTGCCACAACTACTGAGCCCGCGCACCTAGAGCCCGTGGTCCGCAACAAGAGAAGCCACCGCAATGAATAGCCCACGCACCGCAACAAAGAGTAGCCCCCGTTCACTGCAACTAGAAAAACCCCACGTGCAGGAACAAAGACCCAACACAACCAAAAATAAATAAAATTTATTAAGAAAAAAATCCTTTCAGGGCTTCCCTCGTGGTGCAGTGGTTGAGAGTCCACCTGCCAATGCAGGGGACACGGGTTCATGCCCCAGTCCGGGAAGTCTCTCCCAGTGAGAAGCCCACGTATAGCAAAAAAAAAAAAAAAAAAATCCTTTCAGACCATGTTAAATGTCCAACTGACATAGTATGAAAGTCACATGCTATCTACTTATTTATCTGTATCTAATTATTCTAATATGCTGCATTTCATGGGAAATAGATCACAACAAATTTGTATACTGTGACCTGATTAGCTTCGATCCCTTTGGATTGCCGCCATCCCACCTTAAAAAACCCTATCTTTTGAAAAAAGACTTTGAGATGGTTTTCAATAAGACATATATATGATAAACCAATTAGAGAAAAAAATAGAAAATCAAAGCTTTGCAGAATTTCAGGGCTGCACATGTACTAGGACTCTAGTATAATTGGTTATTGTGGTTAAGCTTATTCTTGGCTCTGAGCTATAGAGAAATATGGTACTTGAAATAATTCTCATTATCTGGGTAAAACAAAGTATTTCCACTCTTCAGAGGAGACACTCTCCCGGAATATAAGCATCTGGATTCATACATGATGTCACCCTATTTGCTACCCTGTTATTCTTTAAGACTTCCGACTTTCTCTTTTTACTTCTTTAAGGTAAATCTGAAAGCTTAGTCATCAACATTCAGTGTAGACTGGCCATACAGCACAAGATCAACCCATATTAAGATTTGTCCTGTTTTATCATTGTCTGTTGTTGTGGAATTATGGCATTATTCAGTGTATGAAACGTCCAGAAGTTTCCTTTTTAAAAATGGAACTTCATTTATCTTTGACCATATTGCCTAATAAATATGAAGTTAACTTGCTACAAATCTTCATTGAATGAGGTTATTTCCTTAATAGCATTTAGTAACAGCCGTTGACATCCTGAGAATTTAAATGTTCAAAGCAGTTCAACATGAAGTTTTTTAGCAATCTATTATGTGTCATAAATGGTGTGGCTCGAGCTTCAAGGCATGCTGGGGGTTCCCAGCTAGGAAGAGGATTTGAGCTAAAGTCAACCAAGACCAAAACCCAATCCAGGTCCAAGTCCGAAATCAAGAAGTCTGATTCGGAAAGGTAGAATGGGGCGTGATGCAGACCTTCATCGGTAACAAACAGCACTAGTTCTTAGAGGTCAAGTCTGAGTCCGAGACCAGAACATCTGTTCAGATCGCCGGAAGTTATAACTGGTACAAGGTTCAGAGAGATTAGCAGGAATTAGCTGAGTTCATGGCTTCTATTCATAGCTGGACCTCAGTTCTAGCAGGAAACTGAAATGGATACTAGCAAGGTAGGGAGGAAGGCTGTAGCTGGATGTATATATTGCTGCCCATAGACTAATTGCATCCCCAAGCAAATTAGACATTGGATATAGGGCCATAGATGACTTTCATGCTCTACCATGGCAGACACGGTTACATGCCTCTCTGGTATCCAGGACCTTCTTCTTCCTTCTTCTTTGTTCTGGGCAGATGTACCCAGCCCAAGGCAATGGATTATGAAAGGTCTAAGAAGCTAGTTGTAGCAGTCATGTCCCCTGGCTTCCTAGACTCCCTTGCAGCAGTAAGTGCCTCGTGACCCAGTCGTAGCCAATGAGACAGAGGGGGAATTTGTTTAAGATGCTGTTGGAAAAACTTTAGTTTTTCTTTTTAAAGGAACAGAATTGGCACAGCCCTTCTTTCTGACTTGCCTGCAACTTGTTAACCCGGAAGAGAAGGTAAAGAGAATCATAGGGAGGAGGTCAGCCCTGCCATCACTGACCAATAAACTAATGCCAGCAGCCATTCTTGTCCAGACTGCTGTGATGTAAGAATTACAAACCTCTTTGTTCAAGCTGTTGATAGATATTCTATTATTCACAGTGGGGAGCATTCCTAACGGATACCCCACTCACTATGACGATGGAAATCTTAACCACTGTCACATTCAGAGACTGGAGCTGAGCATGCATGTGGCAGAAGATGGAAACAGACATGGTACACGGTGCTTAGGCTTCAGGGCCATGGAAAGGGAAAAGGCAGTGATTCTGGTTTAAGAGCCTCACACTTTTGTTTGGGAAACCAAACTTGTGACATGGTCTGATCAGATCCCATCTGAAATATCTGCTCTAGTTCCGAAGACTGTTTCTTAAGCTGGACATTATCTAAGGTTAGCCTAGGATAGTCAAGACGTTGGAAAACATGCCATGAAAAGAAAGGTTGAAATAAGAGAATTCTAGCAACAAGGATGTTGATAAATGGAAGGTGTTGTTGCATTAGGTAGAGCATTGTATGTACTTCACCTTTGCTATACTAGGCAGCAATCTTGTGGTCTCTAGACTCAGTCATAGCTAGTCCCAACCTGGGTTCCAGCCCCTATTAGCCACATGGTCTTGACAAAGCTGTTAAAGCTCACTATCTCTCTAATGTAAAACTTGGTGACTGTAGGTGATAATGCTGTATTATATAATTGAAATTTGCTGAGAACTTAAATGCTCTCACAAAAACAAAAAAACAAACCCCCACTACCTCATACCTCAAAACCTCAATATCCTCATCCTTAAAATGGAGACAATAATGGAATCAAGCTAATGGATATGTGTGAAAAATAAATGAAATAGTCCCTGTAGTACGCTTAACTCAATGCCTGGAACACAGTAAATATTCAATAAATGTTACTGGTATTATTTTGCAAAGTAATTAAGTACATGGACTCTGGAGTCAGAATACCTGGATTTAAACCCTAAATTCATCATTTGCTGGCCATATAACCTCGAGTCCGTCTGTTTCCTCACCTGTAAAATGGGGATAATGATAGCACCACCATCAAAGGATAATTATGAGTATTAAATAGTGGAAATGAAGCTTTTGGCACAGTTAAGTGCCTGATAAATGTTGGCTTTTATTATTATTATTAGCTAGACCTTGAGCAATATAAAAACTTGATCGAATTCTTCTCAAAATGCTTATTATTTTAGTTTCTAAAAACTGAGAGATGGGGATATATGTATAGCTGATTTACTTTGTTATAAAGCAGAACCTAACACACCATTGTAAAGCAATTATACTCTAATAAAGGCGTTAAAAAAAAACTGAGAGAATTCAAAAATGATGTATGTGCAAGGGGAGATCAGGGAGGGAAATAATCAGCTGAGGCTGGAAAGGTTAGGGGGAACGTGGTGGAGGAAGTAGGATTTCAGGTGATGGGTAGAATGGATGTGGGGGGAATGGAGAGAGGACAGGGGATTACCAGTATCTTTCATTATCAGGAGGCTACTTTATGTATGTCATTTATTTTTCCTTCTCCTAGAATAAACTGAGTATTTTAATAATGTGATTTAGAAAAACACAGTGTGTGAAATAGTTTATTCCTTATTTCATAACTGCTCATCTAAGCACTTTCAGTGATATTTTTTAAGTCATTGTTCAACACACAGTTCAGATCATGTCTAAACCAAGAAACATATAAGAACAAGAAGTCAAAGAGAGCACAGGGATAGGTACCTAACCAGTAGGCATTTGATCCCGTGTGTAAATGATGTTTAACAGTGATGACAACAAAGATATATGAAGCATACAGGTGCTCTTCTTTTTTCTGTGAAGTATGGATTATACCTTTGGAAAGGAATCTATCAAGAGTTCTTTGAACCCAACAAAGAAATTTCTATTTCTAGAATAAGGAATACTGGCTGCAAAGACTTTGGCAGAGGACTCGAGTGCTTCCTGTCTTGGCCACGCGTATCTTGCTAGCCTTATCTCCCAACTTCCTTCAAACACCCATAGAAGCCAGAATGGGCTAGTGTCCTCGAGGCCTCCCGAGTGTGTCCTGGTCCCATGCTTTGCTCATTAGCAGCCAATGCCGGCCCTTGAGTAGGTGCCACCGGCTGGAACCACACCCATTTTTTCCATGTGCTGTTTTGCCAGCCTGGAATCCTTTTCTTGGACATCTCTATCTAGCTAAAGCTTATAAACCCTGTAAGAGGCCTTTTCCCTCCGTAAGAATCCTCATTGATTTCTCTCCTTTCTAAACAACAGCGTTTATCATCTATATCACGGTTGGGAACATGTGCCTTCCAAATACTGGGCTGCTAAAGCCACTCCTCTGGTCCCAAATACCTTCTCATGTTCTCCTTTCTCTTTTCCATACCAGCCAGACATATCAGGTAAGAGCAACGTGGGCAAAGCCCACAGGCCCCAAAGAACCTGGCATTAAGGTTTGTGGGTTAGTGACTTGATGGTTGTGTCCCGTAGAAACATCCCTAAAAAGCAGAAGATAAACCAGTTTCTCCGTGGTTAGAATCTTAACCATATTTTTGCTTCATGAACACAATGTCCTATTACAGTGTGACCTTCTTTTCCTGCTCTTGCTAGAAATCTCAAACCTTAACAAACTGTGACATATCAGTCTATTAAGTTAAGTGGCTTCATGCCTAACAGGTCTGCTTCAGGGCGAGGCAGCCTCCTAGCTGCAAAGCTGCTGAACTAGAAACATTATCTTCCCTCTTTCCCCTAGAAGACGATGCATGATTGCTCTGCCTTTCCTTTATGATCCTAACACGCTGTTACAAGGGGAAGCCTTCTCTGATTTGTGATTGACAGGTTTGCGCAAGGTGATAACTGGCCTAACTGCTTGCCTTACAGCTGAGAACGGAAGTTGTCTGGAATTTATCCCACTATCACCGAGCTCAGACTCCAATTTCTTCTTAGCACGCACAAGATCTGTTCCTCAGAGAAGTTGTCTCTGCCATTTATTTCCCCCTCTAACACTTCAAGCTTCAGCTCCACATCACAATTTATTTGTATGCCAGGAGTTGTTAGATAAACAGACATTTGAATTACGGGCAACTGGAGATGATTAGACAGTGGATCTTTCTCTCTTTTTCTTTTTAAATTATCTCCTTCTAAAACGGATTCCTGGTTTCACTCTCTTGGAGAGTTCCTGAAAGGCTGTGAGGAGGAGCTATACAGCACAGCTTCTTCTCCTCTAGGCTGTGGGCTTATCAATGGCAGGGAGTGTGTTAACTTTCCTCCATACATGCAGAGTCTTACACTGGGCCTGGGCCTTACTACATGCTCTACAAATGTTTGGTGCATAACCTCTGAGATGGATTAAAGATGTCACTTACTATTCCTCTCTCTTACTGAATAGGCAAATATTGTAATTTCTTGACCAATAGAATATGGCAGAAGTGATGTCATGCCAATTCCAGGCCCAGACCTTAAGGGACTGGTGGTTTCCATTTCCTGTCCCTCAACACTCGGAAAGCCCTGCCGGGTAAGTCCAACCACCCTGAGACAGCTTTGGTGAAGAAGCCAGTTGGCAGTCCCAGCGAAGTTCAGCCTTCCCCTCCTCTCCCCACCGAGATGCAGACCTGTGAGTGAAGACTCCAGACTACCTGCTGGGTACCACTTACAACAGAGAATTGCCTGGCTGGGCTCTCCCAGAATTCCCTAACCCACAAAATTGTGACATACTTAAAAAATGGTTGTTTTAAGCCTTTAAGTTTTAGGATAATTTGTTATACAATAATAACCAGAACAGAATCCTTGGGGAGGCTCCACATATATTATTCAGCACCCTAGAGATCAACTTGTATCCTTATAGCTATCATTCACCTCGCTAGAGCAGGGTGGTACACATGTGAGAAGAGTAGGGCTGATTCACTCCAGCTAGTTATGGCCCAATAAATGTTGTTTCTCATCTTGTGTGCTGCTGGGCAGTGTAGACCAGAGAACCAGACCAACCTCAGGACACAGAGATTTCAAATAGGATTATATCTGGCACTTGGAACCCAAGAGGACTGAGTCATCCTAGTTTTTTCTTGTGAGTATTGGAAGAGTTAACCACTGAATAGAAATAACGTTTCTAATAGAATGGGATAAGATGGAAATTAGACAGAAGACCCAGACTATTCATGGTGATGATGGAGTGAGAACCACTGGACTAAATGAACATAATGACACAGGGCAGATGCCTTTTCTTTCTCATCCTAATGGTAGGTCCAGAGAAATATGGTTGCAAATATCGACTGGGGGTGGGAGGAAGAATGAGAGAAATTCGAGCAGAGAACAAGAGGATCTAATCATTGTGTGTATTCTTGGAATTTCTGGTTCAAGCGACTGGAAAGCATCTTAACAACATTTAAAATTTTTCTGAAAACAACTGAAGGAAACAACTCAAGAATAAAATAATGACAAGATAATTGCTTAATAAGAAAACCCTGGGGCAGGGTATTAAGAAACTTCCATTTCAGTCCCAACACCTTGCAAATGATTTGACTTTTTTTTTTAATTAAATGTTTTTAAATTTTTATTTATTTATTTATTTTTGGCCGTGTTGGGTGTTCGTTCCTGCGTGCTTTCCCTAGTTGCGGTGAGCAGGGGCTACTCTTCATTGCGGTGCATGGGCTTCTCATTGCTGTGGCTTCTCTTGTTGCGGAGCGTGGGCTCTAGGCACGCTGGCTTCAGTAGTTGTGGCTCACGGGCTCAGTAGTTGTGGCTTACAGGCACTAGAGCGCAGGCTCAGTAGTTGTGGTGCACGGGCTTAGCTGCTCCGCGGCATGTGGGATCTTCCCGAACCAAGGCTTGAACCCATGTCTGCTGCATTGGCTGGCGGATTCTTAACCACTGCGCCACCAGGGAGGCCCTTGACTTCTTCTTAACTCTGTTTTCTTGTAAAATGATACCTTAATGGAAATTATGTGGGTTGAATGGCAGGAGAGGAGATTAAGAAGTGGCTTAGAAAGAAAAAGAAATAATGTAGGATTAAGATCTATACCTACCAACTCTTGAGAAGTTTGGAATAGAAACTCTTCAAACAAACAGCCTCTTTAAAAAAAAATTAAGATAAATCACTCTTTTACTATTATATAAAATCTGATTATTAAATTTATATAAACAATTAACTGTGGGGACTTCCCTGGTGGTCCAGCGGTTAAGATTCCGTGCCTCCACAGCAGGGGGCACAGGTTCGATTCCTGGTCAGGGAACTAAGATCCTGCATGCTACACAGCACAGCACCCCCCCAAAAAACCAAAACTGTGGTTAGATAATGAAAAGCAGTAAATGAACCAGAGAGGCATATAAACAGCAACATTGTCTAAGAAGAATTCAACAGCTAGACTCTTTCTGCTGTGTCTTGGGCTGGGTGTAATCCCCCTACAATGAGATGAAGGCCAAGCCAGCTGCCCTTCTGGGGTTTGGGGACACAAAGGAGCCCCAGGAAGTGGTCACAGTGGCACTGGCTAAAAGCAGCTCTCCTGGGCTGATAGCTGCTGTCACTGAGTGAAGATTCTTAAGTACATCCTCAACAGGAGAAGCCGTATCTTTTGCCTCGCAGGCAATGCCAGTGGAGACAGCAGTGTGTCTCAGAGTGTGCTCTGTAGCCTCTTAGGGTGCTAAGTATGTGGAATCCTGGGAGCCACCCAGACCAGCTAAATCAGAACCTCTGAGCTGGGGGCCTGGGAATCTGCATTTAGCAGGCACGCTGGGGGCTTTCCCTGTGCATCCCACAGTTTCAGGTCTGCTGCTCTGCAGTCCCTTGCACGTGACTATTCCCAGATACTCCACGTGTGCTCCAGCCTCAGTTCCTTTGTTTGCTGTTCTCCCTCCAGGAACGCCCCACCCCCTCTACTTCTTCACCACATGGGCCAAGATCCACTGGCTTCGTGGAGCCATCCCCAGCTTCTTGATCTCTTTTCCATAAACTCTAATTATGCTACTTAATCCTGCCTTATCCTATTTTGTAAGCTCTTTGATATGGATAGCAAATCCCCCTTCATGGCCTAATTCCATTAATTCCTGCCCAGGGCAGAAAGATCCCACCTCAAATGGTTCCCCTTTCTGGCAAGACCTGTCTCCCAGCCATCTTTTATTTTGAGGAAGTGTTTTAACTTCTCATCTTCCAAGACAGAAGGAAAGGTGGGCCTACAGGCCACCCCCACCATTGTATTGGGTTTCAGTGATTGGACCTCAAGAAGCACAAGACTTCTTCCACCACTATTGATTGTTTTGGGGGTTTTTTCTCCTACATTATCCTCCTCAGCTTCAAAATCAATTTAAACTGAAGACTTAATGTTTCTGTTTTCTCCCAAGTACGTACTAATTTCCTTAAGGGCTGATACCTAGACTTATACTTCTTACATAACTCTTCCATCCTACACGTTTATTGTTGCCTGCAGGACCTCTTCTATGGGAACTGCCACTTCCACAGCTATGCCATGGTTCCTTTATGCCCTTTTGTGTAACATGGCCCTGGGCTCCTGGTCACAGCTGATTGGGCTAGAGGCAGGCACCTGATCCAAAGCTGGGTTAGCCAGGGTTTGTTTTGTTTTGTTTTGTTTTGTTTTTGTGGTACGCAGGCCTTTCACCACTGCGGCCTCTCCCTCCGCAGAGCACAGGCTCCGGACGCACAGGCTCAGCGGCCATGGCTCACAGGCCCAGCCGCTCCGCGGCATGTGGGATCCTTCGGGAACGGGGCATGAACCCACGTCCCCTGCATCGGCAGGCGGACCCTCAACCACTGCGCCACCAGGGAAGCCCGGTTAGCCAGGTATTTTGTAAACTTTTCTCTTAGGGAATTTTGTAAACTTGGGAGATATTTGAATTCTGAATGAACCCAGAAGGTATTTTCCCCATGTGGACAAAAAAGTCGAGGAACCAACCTACAGAAAGAGAGAAGGATGCTATAGAGGCAGATGCAGAGGGAGAAGCATGTGAGTGATGGAGAGAACTCAGATGGTACTGTACAGTTGACTCCTGAACAAGGCGAAGGTTAAGGGTGTAGAGTAGTTGAAAATTCAAGAATAATTTATAGTCACCCCTTGGTATCTGTAGTTGCTTCTTAGCCTCAGATTCAGCCAAACACGGATTGTGTCGTACTGTAGTATTTACTACCGAAAAAAATCCAAGTGGATCCCTGCAGTTCAAACCTGTGTTGTTCAAGGGTCAAGGGCCTACCCCTGGGTATCTTGGAATCAGAATTTTCGGAATAAAGTCCCTGTTTCATTCCAGCTAGTTCTGGAGGCTACGAGGAAGTCTGGAAAGAAAAAAAGGGCAAAAGGGGTTTGTGGATGGCTTTTAGGTAGCCAAGCCACGGGGTCTAACAAAATGTGTATTATCTCATTTAATGCCCCAAACAATGACGTGGTTTTTAAAAAAATCCATTATTATTACTATTCCTGTTTTAAAGGTAAGAAAATCAAGGCTTAAAGAGGTCAAGTAACTTATCCCAAAGCCACTTGACTACTAAGGGCAGAGGTGGAGGTGGGATGGAGGCCAGGTCCTTCTGTCTCCACCACACTGAACTGCCTTCAGGTGAGGACCAGTGGGTGTGATACTTTCATTCTTTCTCCCATAGTATCAGTCTGGACTAGGGAGATTTGAATGAATTCTACAAGTCAACCCTGCGTCTTTGAGTTGTCCCCAGCTACTTGGCAGGGACTGTGATTTGTGCTGCCCTCTAGAGGAAGTATGGAGCAACGAACTCGTAACTGCGCAGCATCCCTAGGAGCCGGAGCTGATTGTCCTGAGAGGTGGAAGCAGCTGGGGGCAGCAGTCCTGAGAGCTCCACTGCCAGCCAGAGCAGCTCACATGGGCAACCCGCACCACAGGCAACGATGAAGGTCCACTCTAGCAGTGCCAACCACAGCCACCATGAGAGCACAGCAGGAGGTGCCTTTGAGAAGAGTCCATCCTACCAGCATAAGTTAGGGTTGCCCTTGATATCTGAGATGGGCTTGTGCAATGGGGGTGAGGGGAAGGGGCAGGAGAGGTGAGGGGAAGGTAGAGACCATGTTTAAAAGGGCAAAACCAGTGGGAATGGAGGGAGGTTCAGGAAACATTTTCTTTTCCACGAACAAAAGCTTCTTGACCAGGAGCATAGAGACCTCTGAAAGAGGGTAATGCCTCAACACATAAGTGTTTAGTCAAAAGGGATGGGCCCTTGGCCTTCTCCTTTTGCATTTAAAGAAACAGAAGTCCAGGAAAATTAAATAATATTAGAGTTGAGTTTGAGTCCAGAAATCCACACCAGAATCCAAGGTCTAGTAGATCTTCCTCCACTTCACAGGGTGATCATTTCTCTGTGTATCTACAGAATAAATTTAAAAATTACATGTATTGGGGCTTCCCTGGTGGCGCAGTGGTTGAGAGTCCGCCTGCCGATGCAAGGGACACGGGTTCGTGCCCCGGTCTGGGAGGATCCAACATGCCGTGGAGCGGCTGGGCCTGTGAGCCATGGCCGCTGAGCCTGCGCGTCCGGAGCCTGTTGCTCCGCAACGGGAGAGACCACAGCAGTGAGAGTCCTGCGTACCGCAAAAAAAAGAAAAAAAATTACATGTATTGTCCTCAGCCACTTCTCATACCTGAGTAAATGTACTCATCACTACCCCCCAAGTAGAAAGAATCAGTAATACGGAAAGAAACTTTTAAAAGTTTCATCTCTAAAAAACAATTTAGGATATTCAGGGTGAGTGCTGAGCTGTTTTAAGGTCCTGAATATACTTGAACCATCAGCATTATTCATTCTTACTTCTTTGCTCTTCAATAAAGGCTAGGACGGCTTTAACGATCCAGCTGTGCTCCTTGGTATGCCCACCGAAGGACACCCTCGTTACATATGTTCCCTGCCCTCAGGAACACGCCAGGTGTGATTTCTCTTGCAGAATCTTGCTGCGCTCTCCTTGGATGCCTTGAGGCAGCTGCAAACTCAAGTGCCCCTGCAGTTCCTGGGTCCTTGTGAATGTCGCCTCAGCTCTGGCTGGCAAGGGAACAAGCCAGATGGTTCTAGGAGGCCTCAGCCCACAACTTCCAAGTCACGAGCAAGTCTCTTTTCATTTCTAGGGATTTTAAAAAGACAAGGGAGTGGAGAGAGACCTTTTAATTTTCCCCACCTTCTTTCCCTGACACATCCTCGACCATAAAATCTGATGAAAGGAATAAAGAGACAAGGGTGAGTGGAAGGAAATTTCCACCTCCTCAGAGAATATTCAAGTTGTTTAAAAGGGCAAAGAGCTCCCTGAAAGGAAATACTATTGAAGGGATGAATAAAAATATTTGAAATGATCCAAAGATGATTTCTTTTAAAAATGACTGCTGGAGTAACGTGCTGATGCCTCCATAGGAAAGGATCAAAAGGATGGGTGAACCAGGACTTTCAGTCCTCCTGGAATTTTTATGGAGCCCATGTTAATAAGAAAGTCATCAGAAAGCCAGGAATAGCTTGAACAGCTCAATGGAGTATGTTTCAAAAGAAGATACCTATGAGAAGGACAAGAAAATCTGTGATGGTGCTTTCAATTAAAACGTTATTTAATGTGACGTATCAGCAGCTATAGGCTACTGCCTCTCACATTTATAACTCTAGTTCTGACCTTTTCTCTGACCCGTGGATTTCTAAATATCATGCTTTAAGTGTTGTATAACCTCTTAGGTGCAAATTTGAATATGTCTCTGCCTTCTGAAAATCCTTCAGTGGTTCCTTATTGCCTACAGAATAAAGCCGGAGCTCCCGAATGTATCACCCAAAGCCCCTTGTGACTGGTCTTCATTCTCTCTAGCTGACGTTGGTGCCTAAACCCTGGATTGTCTCCCTGCCCCAGGCCCCCATATCTTCATGGCTTCAGAAGCTCAAGGAGGCTTCCTAGTAGCAACATGCTTTCTACCCTTTCTAAGATCAGGTAAAGCCAGTTAGCGATTTGGCCACTCCATCAGGATGGAGCCCTAATTCTCCTTTGCTATTAAACTTTGTTCATTTATTCCACAAACCTTTATTGAGTGCCTTGCTTGTGTTAGGAATTATGCTAGAAAGTGGAGATCTAAGAGGAAACAAGACACATGTCATGCCTAAGAGTTTATATACTGAGAAAACTATGTGTATTAGTTTCCTATGACTGCTATACCAAATTACCACAAATGTAGTGGCTTAAAACAGCACAAATCTATTGTCTTGCTGTTATAGAGGTCAGAAGTCCAAAGTGGGTTTCACTGGGCTAAAATCAAGAAGTCAGCAGGGGGGCTTCCCTGGTGGCGCAGTGGTTAAGAATCTGCCTGCCAATGCAGGAGACATGGGTTCGAGCCCTGGTCCAGGAAGATCCTGCATGCTGCGGAACAATTAAGCAGCAACAATTACGCAGCAACTACTGAGCCTGCGATCTAGAGCCTTCGAGCCACAGCTACTGAAGCCCGCCTGCCTAGAGCCTGTGCTCCTCAACAAGAGAAGCCACTGCAGTGAGAAGCCTGTGCACCACAACAAAGAGTAGCCCCCGCTCACCACAACTAGAGAAAGCCTGCACACAGCAGCGAAGACCCAACACAGCCAAAAATAAATAAATTAATTAATAAGTCAGTAGGGCTGTAATCCTTCTGCAGGCTCTAGGGGAGAATCCATTTCCCTTGCCCTTTCTTGCTTCTGGAGGCCACCTACACTGCTTGGCTCATGGCCCCTTCCTCCAGTGTGAAGCATTTCAACTCTCTCTCTGACTCTGCTTCCAGGGTCAGTCCTCCTTCTCTAACTCTAACTCTGACACTTCTACCTCCCTTTTTTTTTTTTTTTTTTTTGCGGTACGCGGGCCTCTCACTGTTGTGGCCTCTCCTGTTGCGGAGCACAGGCTCCGGACGCGCAGGCTCAGCGGCCATGGCTCACAGGCCCAGCCGCTCTGCGACATGTGGGATCCTCCCGGACCGGGGCACGAACCCGCGTCCCCTGCATCGGCAGGTGGACTCCCAACCACTGTGCCACTAGGGAAGCCCTACCTCCCTTTTATGATTGCATTAGGCCTACTTGGATAATTTCAGGATAATCTCCCCATCGCAAGATCTTGAATTTAATCACATCTGTAAAGTAACTTTTGCCATGTAAGGTAACATAGGCACAGGTTCCAGGCATTCAGACCTGGAGAGCTAGTCTGCCTACCACACTCTGCTAGCCCTTTTACTTTGTCTTTAAAACAGCACTCTACTCATTCGGCAAGCATGCATCGAGTGTCCACTATGTGTCAGGCACTGTTCTAGGTGCTGGAAATGCAGCAGTAATAAAGCAGACACTCTAGGTGAGAGGTAGACAGTAAACCGGCCAACAGGTAAACACTATGTCTGGGGGTGATAAGGACTCCAAAGAAGAATAAAGTTGGGTGACGTGCCTGGGGAGTATGAGTTTGGGGGGGTTGCTATTTCATAAAGGGTGACTGTAATAATCAAGGTCCAGTTAGGAGAATAGAAACCAGTGTTGGTAATTCAAAAGAGGGAATTTAACACCGGGAAACTCTTACATAGGTGATGGAAGGGTTGAGAAGCTAACCAGGATGATGAAGCAACCCAGAGATTCTTAACACTAGAAAGTTGCTATCACCCTTAGCCTAAAGATATTACCAGAGCCTGGGGAAGGTTCTTACCCAATACAACCTGGGGCCAAAGAGGAGACGTATCTGCTGCTAAGACACTGCCTGAGGCACACAGAGAGGAGGAGAGAGGTCTGCCCCTTTATCTGGCCACATTCCTCTCCTGCTTCTCAGTGGCTGAACCCACCCAGCTAGAGGCACCAGACAAGGAAGCCTGGGAAACACAACCCATGGGGGGGTCCACTCCCAGTAAGATATCACAGGAGGAAAGACAGCAGGCAAGAGCAAGACAACAAATGACCAACACGGTTGCCTTGGAACAGACACCTCAAGGAAATCAGAGAGTGAGTCATGTAGACACTTGGGGAAACAGTTTTCCAGGCAGAGGGAACAGCAAAAGCAAGGCCTGGAGGCAGGAGAGTGCCTTGTGAATTCAAAGAACAGAGAGATGCAGATATGGCTGGGAAGGAGAGAGGGAGGGTGGGAGGAAGGAGATGAGGCCAGAGCTCCAGACGAAAGTCAGAGAATGAACAGCTTTCCAGGCCAGAATGGGGACTTTGGCTTTTTCTCTGAGTGTGATGAGAAGGCCTGGAAGACTTTTGAGCAGAGAAGTGACCTGATCTAAGTTGCTTATGCTCCACACTCTGGTTCTGTGTGTAGAATAAAATATTGAGGGAAAGGGCTGGAATCAGGAGACCAGATAGGGAAACTCTTGTGATAATCCAAGTGAGAAACGGCTTGAATCAGAGAGGGAGAGTCGTGGTGGGTAGAAAATGACTGCATTCTGCACGTATTTTGAAGGAAGAGCCAACAGAATTCATTGCTGGTCTGATGTGTGATCCGAGAGACACAGAAGAATCAAGGACAACTCTAAGACGTTTGCTCTAAACAAAAACCTCTGAATCTCTGGAAGGGTACCCTTAACTGAGGTAGTGAAAACTGCAGGAGGGCACTGGTTTGAGAGGATTTTCTGGAGCTTTCCAGTTTTAGACATATGAAGTTGGAGATACCAACTACACAACCAGTTGGAAATGTTGAGTCAGAGATGGATGTGTAAGTCTGGAGTTTGGGGAGGCATCTGGACTGGAGATGTACATTTGGGAGTTGTCAGTATATGGATGGCATTTAAGCTATAGGACCGGTGAGACTGCCATGGACTAATAGGAGACCACAAAGAGAAGGTGTCTAAGGACTGAGTTCTGGGGACTTCTATGTTTAGAGATTCGATACGGAGAAGGCCAGAAGGGTAGGAAAAGAATCAAGACAAAAACTCTTTTTTTTTCTTAAACTTAAATTTAGTTATTTATTTATTATGTAGAAAAGACAATTTTTAAACAATTTTATTGGCGCATAGTTGATTTACAATGTTGTGTTAATTTTTGGTGTACAGCAAAGTGATTCAGTTATACATACACATGTATTCATTCTTTTCCAGATTCTTTACCCATATAGGTTATTAAGAATACTGAGTAGAGTTCCCTGTGCTATATAGTAGGTCCTTGCTGGTTATCTAGTTTATATATAGTAGTGTGTGTATGTTAATCCCAAGCTCCTAATTTACCCTTTCCCCCACCCCACGTTATTTATTTTTTAAATTTAAGTATAGTTGATTTACAATGTTGTGTTAGTTTCAGGTGTACAGCAAAGTGATTCGGTTATATGTACATATAGTGGGTTGGCCAAAAAGTTCGTTCGGGTTTTTCTGTACGCTCTTACTCCAGTGAACTTTTTGGCCAACCAAATATAAGTATATGTATATATATATACATATTCTTTTTCAGATTCTTTTCCCATATGGGTTATTACAGAATACTGAGTAGAGCTCCCTGTGCTATACAGTAAGTCCTTGCTGTTTATCTATTTTATATATAGTAGTGGGTATAGGTTACTCAAGACAGACTCTTAATCCAGAAGCTATGTGAAGAAATTGTTTCAAGGATAAGAGTGATCAACCTCTCCCCAGTGGCTGAGAAGTTGGGTGAGGTGAGGATAGGAATTGCCTACTGGATTTAGCAATGAGGCAGTCACTAGGGACTCTGAGAAGACCTGTTTCTTCTGGAGTGGTGGGCGAGAATGGCTGCTCAGAGAGGATTCAAGACAATGGAAGGGGAGGAATTGAAGATAGCAAGTGTGGAAAAACCTTTTGAAGAATCCAGTGGCGAACTGAAACAGAGGGAGATATGGAATCTATGAAATGTTTGATTTTTTACCAAGCAGATATTAGAGCATGCTTGTAAGCACTCAGAAACAATTCCAATAGAAAGGGAAATTTTCCTGATGCAAGAGAGAGGTGACAGTTGCTGAATCAATGTCCTGGAGTCAGAGGGGATGGGACGGGTACACAGGTGGAGAGGTTAATCTTGGCTAAGAGCACTGAGAGTTTATCCTAAGTGCCAGGAGGACAGAAGAGTACATGCAGACAGATGCAGGTGGGTTAGTAGATAGAGACGTAGGGATGGAGTGTGTGCTACTTTCTCTTCTGGTTGCCTCTATTTTACCAATGAAAGATGCATGGCGGTTATCTGTGAGTAATAAGCAGGAGGTTTGATGGAGGAGGAGAAGGTATGAAATAGTCCTTTAGAAGAGTGGGAGGGTGGACAGGAAGTGTAGTAGCTTTGCTGAGGAATGTTCGTTGATTATACAGTAGTTGATGTTTTAAACATGTAATAAATAATGTAAATGGGAGAATGAGGTGTTCTAAGAAATCTAGTATTCAGGTCAATAGAATTATATCACCTAGGGCTGAAACAATAAAATCCTAAAAGTGAAACAGCACTGGATATAATTTAATCTTGGATGATTTGAGGAGCACTTTGGTCCTTCTTTATGGTTGAGTCATTTCTCTGAATATTAGTTAGTAATGCCCTATAGCTGTATAGCCAATAACAGGAAGTTCTGAACTGATGATAACAGGCTGGGTAGACCAGATTTTAACTGTAAAACATGCAAATGTGAATCGATGTTTATAATATTAATAAAAATATATATTTTCCTTGCTTGGTAGGCCTTTGTGTCAAAATTCATTCCATATTTGATATGTTAGGGTGCATTGTTGAGTAGAAGCGAATAACCAGAGGAAGGTGAAGTCAACTGAGCTTTAACAAACTGAGAAGTTAATAGGGAGGGAGCTCGTATCAGAGAAAAGGTTACATGTCCCTTGAGCGTGTCGGGGAGGGGGCTGGGCAGAAGTGGATAGACAGCCAACAGATGGAGTGGGCAGGAAGTGGCTGAGATCTAATCTGTGCTTGACAAACTCTCTAGTCTCACTTTCCCTCTTCTGCTGCTCCTTGTCTGCTATTTTGAAACCCCCGGAAGGTCAGGGAAGATGCAGACAGAGTGCCTTGACCCAGAGAACCAGGTAGTTGAAACCTCAGCTTTGGTGAATTTTGCTTTTTATTTCCTTCAGACATACTGCTGAAAGTTCTGCCACCAATGAGGGGTAAATAGTAGCCTAGGGTCTTGAAAGAGCAGTTTTAGAACCCTAGGACAGTCTTTACTCTTCCACTATGCCTGAAGGTTAGGGAAATTATCTTTGTAATTTGAGGCCAATACCCATCTCTTGAGCCTCATAAGAAACACTGAAAAAAGTTAATAGATTTGGCTAGCACTTGGGTCAGTTTTTTCAAATGTATCAAATGGCTATCTGGGAGTCATAAAACAGGTGGTTCTGAAATTGTACTGGGTTGGTGGATACAGATTGGCAGCCATCCTTTAAGGGCAAAACTATGTTAAAAGCCGAGCCAGGGCAAATGAACAAGTGATTTACAATAGTGTGCTATGTTATGAAAGGTAGCTCCTGAAAACAGATCAACAGGATTGATGGTGATGCTCCAATGTGTTTCTTTGTAAAACTTTGATACTAAAAATACCAGTCTATGAATTTAAGACTCACCCTTCTTCTCCTCCTTCCTTCCTTCCTTCCTCCCTCCCTTCCTTCCTTCGTTTCTTCCTTCTTCCCTTCCTTCCCTCCCTCCTTCCTTCTTATAGTTATTTTGGTGGGGGTGTGGATGTATTTAGTTTGGGTCTTTGAGTTAGCATATTTATTAAATAACAAGAAATCTGTTTTGAGTTAGTGTAAAAGTAAATAACAATGGATTCCCTTTGAAATTACTGTAACATGGTCAATTTTTAAAAATTAATTAATTAATTAATTTTTGGCTGCGTTGGGTCTTCATTGCTTCATGCTGGCTTTCCCTAGCTGCGGTGAGTGGGGGCTACTGTTCATGGGGTGGCTTCTCTTGTTGCAGAGCACGGGCTCTAGGCACTCAGGCTTCAGTAGTTGTGGCATGTGGGCTCAGTAGTTGTGGCTCGCGGGCTCTAGAGCACAGGCTAGTAGTTGTGGCTCACAGGCTTAGCTGCTCCGCGGCATGTGGGATCTTCCCAGACCAGGGATCGAACCCGTGTCACCTGCATTGGCAGGTGGATTCCTAACCACTGCGCCACCAGGGAAGTCCCTGTTGTTTTTACAGTTGAGACAAGAGAACTTGAAAAGCAACTTGTCAACATGTAGCTGAACTTTGTGAAACTGACCTACTGTAAAATGAAACATTTAAAAAATTCTGTTTGATGTAAAAGGAAAATATCTGTTATTTACTGGAAATTTGTATAGGTCTAAGAGCCACAGAATTTTAAAGCTATAATGACCTAACATGTGGGCTACCCCTCATTTTAGAGATGAAGAATCAGAAAGATTAAATAACTTCTCAAGGAGACTCAATTATTAGCAACACAGAAAAACTCAAGCCGTAGTTTCCTGACTTTGTCTAGTGTTTTTTATCACTGTATCACTATATCACTAGGTTTCTAACATAAAAACTTTCACCGACATGACATTTAAGCTTGCATGTAACCTAAAAGAATCTTTATGTACTTTTTGGGTTTCTAGTTCCAAGGGATTGATTTAAAAAATGGTTTCCCCGTATTTATGTAAATAGAGATGGAATTTAAAAATAATTGAGATATAATTCACTTATCATGGAATCTATTATTATTATTATTTTTTTCGGTACGCGGGCCTCTCACTGTTGTGGCCTCTCCCATTGCGGAGCACAGGCTCCGGACGCGCAGGCTCCGCGGCATGTGGGATCTTCCCGGACCGGGGCACGAACCCGTGTCCCCTGCATCGGCAGGCGGACTCTCAACCACTGCGCCACCAGGGAAGCCCCACGGAATCTATTTTTACTCATTCATTTTGACATCGAAAGTTTAAGCTTAACTTCTATTAACAGTATCCATTTTATTTAGGCAGTGAGTATATAAAACCCCCAAAGAAAAGTTTCTACAATCAAAAGAAGAAACAGGGGATGAGAAAATGTCATCTTCATTCTCAACAGCATTTTGGAGTAGGTAGGATGGTATCTGAAGAAGCTTAATGATTACCTGGTCCCCCATGGTGAATAGGGTTTTTATGACACAAAGATGGAGAAAGAGAAAGGAGGGATTGTAACTCTTGAAAAATAGGTAATTCTGTGTGAACAGAAATGGAAGGATAGTTTAGCAAAGTCAAAAGCCAAACTGTGGAGCAGAAATTCATAGTCTAAGCATAAGTACTTTCCAGGGTAGGGTGAAAGTACTGAGGACACGTACAGCTTGTGGCGTTCATTTCCCACCATAGACATTAAGTAAATACCTACTATGTACCAAGCCTGTGGAAGCGCTGAGAATACACAGATGGATAAGGCAGGTCCTCAAGGAGCTCAGTCTGGTGGTGGCGGTGGTGATGGGGGGGGGGCGGGGAGGAGAGAGGGAGCGTACGGAGTGGGTGAGGGGTGGGGGATGAAATTAGACAGGAAGGTCGAAAAACTGAATATATGGTAGGAAATTGGGGGTTCAGATATGTGCTGACTTCTATGGCAGAAATCTGTCCCAGAATCTCTTAAATAATTAGCCTCATTTGCCAGATTTAGCCAGATATCATGACGCTGGTCTTCTCCAGATGCCCTCTCAAATAGGTTCTAGCTTCTAGCCCTTGCTTTCCCCACCATTAGGGCGTCGGGCAAGGGAGGGGGCAGGTTGCAAACGACACCCACGTTTGCTGCTTGGGCTCTCTGCAGAAGACAGGAATCCAGGGCTTTGCCGTCGTCATAGCAACTAGGAGTTCCGCGGTCCCCCACCTTCCTCTAATTCCTTCCACTTCCCCCGCCGTCTGGGCTGAGCTGCCTCTTCTCTCGCGAGATTTGAGCGCAGAGCTGAGCTGCACAGCGGTGATCTCACCCGAGAGTTGGGGAGGGAGTGAAGAAGGGGAAGGAATGGGGCGGGGAGGGGAAGGGCGAGGGAGGCGCCGCCACCGCCGGCAACTTTGTGAGCGAGTTCACTGTGTGCGTGAGCGAGTGAGCAAAAAGTCAGAGCGGCGCTGAGTCTCCGGGAGGAGGGTCCCCGGGGAGGGCCAGGTCTGGGCTTCAGAGGCCGGCCCCCGCCAGCCACTCCACCCTCTCCTGCTTCCGTGGCTCCCTCCCCATTTCCTCCCCCCACCAATCCTCCCGGGCCTTCCCGCCCCCTCTGCAGTTACCTGTCCCCTCCCCCACTCGGCACGCACCTCCCCTTTCCCCTGCGTCTACTTCGGACTTTGGCCGCGGCCGCTCAGTCACTCCGCGTTCGCTTCCCGCGCCGGCCGCCCCCTCAGCTTTTTCTCTTGGAGGCAGGCGGGTGGGATGGGGAGCGCTGAGCCTCGGAGGCGGCGCGAGTGGGGACCCGAGCGCCCAGACAATAGTTGATGCCCGGGGACTGGGGCACCTCCGCCCCCACTCCACCGGGAGCGCGGCCCCAGCCGGCTGCTCTCCAGCCTGCATTCCGCGTCCCCTTCGGAGCCAGGCTCGGGAGTTGGGCTGCTTCCGCCCCCGCCTCCCCCGGGTCCCCCTCCGCTCGGCGCCCGCCCCTGCCTCGCCGCCTGCCGTTCTCCGCAGAGCAGGCGGCGAGTGAGCGCGCGCCGACCGTCTGTAAGGTTTCTTTTTTACCCCAGGGAGAGCGCGCGGCGGACGCGCCCCGGACGTGCGGCGGCACCGGGAGGCCGGGCCGAGCGGTAAGTGGCTCCCGCGCCCCGGGTCCGGGCAGGGGAGCGGGGGTGCAAGACTGTTGACAGCCCGCACCCCATTTCTGGCCGGGGCTCGGGTCCAGGGCACGGAGCAGGACGCCGAGAGGCCGGTCAAAGTTTTATTTCCGATTTGGTGGCGTGCTGATAGCGCAGCCCGGCGGGGGGCGAGTCCGAGCTGCACTGCGCCCGGCGCGCGCGGGCGCGCGCACCTCGGAATCCGAATCTGCACAACTCTCCGCCAGGCGTCTGTGAGAGAGGCCAGGAGACCCGCGACCCCTTGGGGTGGCTGCGCCCACCAGGCTGCTCTCGTCTCCACCGGGAGACTCTTCCAGTTCAGTCACCTGGGTGAGCGCTTTGCAGGCTATGCCGGAGGGACAGGCCGAGAGGTTTGATCGTGAGAAAGGGGGAAGAGCAGCTCGTTGCCCGCGGGTGGTTCGTTTCTCTCCCGGGGTCTGGGGGAAGTGAAAGCCGGAGCTGCTCAAACCTGCTTTTCTTGGAGTAAGTAAACCACAAGAGGGGTGGGAAGGCGAGAAGGTACTGCAAAAAAGAAGTTTTTCTCCTTCGCCCCATCTGTTTCCAACTCTATCCTGACCTTAAAGGGTATTTGCCAAGCTCCCTATCGCTCCACGGCATTTCTAGGTGGACAAGTAATCTTGTTGGACAGGTTGAAATTTCATTGGGTTCACCGTTTGGAAAACATAGGCAAGGGAAATGGCTCACTTTCAAGGAAGATGTTTGAGTTGTTGAAGCTTGTTTTGAAGAGAAGCTTTGGGGACTGATGGATCCTAGACTGCATTTACCTTACAGATCTTATTTATTATGACGGGTATTTTAGAGGCAGCACTTACTGAAATTCTTACTACCTGCTAAACGATTACATTTCTAAACTGGGAGCCAGTGACGCGATGCAAATTTTAGAGTAAAGGTGTTGACTTTAATCAGGTTCCAGGTCTATCTGGATGGACTGGGGTTGGCGTTTCCTCTGTAAAGCAAACCTTTCATGTTGAAACTCTGACTCAGACTCTTAAAGACATTGTTTTTATACTGGTACTCTGTGGGAGTTAAGTGTCAACTTTCTCTCGTTTTCTCATATGGAATATTCATCCAAGGCAAAGATTCTCTGACTTAATCTTTTGGAAAAGTACAAGATGAAGTCCTATACAATCATTCTCTGCACCCAGTTTAGTAACAGTATTTTCTCTAAAATCCTGATTTAATGACCTTCACCTTCCCCCTTCATTTTTTGAAAGCTGCAATTAAGCCACCTTTACCAGGATGAAAAAAAAAAAAAGCCGATGGAAATAATATAGAACAGTAGAAACAGCAGTAGTCTCAGATAAAAGGTTTTCATAAAGAAGTTTATGGTCACTGAAGTGTCTGACTACTAGATGACATACCAGTTATTAACGAGAATATTAAAACTTTTTTCCTATGGAATAAATTATACTCAGGCATTAGCAATTAACAGGGCATTCAAAATGATTTGGGTGATGATTTGCACGTAAATGGCTAGGGGCAAAATAAGAGATTTTGCCAGATGAATGGTATTATGTGGCTGACAACTTATTTTCTTATCTCTTTATGCTTAAGTAAAGGAGTCCTGAAGTTGACTGTATCATTAGATTTCTCTAGTTGACTGAGAGAACAAGTTTGGCAAGTGGCTCAAGACAGTCAGTAGGTGTTGCTGTTAGCTTCTCTGCGGTTCCTGGTACTGCTCCTTGAGTTTGAAATTGCAGTTCTGGTGCAGTGAACTTTTTAGAGCTGAAGTGTCAGTATTAGTTGTGAGTTCATCGTAGGATTCTGTGACAAGGTTGACTTGAACTCCTGGTAATAATTGCAGTAATAATTGCAAAGCAGCTCACTGAAATTTTATATGACTTTCTTACTTACATACTTTTCCTGACTTTCTTAACTTTGCTTTTGCATTGAATTAGGTGTGTAATTTTGGTGTAGGTCTCCCCACCCCCACCCGCCAGCCCATCTTGATTTTTTTAACAACTTTTAAAGTACACCTTCTAGTAATTTTATTTTTAAAATTTTTTTATTTTTTAAAATTTATTTATTTATTTATTGGCTGCATTGGGTCTCCGTTGCTGTGCGCGGGCTTTCTCTAGTTGCAGTGAGCGGGGGCTACTCTTTGTTGCGGTGCGCGGGCTTCTCATTGCAGTGGCTTCTCTTGTTGTGGAGCACGGGCTCTAGGCGCGCGGGCTTCAGTAGTTGTGGCTTGCGGGCTCTAGAGCGCAGGCTCAGTAGTTGTGGCACATGGGCTTAGTTGCTCCGCGGCATGTGGGATCTTCCCGGACCAGGGCTCAGAACCCGTGTCCCCAGCATTGGCAGGCGGATTCTTAATCACTGTGCCACCAGGGAAGTCCTTCTAGTAACTTTATTGAAGTCACGATTTTGCTTGAGATGAGCGATTCTGTAAACTTTGGAGAATCTTGGTTGACTATGAGTTGGGACGTGTGTCCGTTCTATCTTACTTTTGCAGTTTGAGTTTTTCAATACATGGCTGTTTTCTATCTCTTTGAGCTGTGAAACAGGAGCATGAGAAGAGGCAGAACAGTGTAAGAGTATGGATTCTTTGACTCTTTCCAGTTTAGGGGAAAGTATGTAGTGATTGATAACATGGTTATGTGCTTCTACTGGTCTTCACTGTCCTGCTGTCATTTCTGTTGGTCCACTTCAATGTGCATATGAAGTGTGCCTAGCCTGAAGATTTTCAGGTGACGTGGCAGATTTGAGCCTTTTGATTCACTGACCGAACTGGACTTTCTCTAAGGAAGACAAATAGACTCATCCCCCACATATAGAGCTAGTGCTCTGTTATAGAATGCTTCTTTCTTCCTTTGGACTGAGATTGCAGAAGTTCATATCTCAAATTCAGAAAAAAAATTTTCCTTCATAATGTCACCATATTCCTAATCTTTTGAGATTTGTATTAAGTCAAAAGGTAGTTATTGAGTGCCTCTGTCTGGCAGGCATGCTGTTGAGTTCTGTGGTTCTAGTGGTGGGTAAAAGTGTGTTGCTTGCCTCAAGGAACATACAGTGCAATGGGGCCATTTGCAGTGACCTTCCCTGGTTTGGTGTTCTGATACGCTGAAGCCCCCATAAAAGTTTTGCAGAGCAGGCAATTATTTGAGTTGTAACTTATTTAAATTAATTTTTTTATTTATAATAAATTTAAATAAATTTATTTTAGGCTGCATTGGGTCTTTGCTGCGTGCGGGCGTTCTCTAGTTGCGGCAAGCGGGCCACTCTTCATTGTGGTGCACGGGCTTCTCATTGGGGTGGCTCCTCTTGTTGAGGAGCACGGGTTCTAGGCATGCGAGCTTCAGTAGTTGTGGCATGTGGGCTAAGTAGTTGTGGCTCGTGGACTCTAGAGCGCAGGCTCAGTAGTTATGGCGCACGGGCTTAGTTGCTCCACGGCACGTGGGGTCTTCGTGGACTAGGACTCAAACCCGTGTCCCTTCATTGGCAGGCGGATTCTGAACCACTGCACCGCCAGGGAAGTCCTAAATTAATTTTTTAAATAATGGGGCCCAGTATTTGTCCTCAGAAGGCCTGGGTTTCAAATTTTCCAGCTATGGGATCTTAAAAAGTAATCGAACCTCTTCCTGAACTTTCTGAAACAGCGTCTTTTTTTGCAGCAGTGGGCACAATGCTTGCTTCACTGCTTTGCTGCAAAAATTATTGAGAATATATGTACGAAAGTAATTTGTAAACCATAGTCTTACTTGCAATTGCATTTTCTTGCTTCCTGATGAACAGATTCATAGATTGTTGGGTTTAGGAGGGATTTTGAGTATAAATCATTTCACCCTTCTTCCCCATTTTACAGATGAGGAAACTGAAGCCCAGAAAGTTGAAGTGATTTTTTTAAAGGGTGTAGAAGAACTAGTCAGTGATCATGCAGTGATTGGAAGGCATGTTTTCAGATTTAACTGTACTCTTTTGCTTCCTGGTTTTTTTTTCCCCCCCTACCTTAGAGTCTTAGGTTAAAATTTATTTACTGCTCTTTCCCCCCACTCAAGTGTTCAGTATTTATTACATGTCTAAAATGAGAAGAAGAAAAACTTAATGAAACAAAATGTACGTGAAGGTTGAAAAGCCATGAAAACCACACGGATGTAGTGTTTGGTAACTCAGGTTTAGAGTTACTCAAATTACAAAGTTATAGCAAAAGAAATTGAGTTAGTTAAAGTATTTACGTGGTAGAGCCTGTAGGTTGTTTTTTTTTTTAAAGGAATCTTGGTTAACTCAGAGCGTAATATACTTAGATGTTCTTTAGAGAAGCCAGACTTAATTTGTTGTAGTTGACCACCTTTTTTTTCTCTTCTTAAACTCATTTTTCATTTGTAAAAGAAAATGGTATGCCTCCCTTATTTTTGGAACAGTGGCTTCATGTATGGGTTACTGGGGGCAGGGGTAGGAGCTAGGGAGGATCTGTTAGGTGGAGGTATAATTGCACATAAAACAGGACAGTGTTGTAGGAGCTTCCTGTTGAAAACGTGAGTGATTTCTATAGCACCACCCAACTTCCGCTGGGGTAATCTGAGCCAGGAGAGAAGAAACATCCCTGCCCCTTGGGTGACTGCCCTTTAGATGAGGGACTCTCCCTTTCCCGAGGAGGGTAAAGCATTATGTTATTCCTTCAGCACTCACACAAAAAAATCTGTGTCTGTTCCACATACAGTGCTATTTAAAATAGGGGTTTTCTACTATCCCTTTAGATCGACAGTCCAACTTTATATCCATTGCGCTTTTACTGGTTTGGTGTGGGAAATAAATTGGCCTCATTGGATTTTTGTTTTTAGTTTTCTGCTGTGCTTAGCTAATAAAGAAGAAAAAAGCCAAACAAAGCCCACACACTTTGATGGCCCTTTGTTTTCCAAAGGTTTAATACAAATTAAGTTACTTATCCTCAGATGAGAGCTCATTTTTTCTTTTGGTGGGTTTCTGATGAGCTGTGGAGCGAGTCATAGAAACGTGGGAAAGAGCCCCTTTTCTTTGGATCTCTTAAAGGCAGGTGATTTGAGTGAGGGTTAGAATAGCACGAGTGTGACTGGGTTTGTGATCAAGTGGGTAAGAAAATCCACTGGGTGTATCTTTTGAGGGTAAGGACTGGTCCACATCCATTTTCTCCTTTTATTCTGGCCTGGGAGGAGTGAGGTAACCCCAGTTGCAAAGGTAACATGAAAACTTTCTTGAAAATCTAGAGAGATGACACCACAGTGACACAGAGGAATGTCAGGGGCTTCTTTCATTGGACGTTAGTCAACGGTAGTGCATTGGAGGTGTGCCACAGAGGCAGGCGAAGCTGTTTCTCTTGGCCTCAGGAGGTCTGGGATGAGAATTTTCAGCCTGTAGATTTCTAATTTGTTACTTGTCATGTTGCACTAAGTTCCCCCTCTAATTAGGATTGTAGTATGCCTAACTTTAAATTGTGGGAAGCGGGCAATTACATAATGTTAGATTTCCCTGTTTTTTCAATTATGGAGAGGCACGAGGAGAATGTATGTGTGCTGGAGAACGTTGGCCTGCAGAGGGAGGGTTACTGATGTGTACACATACAGGGGTCACTCAGAGGCAACTTGAGCCAACTGGCCATCCAACCGTGGCGGCCGCTGGATTCCTTTATTCCTCTCTCCTCCTCCAAAGCAGGTCTTAGGTTAAAAATGAATTTCGCAGACACCAGAGTGAATTTTGGTTATTCCTCTTTTCTCTTTCTGTTTTTTGCAGGAAGCCTTTTACCAAAGCTACAAGTATAGTCATTGGTAGTTTTTTTGTGGCTTAATGTCTTGCTTCCTTTTAGAATGAGTTCCAAACTTCTCGGAATAAAGCTATTTAGAAGTAAAAAGCAAAGGACCATGTGCTGAATGACCACGTTCCTATAATCGAGACTTGACTATGATCAATATCATTTACATTGGCTTTTATATTATGTTTTTCTAATTCATTTTTTTCATATTCTCAATTATTTGCCTAGATAGGGATTCTAGTTTGATATAGTCTAAGCTCCTTGCATTTCCTTTAACATCTTAGTTCTCAGAATTGATTGACTATTTGTTTTTACAAGTTTCTTTTCATTTCTTGATGCTTTCAGCAAAGCAACTGTGATAACTGAACTGTGGTATCTCATGCCTTCAAGAAGAGAGGGTACTTATAAGGAGATACCTATAGGATATATAATTATACATTAATAGAATGTTCTAAAATTTTCACCCAGTTTGACTAACTTTTATTCCTTGCTTCACTTGTACATAGTTAGGGAAAAAAATGGAAAGAAGTATTTTCCCATATTTTTGCAAGAAATATAAGTATGTGACTTTTGGGAACCATATTGCCTTTTCTTTCAAAGACTTAGAAAACAAGTGTTCTTACTCTTGAAATGAGGGTTAGTGTGTAGTTGATTTAACTCCTCCCTTTTCCCTAACCATACTTCTGGCTGCCCCAGCGAAGACCTCAGAAGCTTCTGCCAATATATTTTGTCAGAGTCTAACTTCTGAGTAGCTGGAATTTCATGTGTAAAGAGAGGGTGCTCTGTGTGTATATATGTTTGGGGTGGGGTTTGACTCCTGGCTCAGAATGTGCCCTTGGGAAACCTGTTAGGAGGCTTGAGACTGAATGTGGTTCCTGACCCTCATCTCTTTTCCAGTTTGAGAAATGCCTGTGATTCTTCCAAGAGTCTCAGTGTTACTTTTTTTTTTTTTTTAAATTGGCATCTTAGTACTGATCGTTTGTAATAGGAAATGAGGTGTAATAATTGCATGACAATAATGTTTCAGTAGATACATAATAGGTTATGGAGAACTATAGGATTCACAGAAAAGGCCTATTAAAAGTTAGAGCCTCAGCCTAATAATTGCTTTCAGTCGGATTGTTCTGAAGGTCATTTTCAAGGGAGCACTTTAAAATAGTGGTTTTCAGCGGGTTGGGCCAGGTGTGTGTTTGGGGGAGGGTGGAGGACCTCAGTGAACTCTGGGGTATTACTCTGGGTAGATGGGTTGGGTGGTTTGAAGAAACTCAATAGGTGATTCTGTTATGCTTCTCTCCCACCCAGTTGAGAACACAATGGCTTTTATGTCATTTTTGGATTTATGCTTGACAGTAAGGTAAAGGGAGGGCCTTCGATCACGTGTACAGTTCCCTTGATTAAAAAAGACAACTTGGAAGAAATTTGGAAATGACTGCCAGCAGGTAAAAGGGTCAGGCTGCTTCGACTCCGGCAGTGGAGGTAGAACGAGTAAATCCAACTTGGTGTTTGCACTTACTTTTTTTATTGGGATAAAAAACACATAGTGTAAAATTTACCATCTTAACCATTTTAAGTATACAGTTTAGTTGTGTTAAGTATATTCATATTGTTGTGAAACAGAAGTCCGGACTCTTTTCATCTTGCAAATTGGAAACTCTACCCATTAAACAACTTCTCCTTTCCCCTCTCCCCATCCCTGGGACTCACCATTCTACTTTCTGTTTGTATGAATTTGACCTCTTTAGATACAGCATATAAGTGGAATCATGTAGTATTTGTCTTTTTGTGACTGGCTTATTCCGTTTAGCATAGTGTCCTCAAGGTTCATACATGTTGGCATGTGGTAGGATTTTCTTCCCTTTTAAGACTGAATAATATTACATTGTATGTCTGTATCCCATTTTATTTATCCATTCATCCATAGATGGACATTTGGGTTGCTTCTACCTCTTGGCTATTGTGGATAGTGTGGCTATGAACATGGGTTTTCACATAGCTCTTTGAGACCCTGCTGTCAATTCCTTTGGATATATACTCAAAGGTGGGATTTCTGTATCGTATGGTAGCTCTATTTTTACGTTTTTTGAGTAACCTCCATTCTGTTTTTCATAGAGGTTATACCCCACCAGCAGTGTACCAGTGTTATTCCTCATCCTTGCTAACACTTGTTATTTTGTTTCTTTGATAGTGCCATTTAATGGGTGTGAGGTAATATCTCATTGTGGTTCTGATTTTCATTTCTCCGTTGATAAGTTATATTGAGCATCTTTCATATGCTTGTTGGCCGTTTGCATATCATCTTTGGAGAAGTGTCTTTTCAAGTCTGCTCATTTTTTGATCAGGTTATTTGATTTTTTGTTGTTGAGTTGTAGGAGTTCTTTATATATTCTGGATATTAACACCTTATCAGATGCATGATTTGCACATATTTTCTCCCATTTTGTATGTTTTCTTTTTGCTCTTTTGTGTCCTTTGATGCATGAAAGTTTTAAATTTTGATGTAATCCCATTTGTCTATTTTTGCTTTTGTTGCCTGTGCTTTTAGCGTCATATGCAAGAAATCATTGCCAAGTCCAGTGTCATGAAGCTTTCTGTGTTTTCTTCTAGAAGTTTTATAGTTTTAGTTCTTACATTTAGGTCTTTAATCCATTTTGAGCTAATTTTTGTCTGTGGTGGAAGACGAGGATCCAGCTTCATTCTTATGTGTGCGGGTATCCAGTTTTCTCAGCCCCATTCATTGAAGAGACTGTGCTTTCCCCTTTCAGTGGTCTTGGCATCCTTGTTGAAGACCAGCTGGCCATATACATGATGGTTTATTTCTGGGCTTTCTGTTCTAGTCCATTGATCTGTTTGTCTGTCTTTATGCCAGTACCACCTTTAGCTTTTTAGATTACTTTAGCTTTGTAATACATTTTGAAATCAGGAAGTTTGAGTGACACTTATTTTTAACTTATGCTATTGTAGGTGCTGAGAAATAGAGAAGTAATAGATTAACAATTGAGAAAACAATTCAAAGAATTTTTCATTTTTTGGAGGGGACTAGACCCACTTAAAGAATGAAATAAGGTGATTTATTTACTTATGTATTTTAAAAGTTATTTATTTATTTATTTTTGGCTGCGTTGTGTCTTCGTTGCTGTGCGAGGGCTTTCTCTAGTTGCGGCGAGCGGGGGCCACTCTTCATCGCGGTGCATGGGCCTCTCACTGTCGTGGCCTCTGTTGTTGCAGAGCACAAGCTCCGGATGCGCAGGCTCAGTAGTTGTGGCTCACGGGCCTAGTTGCTCTGCAGCATGTGGGATCTTCCCAGACCAGGGCTTGAACCCGTGTCCCCTGCATTAGCAGGCAGATTCTCAGCCACTGCGCCATCAGGGAAACCCCCATAAGGTGATTTAAATGGCAGAATGTATGTGAGGCTGTCAATCGGCAACTAGTATAGTAAGAGCTATAGTCTAGCACTTCATTGGATATTGAATCCAATGGCTTGCAAAAGCTTCAAAAAGGTGATGAGGGCTTCCCTGGTGGCGCAGTGGTTGAGAGTCCGCCTGCCGATGCAGGGGACACGGGTTCGTGCCCCGGTCCGGGAAGATCCCACGTGCCGCGGAGCGGCTGGGCCTGTGAGCCATGGCCGCTGAGCATACGCGTCCGGCGCCTGTGCTCCGCAACGGGAGAGGCTACAGCAGTGAGAGGCCCTTGTACCGCAAAAAAAAAAAAAAAAGGTGATAGGCCTTGAATTGGTCTTGAAGATTGGATGTGTACCTCAATGGGTATAAATACCTCAAACCATCTGTGTCAGTTCTATCACTGCACTGAAAGGGGGTCTTTAATGAAAGCCCCTGATAATAATCTCAAGATTTTAAATGGGGATCAGTTATTATAAGACCCGTCACTATTTTTTTTTCTTGACACTCTATTGTCTTCCCCATTCCAATCCAGTAGTTGCTGATTTGCCATTTCTGCTCATTGAATAGCAGTGGACCACGTACAGAGTTAGAATACTTAGACACAGTATCGTTTTATTTTCTAGGATGTGCAAAGAACACAAAATTCACCGGGCTGGGTTGTATAGGATGAGTTGAAGGATAGAGATTGAACCCAGAACAGCAAACTCAGTGGCTGCTTTAGTAAGTAATTTAGGCTACTTAAGACATACTTTCTCACCTTCTTAATGAAACTATAAGGATATTTTGGTTGGGTGTATTACTTGAGGGTACAATTGGTAGAATTTCTATGGAGGAAAAATGTAGTATGCTTGCATATAGTAGGCCTGTAGTAAAGCGTTGTTTAGTGGTGACCAAATGAATTTAAGTCTACATGGGTGGGTCCATAAGGAGTAATTTACTCATTTATTTCATAAGTATTTATTGACTCTCACTCTATGCCAGGGGCTAGTGGCTGCTTCAAGTGGAAAAGGATGCATGGCTCCTGCCCTCATGTGGCTGCCATTCTTTTAGTGGTTGATGTGGTCCTTCTCAGTGTTCCAGTCCGCACAGCTGGTTGGATTTTTCTTTTTTTTGCCAAAGGCCACCTGTTCTACTTTTGGTGCAAAACAATTGTAGTTGTTTATTATGAAAATAGTTCTACATTAAATATTCTTTGTGTGGAGGAAGAAAGAAACACTAGACAATTCTGCCTTTTGGTTTCCAAGGAGACCTGTCTTGGCTAAATTTACTTTATCAAGTGCTTTTCTAAGTAACAGAACTGAAGGAAACTGGCTTTAATGAATTTTGCTTAAGGTTTTCCTGAGGACCCAGATATGGTTTTCAAATCTTCGTTTCCTCTACTTCCAAGCCCTCTCCAAGAGCATCTAAACACCTAGTTTTGGCCGATCCTGGATTTTTCCATTAATCGTGAGATCTTAAAAGTCATACACCCCTTTCGGATTGTCATTGATTTGTTCATTCATTTAACAGGTCTTCATTGTTCACTTATTATATACCAGGTAACCTTATCATTTGTAATAGGAAGGTTGAGGGTTGAATTCAGTTTCCTTTAAGGCCAACTGTTAAAATTCTGTGAATTTATTATTATGGTTTAGTGAGATTTAGGGCTTTTTTTTGCAGATAGTAGAAGTGTTTTTGAAAGAGCTTAAAAAAAGAGAAATTCAGAGTTTTTGTTTTTAACTCAAACATTTTAGTGGGAAAATTCCTCATTGGTGGATAATTTTAGTATTAATTTCACTCTGATCTGAAAATAATCAACATTTTAACTCAGCTGAAAGTCTTTCCTTGTAATTTTGGCAGGAGACAGTTTTAAAGCTAGCCTTTCTGATGTTACTTGTAGCACGCTAGAAACTTAATTCCTGTTTCAGATGATTGGTGTAGTGCCAGCGTGTAGAGATTTAGAAATGCTTAGCACCTCTTCTCCTAGGTGCTCAGTTCTTGTCTTTTAGAGCCCTTGTCATTTATGTGTGAGGCGGTCTTGAGGTATGGTGACATCATGTCACACGGAAGATCTGCGTACCAGTGCTGTGATAATAAGCTGGCATGCTGCCAAATCCGTAATACTCAGATAACCTAGTGTGAGATTTCATGGCTTTTTTCTTTTTTTAATCTTTATTTATTTATTTGGCTGCGCCGGGTCTTCGTTGTGGCATGGGGGCTCACAGTTGCAGCATGCATGTGGGATCTGGTACCCCGACCAGGGATCAAACCCGGGCCCCTGCATTGGGAGCTTGGAGTCTTAGCCACTGGACCACCAGGGCAGTCCCTTCATGGCTTTATAAAATGATATTTTTATTTTAATTTGTTGTTAGAAATTTGACATAGTATTTATTGATTATGTGTTATAAGGTTCAGTTACGCAGAGTAAAATTTAAGAATTTTCTCTCATGTGGATTGTTGGCTGTTATAAATCTGGTCTCCTGTTACCAAAAGAACATTGGAAGATTTGTGTAGCCCTGGCTCTGTGACTGTGGCCATTTTTCCTTCACTTACTAATCAGCAATATTCAGTAAACACCTTCTAGATGGGTGGCAGATACTGTTCTCATCCTGGATATACAGCAGTGAACAACTCTGAGTGATAAGGGAAGCCACTGGAGGGTTTTGTACAAAGGGTTTTGATCTGACATATTTGAGAATAGAATGAGGGTTTGGTGTGACATATTTTTAAAGGACAGAACTCCATTGTGTGGAGAATAGAACTCCATTGTGGGGGCAGAGGTGGAGGCAGGGAGATATTAAGGGTTCTAGCAATGACCTAGGTGGGATATGATGATAGCAGTGGTGGAGGAGATGAGAAGTGCCTGGATTCTGGACTCATCTCAAGTGAGGCTAACATGACTCACAGAAGGGTGAGTGATACGCAGTGAAAGAAAGAGTAGAGTTAAGGGGAACACCAAGGTGTTTGGCCTGAGCAACTGGAATACTGGTGGTGCCAGGTATTGAAATGGGGAAGGCTGGAGGACCGGGTTTGGGTGGAGAATTGAGCTGATGGGTACATGTTGGGTATGAGGTATCCGTGGGTGAGGTCAGTTGGCAGCTAGGCAGGTCCGCTAATCCTCACGAGCTTCAGTTTTCTCATCTGTGTGAAATGGGGAAAGTGTTTGCGCTTCTCAGAATTCTTGAGATCAAATGAGAGAAAAAAAGTTCCAACTTCTAAAGTAATGTCCCGTTGTGGTGGTATTGTTTCTGGAAAGTAGACTGGTTTCCATCTTACATACTCTGTGGGACTGCTTAACTCATAGGCCAGAATGTATTGTGGAAAGTTGGCATTTTCCCTCCAAAGGCTGGTTTTCTCTCTGGATAGATGGAAAAGCTTTCTCTTTGACGCATTCTGTGATTCCTGAGCAGCTTTTGGGAGAACTTGGTATTTTGGTTCCCTCTGGGGTGTCAGAGGGCTTCACTTTGTGTGGAGCCATTGGGGCAGTACATGGTGTGTGGTACCAGACTCGCCCCTTAATAAACATGGCTTCAGGCCAGAGTGATTTTATTTACGTGGGAGGATGTTGTAGTAGGAAAAACCCTGGCTCTTTCCTTTCTCAAAGTCTCTATTATTTTATGCTTTCCATAACTTGGATCAGTTAACAAATAGGGTCTAATAGACCATATTTATTAGGGAGACCATTCTCCTTGTTTCCTAATTCAGAATGCCTATTTACATATTCCTAGGTTTTTTGTTGCTTAAAATTTTCTTCTGGGCAGGTGAAATATGCTAAATATATATTTGAATCCACTGAATTAAAATTCATTTAAGATTCAAGTAAAAGTGTTGACAGCATCAGTCATATTTCAATCAGTGATATTTTGAAGTTATTACACGTCTTTCCTTGGAGGTAGTAGCAAATGGTTGTATCTTTGAAATGCAGTATTTGCTGATAATTGATACCTTCTCAACAGTTAGATGTTTCTTTAGGAACATCTTCAGTCAAGAGATAGGATGGTGGTTCTTGGTTCTTCGGATCCATAAGGCAGTTTGAACAGAAACACTACTGCTCTTTCTTCACTGCCCTCCTGGTTTCATCCTTGGTTCACAAGATTCAGTTGGCATCGGCGGTGTGTGTTCATTGCAGGTTGTGTGATGCAGAAAGAGAAGGTAAAGCCATTTTAAAAGGGTGCCTTTGAGAGCCCGACACATGTAGCGAATGCAATGTTTGATGAATAACTGACCACCTTCTGGGTGTTCAGTGGAAAGAGCAGTAATGGCTTTAACACTGAAGCAAGGCGTCGGGGGAACAGGGACTATGTTTTTCAGTAGATATTGTGGAGGAGAAATTGCTTGGGTAGTTCTCTGGTATCTTTCAAGTAAGAGGCCATCTCTTTATGTTAGGGCTTTTCTCAGGTCCTCAGATTTATAAAATAAGTTGACCCATCTGCTCAGTAATTGTTAAGTTACATAATCTTTTTGCTTTTCATTGAATCGGCTTACTATACGTTATTTTATTTCAGCTTCTAAGAAACTGAACTATAGGTATTCAGTACAGTATCACTTGACATAATTGTCTGATAAAACCCTAAGTCTTTGTCTTTCCTTTTGAAGTATGTTTTAGAAAACTTACATCAATTGTATGAAATAATTTGAAAGGTATCTATATATTTAATTCTGTGTCTTTTCCATGCCTAATTTTTTTCCCCTAGGAGGAATACGACTTACTAGACTTCCTAAAATCTTTTAGGATTTCCAAATTGCCTAATGACTTTTGATTTGAACTCTAGTCTAATAATCATTTTTACTGGGGAGATAATCTCTAAGCTTCTGAAGTCATAGTACCCATTTATTGCACTCCTAAGGTTTTTTTTTTAATAACCTTTATTGAGTTTTAATTCACTTACTGTACAGTTTTCCCACTTGAAGTGTATAGTTCAGTAGTTCATAGAGTAGTGTAACCAGCACCATAAACAATTTTAGAATATCTTCATCACCCCAAAAGAAGCTCCAGCCCATTTACAGTCACTCCCCACTTCTCCCCAATCCCACCCCACTTCTCCCCAATCCCACCCCACTTCCCCCCAATCCCACCCCACTTCCCTGCGCCCAGCCCTAGGCCGCCACTAACCTACTGTCCATATTTATAGATTTGCCTCTTCTGGACGTTTCCTATAAATGGGAACATACGATATGTGTTCTCTTGTGCCTGGCTCATTTCACCGAGCCCTATCAAAGCACTTTAACTTTGGTGGTGATGTTACATATTTCAGAGTCAAAAGCAGACGTTCCCTGTCTGCTGACACACAAACTACAGCCTGTGCTGGGACCAGAGAAAATAGCAAAACCACCTGTTGCCGGGTGCGTTTGTAGAACCGGGAGTGAACTTTGAAGCTTTTGTAACTAAAGCCTCCCGGGCACTAATCCACCAGTGCACTCGCTACTCTCCATTGCGTGGTTGCTTGACTCTCTCTGCCTGACCACTGCCTGCTTCTTCTTTGACCATTTCAGACACCTCTGAGAAGTCATCTCTGATTCTTGCCTTTCTTTTACCTTGGGTCTGGTCCAGGAGTAAGCCTTGCCTTTTTCTCTTCCTTTTGAATTGACCGTTTTCAACTTGTCCTCTTTGTTTTATGACCACCGTCTGATACAGACCCTTGACCTTTACACCTGGGTGGCTGGAGCAGCTCCTTTCTGACCAGCTTGACTCTTGCTGCCCCAGGCTCCGGGCGTCTTGCCTGATTATTCTTTCTGATGGATCGTTTAGGTACGTGTGCCACCTGGAGGAATTTAAGTGGTTCCAGCACATCAAAACGTGCGCTTTCCTGCCTGCTTTGTGACCTTTCTCTTGGGTCTCTCCTTTCCTGTTCATCTGATGTCTTTGGCCTCCCCAGGACTGTAGGACTGTGTTTCTGCCTTCATGTGCAAGGCCTCTGTTCTCTCCTCTTCCCAACTATTTCTGACGTCCTTTGAGCCTTTGTTCATTTTCGATTTTAGTTCCATTCAATTCAAAACGTAGGTGAAATCAGTATACTTAGTTCTTTCTCTCTCTTATCCCCCTCCCTGCGTATCTTGCTCTTCACCATTATTTTGTCTCCCTTGTCCCTGCTGAGGCAATTCCAGCCCCTGAACTCTAGTTTTATCTGTAACTTTCTCAACCTTCAAGGCTCACCTCCTTCATTGCTGTCTTTCTGGTTGCTGTAACTCACCTCGATTTCTCCCTTGTTTGGAATGCTGGTGTACTGTATTGTATACTTAAAGAGCTTACAGCTTAATAATTAATGCCTAATTCATCAAGGATGTTTAACCTGGAGACGACTCAGAAGGAACGTCATCCCTTGTCACAGAAATTGAAAATCAGTCATAGGGAAGTCATCAGTCATAAATTGCATTAGGCAATTTGGAAATCCTTTGTTTTCTCAGACCCCACAGGGTAGAACAATGAGGAAATACAGGTGTTTGAATGAGCATCAGAAAGGACTTTTCTAGAGCTGCATGCAGGTGTGCCAGGCTATGTTCTGTTGCCCATCCCCATGCATTTAGGACCGGGTCATTGTAAAGGCCATTCATACATACAGTTCACGGGGGCTCAGTGAGATGCATGGTTCTCAGTCTCCCTGGAGTATCAGAATCACCTGGGCAGCATTTTAAGTACTCAGATTCTCAGTCTTTGGAAAGTTCAGATTGAGTAGTGAAGCCAGGCTTGGAAACTTTTGAGTTAGATAACACTTTTAGGCCCAAGATCCAATGAATGTCGCATTTGTTTGCCAAATTTTTATTGAATGCGTGCATCGTGTGGCAGTGTAAAATTGTGGGTTTTGCTTTCGTAGGACCTCGAGTCAAGGAGGGCATGCAGACAGACCGTGAAACGCCCTGTGATTTCTCCTCAGGCAGATGTAGATTCTTTGAGGATAGGAACCATTTCTCATTTTGTTTATTTGACCCAGAGGGATGGGCGCATTGACATTCATTCTTGTGTGGTAAACTGATTAACCTGCTGTTTACTGATTTACTCCCCGTCGGAAGGCTTGTTACTGTGTTCTTTAACCAGTCGTTTTCATGCAGCTTAACTTCTCGGTTGAAAAGGAACAACTGTATTCCCAATTGCATCATGACAGGTTCATCCTTTTGATTTCGTTGCTTTCTAGTAATAAAATTTACATTGGCTACCATTTACTGAGGACCCACTGTGCCAGGCACTTCGTGTCACATTAGTGCTAATCTTTATAATAAGCCTGCAAGATGGATATTAGGACTCTGAGTGGGAGCCAAGATGTTGAGTTCTTGTTATAGAATTTCTTCTTATACATATTTACAGACATTGCAATAGCCACTGAGCTGACGAATTGTCTAGTACAGTCTTCCGTTGGGACCAGATGGTTGAAATCATGGTTTGGCTGTATGCATAGGATGTGTTTTCTTGTTGGAATGCTAGAAAGCCTGTCTACATATAATAGGGTTGCTATGACCATCACCCTTAAACACTATACCATGCTGATGATGGAAGCTCCCCACCCATTTCTCCAGTGAAAGCCTAGTTTTGCTGGTGTAATTTTTGAGCGTGGTGGCCGTGTTGTACCACGGTGGAGAGTCAGGGACAGTTCTTTGTATCTTAAGCGATGATCTGGATTTCCCAGAGCTGGCATGTGACCCATTTGGTGGTCTCTTTCCCTGTATCTGTTGTAGGACTTTGGCCTGTCAACGTGACCTCCACCAGGGCTCCGTTAACAATGGTCATAAATACCTTCCGCTGAACTTCACCCATGCGTTGGTTTTATGGTAGGTTCTTTACTTATACCATCTCATTTTTATCCTTATGGAATTTCTGTGAGGTAGGTGTTATCAGTATTTAACAGATGATGAAGCTGGAGCTTGGAAGGGTTCAGTAACTTGTGTTGTTTTGAGACTCTATTTACACTTTTCCAGGGGACTCAGGCATGGTTTACACAGGAGTTAACTTCATTTCTTTCTATTTCTCTTACTTCCTCCTGTTGCTTCACCAAGAAAACTTGGGTGGTGCATGAGTGAACTTGTAGGAGTTGAAGAAGACTGAGTATGTCTGATCCCTATCCAAATTTTTGGATAATGTATTTTTCTCCCTTCCAGTGGAGTCAAAATAATAGTTGTCATTGAATGTTCTCTTTGGTCAGTTTTCTGAGATGTGGGAAACAACCTCACGAGGGGCTCCTACCTGCCAGAGAAGTTCCAGGCTCAGGGTTCCTACTATGTCTAGTACAAATAGCTAGAGGAAATGTAAATATTTATAATTGTGGTGAAATCAATAGAAATCTGCACAGAGTTTGGAATAACCACAGAATTTTTTTTTTCTAGTAAGAACACTTTCATTTTACTTCCCAACTGAAGGCATGACCAAAAAACATGAGAAATGTATTTTCTGGGTGAAATGCTTACTTTCTCATCTTGCAGCATGAATTCTGCTGTGAAGTTCTCATCTTGTCATTGATTTCTGCCTGTCGCCCTAAAATTATCGTGCTGTCATCATGTCAGCATCTGCATTGTTTTGAAATAAGTGTCTTTTAAGAGGTCGGAGGCATGTTAGAAATATATAGATTTTTAAAGAGAGGTTAATGGAACTGAAGTTAATTGCAAATACAAGAAACAGGTGTAAGATTAGTCCTGGCAATCAAGTGTGCTTCTAGGAAACACACATTCAATTGATCAAACAGAATTGAAGTCACTAGTAAAAGTTAATTAGTTAACTTAGGTCATGGTGAAAAGGGGGAACATTTTTACTGCCCTGATTTTTCTGTTGAGTTGTGGGCTTTGTATGTTTATTGGATCCAGCATACCGTTCTTTAAACTTTTGTTCAGGTCATTCCTCCAAACCAAATATTTGAGACTTCTCTTTCACGTTAAATCAACCCTCTAGAGTTTGCTTTAGTATTTAGGCTTATTTAACCTTAAGGACAAAGATTAATTTTAAAGTGTGTTGTTGGGATTTCCCTGGCGGTCCAGTGGTTGGGACTTTGCCTTCCACTGCACGGGGTGCGGGTTCGATCCCTGGTGGGGCAGCTGGGATCCCACATGCCTCTCGGCCAAAACACCAAAACAAAAAACAGAAGCAATATTGTAACAAATTCAATAAAGACTTTAAAAAAAATGGCCCACATCAAAAAAAAAATCTTAAAAAAAAATTAGATAAGTTCTATCTAAAAAAAAAATAATAAAGTGTGTTGTTGAATATTGGTGGCTGACCAGGGCCACGACGTGCCATCTCACTAGGGCACAGAGCCCCGAGGTTATTTAATGAGCTCAGTTTGGGGTGTCCTCATTCATAGCAAGATGCACGAGGATCTTGCATCTGTCACCATCCTGGTCTTGCTTGACCACTGCAGCAGTGAATCACCTTGAGTAGTTCACCTTGTCTGCAGGTTGCAGACTTTTCATGTTTAACTGCATTGACTGTTTGAAAGCTACCTTGTAAATAATGATACACAACTGCAATAATCCGAGTCCACTAAGGACATGCCAACATTCACACCTTGGTCTGCCCACCATCAGCCGGCAAAGTCCATTTCTAAATATTACCCGAACATTCATCATTCACTCCACAGCTATCGACTGAGCTGTTTTGTGCCAGGCACCTGCTGTGCATCAGATACTGTGCTGAGTGTTTGGGTTTTTCAAAAAAATTTATCTATTTTTGGCTGCATTGGGTCTTCGTTGCGGTGCACGGGCTTCTCATTGCGGTGGCTTCTCGTGTTGTGGAGCATGGGCTCTAGGTGCGTGGGCTTCAGTAGTTGCGGCATGTGGGCTTAGTAGTTGTAGCTTGTGGGCTCTAGAGCGCGGGCTCAGTAGTTGTGGCGCACAGGCTTAGTTACTCCCTGGCATGTGGGATCTTCCCGGACCAGGGCTCGAACCCGTGTCCCCTGCCTTGGCAGGCGGATTCTTAACCACTGCACCACCAGGGAAGTCCCCTGTGCTGAGTGTTGTGCAGATAATTTAGCAGTCCTGTTCTCAAGACGCTGCCAGCTTGTTGGGGAACTCAGGAAGAATAAAAGAAAATGACCAGCAGGAGACTAAGGAAATCATTTCAATATAGAGTCTTTCTTTTTTATTATGAAAGCATTGCATAAGGCTTTGTGGAAAATTGGGAAACTACAAGAAAGTTTGAAGAAAAAAGTCATCCACCATTCTATCACCCAGGGGTAACCACCATTGTTTTCATGTTCCCTGTCTTTTAAAAATGGCTTCTAAAAACAAGCAAAACAGAGATCTGTCCAGTAAAAGAGGGCTTTCAGGTGCAGTTTGATGGGGAGAAGGAAAAGAGGCCCTGGGAAAAGTGCAGCGTTTCTATCGCTGGGGCTGTGACGTGGAGCACAGAAGCCTTAGGGAGGGGTGTTTGGGATTCCTCAGGTAGGAGGCACTGGGAGCAAAACCAGAGCTGCTTTGACCGTAGATTTCTCTCTGAATAGTTTCCGGGTACAAGTGTGGTGGGTTCTGACGGTTTGTAGGGCGGTAGTTGGCATCCCAGATGCTTTTCTCAGGCACTGATTTCACTTTAATCTATTCTACAGGAGTAAGGCAGAGCCTGCCCTCCAGGACAGGGTGTGAGGGATGACATACAAATTACATTGTGTCCACTGCTTGCCCAGGGTTTAAGTCTGGGAGAGTTCATAGCAGGAGAAGCAAGGAAAGAAACAGTGTTATTTTTCAGGGTCATTTATGTACTAGCACTTGTTTTGATATATTGTCTCATTTAATTTCCATCGCCAATGTTTGAGGAAGGAGTTTTCCTCATTTTTTATAGTTGAGATTTAGAAAATGGAGTCAGAGGCTAAGGTGCTGGCCTGTGTTACACAGTGTTTCATAGTAAGTGGTAGGGGCGCATTACAGGCTTTGGCACTGGAGACCTGGGTTCCATCCTACCCATGTGACCTCAGGTAATTTCTCAACCTCTTTCTTACTGTTTAAAAAGGGGACAGTGCTGATGCTTAACTCACAAGGTTATTGTCAAGATGAGATGAGACAATGTATGTAACGTCCTTCTCAGAGGTGGGATTTAGTACCGATAGGTGGGAGCACTTAGGATGGCAGTGGGGTGGCAGCACGCACAGTGCCTGGCACATAATAGATGTCCAGGAGATGCCAATCACCCGTCCTTCCTTCTTAACAAGCCCTCCCAGCTTTTCAGTTTTCCTAGTATCTTTCCCTCGGATTTTTAAAGACCCTGATGGAGAGATACATTTCACTCGCGTTGTAAGGGTGGGTTCTTGGATCTATAAAATCAATTTCATCTGCATTACACAGGAAAATCCCATCTCATCAGTAGCTGTCTTTGAAAGGTCATCCTGAACATTTCCCCCTGGGTATCAGGTGAGGAGAGGTTAGGGGTAGGAAAGCTAAGAGCTCAGATGGAGGAAAGGGGAGTGGACAGAGGAAGGAATCAACTTGGGTATTTTCTCAGCTTAATTTGCTACCTGCCAGCTTCAACAAGGAGTGTACTATAGCCAGGTGTGGCTGGGATTTGTAACAGTGAGCTGAGGTTAAGAGGGCAGGACAGGAACTTGTGTGGGACACATTTGGTTCTCCTTGCATACTCATGCTTCTTCATTTACATGTTCAATCAACAAACAGTTTGTTGAAACTGTCCTGTGTTCAGGGCACTCTCAGTCCTTGGGATTCAAAGGGAGCATCTGTTTTCATGAGCGCAAGCCAGGTTGACAGATGAGTAACAGAAAATTACAAGTCAAGTTTTAAGTGCCAGGGTAGAGGGAAGCTGGGGGAGCTTTGTCAAAATATCTTAAAATTATTTTTCTGTGTTTGCTTCTTCTGTTAAACCTTGAAGGCCAGGGCTGTGTCTTTTGTGATTTTGCAATCCCAGAACCTAATCTGAAATGCATCCCTGGATAAATATGTGTAAGTTCAAAGCTGGCACAGGGATAAAATAGTTTATAAATGGTGTGTTTCAACTATCTGTATATTCGTGGAAATCTCAACCCTATAAATGGAGACATCTGGTAAGTTCTTGACTTATTGGTAGTTCTTTTCTTAGAAGGCAGAAGATAGAAATTGTGACTAACTGATTCATACCGAGAACTTTGGGTGAAAGTGGCTATTTCGTCTTGGGGTTTTGCCGTGATGGAAGAGAATCTTTTGGCCTGGATTTTTAGGAAGAGATTTCACAAAGTTCAGAGAACAGATAATGTTCCTCCACGGCCAGCAGAACTATAAAAAGGAGTGTGGTTTCATCCAGATGGGTAGGGAGCTCCAAGAAACAAAAGTTGTGATTGTAGGATTTCAAATCCCGCTGATAAGGAAAAATGAGGCCCGCTTCTGAAGAACTCATCACAGCTGTTAAAGGCCATTGCAGAAAAAAGGAGATTTTAAAAAATAACAGCTTTATTGATATATAATTCACATATCATATAATTAGCCCATTTAAAGTATACGATTCAATGGTTTTTAGTGTATTATTTACAGCTGTGTGCAACCTTCACCACAATTTTAGAACATTTTCATCACCTCAAAAAGAAACCTCATGCCCTTTAGCTCTCACCCCTCCCGTCCCCGCAGACCTAAGCAACCACTAATCTACTTTGTTTCTACAGATCTGCCTATTTTGCATATTTTATATAAATGGAATCATATATATGGTCTTTTGTGACTGACTTCTTTCACTTACCATAATGTTTTCAAGGTTCATCCACATTGTAGCATGAATCAGTACTTTATTTTTATTGCTGAGTAATATTCCATTGTATGGATATATAACACTTTATCCATCAGTTGATGGACATTTGGGTTGTTTCACTTTCTGGGTATTAAGAATAATGCTGCTATTCATGTGTAAGCTTTTGTGTGCACATGTGTTTTCATTTCTTTTGGGTCTATACCTAGGAGTGGAATTTCTGGTCATATGGTAACTGTATGTTTAACCTTTTGAGGAATTGCCTGACTGTTTTCCAAAGTAGCTGTACCCTTTTACATTCCCACCAGCAGTGTAGGAAGGTTCCAGTTTGCCCACAGCCTTGCCAACACTTGTTTCTGTACTGTTTGGCTTTTTTTTTTTTTTAAACCCCACATTTGTTTATTTATTTATGGCTGTGTTGGGTCTTCATTTCTGTGCGAGGGCTTTCTCTAGTTGTGGCGAGCGGTGGCCACTCTTCATCGCGGTGCGCGGGCCTCTCACTGTCGCGGCCTCTCGTTGCAGAGCACAGGCTCCAGATGCGCAGGCTCAGTAGTTGTGGCTCACAGGCCTAGTTGCTCCGCAGCATGTGGGATCTTCCCAGACCAGGGCTCGAACCCTTGTGCCCTGCATTAGCAGGCAGATTCTCAACCACTGTGCCACCAGGGAAGCCCTGTTTGGCTTTTTTATTTTGGTGATCCTAATGGGTGTGCAGTGGTATCTCACTGTGGATTTGACTTACATTTCTTTAATAACATGATGTTGAGAATCATTCATGTTTTTATTGGTCATTTGTATATCTTCTTTGGAGAAATGTCTATTCAGATCCTTGACGCATTTTATAATTGAGTTGTCCTTTTATTATTGAGTTGTAAGAGTTCTGTATATACTCTAGACACACATCCTCTGTCAGATATATGATTTGCAAAATTTTTCTCCTACTCTGCGGTCTGTCTTTTTACTTTCATAGGAAGCCAGGTTTTAAGCAGTGTATAAAAGAAAAAAGGGCACATAATAAGCATGAAAACAAAATAGCCTGAATGGCTACAAGTGTTTTAGAAAGGTTATAACTAAGATGATCTGTGGCTTGTAGGAAAAATTTTAAAATTACCACAATGATTTAAAAAAGCTTTTTGGAAGTAGAATACACATCAAATGCACAGATCGTAAAGATACAGGTCAATAAGTTATCAGAAAATGAATACACGTGTGTAACTACTATGCAGGGTCAAGAAAGAGCATTACCAGACCCCCAGAAGCTTTCTCATATGTCTTTGCAATCACTAGCCCTCTTTCTTCCTCAAAGGTAATTGCTCTTTTGACTTCTAACACCAGAGATTGGTTTTTACATATTTTTGAAATTTGTACAAATGACATCATACAGTATGTTTTCATACGTACTGGGTTTCTTTTGCTTAACATGTAAAATTTATCCATATGTTGCTTGTAGCTGTAGTTCATTGCTCTATAGTTTTCAATTATATGAATGTACAACTATATATTCTATTTTTTTATTGAGGTATAGTTGATTTACAAGGTTGTGTTAGTTTCAGGTGTACAGCAAAGTAATTCAGTTATACACACACACACACACACACACACACACACACATACATATTGTTTTTCAGATTCTTTTCTAACGTAGGTTATTACACGATATTGAGTATAGTTCCCTGTGCTATGCAGTAGGTCCTTGTTGTTTATCTATTTTATATTTTATGGTTTCTGTACTTCCACATACATATTGGGATTGGGATTCCAGTTCCCATAGGGTCCTGGCATTCCTGGTGCTGGGGGCACAAAGGTTAGTGTCAGGTTCCCAGTTTAGATGATCAGCTTGAAGGAAGTATTCTTAGTGCATTTCTTTGCCTATATATATATCTTTAAATTAACTTTTTATTGAAGTATAGTTCATTTATAATGTTGTGTTAGTTTCAGATGTACAGCAAAGTGATTCAGCCATATCTAGCTAGCTAATTAGATAGGTAGATAAAGATATCTACCTGTATATATGTTCTTTTTCAGATTCTTTTCCATTGTAGGTTATTACAAGGTAGTGAATATAGTTCCCTGTGCTATACAGTAGGTTCTTCTTGTTTAATCTATGTTATATACAGTAGTGTATATATGTTAATCCCAAATTTCACCCCCTTTCCCCTTTGGTAACCATAAGTTTATGTCTGTGAGTCTGTTTCTGTTTTGTAAATAAGTTCATTTGTATCATTTTTTTAGATTCCACACGTAAGTTATGGCATAAGATATTTGTCTTTCTCTGTCTGACTTACTGCATTTAGTATGATCATCTCTAGGTCCATCCATGTTGCTGCAGATTTTGCGCATATTTTTTGAATGGCTCAATTGTGGGAGAAACAGACTGATAAGCAAGTAATTGCCAGATATAGGCAGAGTGCCTGTAAAGCTGGTTGTGACATGCTTTGTGACGCTAGGTTGGAGAGTGAGGAAGAAGACTTCTTTGCGGAGGTGGTGTTGCTTCTCACATCTGCACAGACTAAGGGGAAGTGGATAGGTTGGGGAGGGCAGGTAGGTGCTGGGGCTTGGGTGTAAGAACATTTCTACTCTACACAGTAAAATGATTATGAAAAAGCTTCCTAGAAGTGGGAAGATGTTGCCACTGTTTGGCCTCATAGTGGAAAGCTTTGCATATCATGCTGAGGAGTTGGGACTTTATCTTACAGGTAGGAGGAGCTCTGGAAGGATTTTAAATATCCAGGAAGCGGAATGGTCAGATTTGCATTTAAAACATGTGCTGATACATAATGTGGAAAATAAAAAATACTAATCTGAACTTAGGGAAACAGGAAATTCTTAGAAGAGTGAAGGTAGGGATTACCTGGACCAGAAGGCCAAGAAAAGTAACAGATTTTAGAGGGATTTAGGAGAGACTAAAACAGGTCATTCTGTGCTAATCTTGTTTTCTTTTTAAAATAGATTTCAAGAAGGTTCGATAGGTATTAGTCAAGGGACTGCTGTCTTTTGATTTCAACAGAGTGTTTAGTTTAACAAAATGCTGTCCTTATGAAGAAGATGGAAAATACTGAGTGGGTATTTGGTGGGTTTGAAGCTCGTTGGATAAGTAGACTTAAAAAATGGTAGGTTTAGTGGATTTGCATCAGCTGGGAGGGAAGCTTTTCCTCCTGTGCTATTGGACTCTGTACTTGACTTCTGTTAGTTACAACTTTCATCTTTGACTGAAATGGTTTTCTTGTTGACAAATTTACTTGTGAAGTAAAATTAGAAAGGTAAGGTAATGTGGTAGTTGACAGAATCAAGGTTTTAAAGTATGCATGTTCAAAGAAGTGAAATTGCTGGGAGGAGGGTAGAAATTTTATCTTTTAATGTTTCAAGCACAATATACATAAGTATATAAACAGATATACAGTGTAAGTACATAGACATATACAGTGTATCTGTGGTATTAAAGTTTCATGGAGAATTATTAAGAAAAATGTCTAAAAAGTCTCTTTTGGGAATGATAGTGAAAAAAGGTTGAGAAACAACACTGCTTTAAAAAGCACTTGAGGTTTGGAATGGTGAGCAAAATCTTACAGTGATGGATGGGTAGATGAAAGAGCTTGCAGTTTTTAGAGAATCATTGTTTATAACTTTGATAACATCTGTGCCAAATTAATACAATGCAATCTCTTATTTTACTTTTGGTATTGGGGAGAAAGGCAGATACCAAAAAAAATCTTACAGCAAGGTAGAGATACAAGAAAATTTCTACATTTAGGATCCAAAACCAAAGACCTCGCTAGAGGATGGGAATATTTCTTGATTTATATGTTTATGTGAAGGGAGAAAAATTAGAGTTAAGTTTCTTTGTTAATTTTATTTGACCCTAAACTCAGTATAAGTTGAGTCCACAGGGTAGATATGATAAGAGAATAGTTAATGCCAGCCTTATGCTTCATTTGTAAAAAACAGATGTTATGAGTTCAGAGTGTTCTGTTATACTCCAGACTGGCCAGAACCTAATCTGGAAATGGGAAAAACTTGAGCATCCAGAGGGTGATCGGGAAGATGAGAGGTCTCGAAACCAGGTTGAGAAATGTACAACCAGAACAGCAACTGGCTTATTGCTTAAATATACCATGATGACTGCAAGAATACATGCCATGAATCCACAAACATAATTAAGTTGGGCAAGGCTGTATCATTAATAAATCAATTAAATCAGTGTTTATTGAGTGCCTGTTCTCTGCCAGGCATTGTTTTAGGCATTGGGGACCCAGCACCCAACAAAATGGACAAAATACCTGAACTTGTGGAATTTGTAGTTTAATGAGTGGAGAGAGACAGTAAATAAGATATGCTTGTAAAATAGACCTAGTATGTAAGATAGTGTGTTAGATATTGACAAGTGCTAAAGTAGAAAAGTAAGAGAGGAAGAAGGATATGACATATTGGGGAGCGGTAGAAATTTTAGATAGAGAAGTCGGGCTAGAGAAGGCCTTATTGGGAAGGTGATTAAAAAGAAAAACTTTAGGGCTTCCCTGGTGGCGCAGTGGTTGAGAGTCCGCCTGCCGATGCAGGGGACACGGGTTCGTGCCCCTGTCCGGGAGGATCCCACATGCCAGGGAGCGGCTGGGTCCGTAAACCATGGCCGCTGAGCCTGCGCGTCCGGAGCCTGTGCTCCGCAACGGGAGAGGCCACAACAGTGAGAGGCCCGCATACCGCAAAAAAAAAAAAAAAAAAAGAGTAACTTTATATATCATAGTATAACAAGCATACAGAAAAGGGCAGAAAGCACAAGTATATGGTGAGATGAATTTTTACAAAGCGAGTACACTGTGTAGTCAGTGCTCAGATTAAGAGCAGACTATTATATTATTGGTCCCTCAGAAGGCCTGGTTACCCCTTCCCAGTCAAAGCACTACCCACTGACTACTAACACCATGGCTTAGGTTTTTTTTGGCCAGTTTCTGAGCTTGATTTTACCGTGATCACGCATAATCTGTTCTTTTGTTTCTGGCTTCTTTCACTCAACATTGTGTTTGTGAGACACATCCAGAGCCTTACAGGTATTTGCAGTTCATTCATTTTGGTTGCTGTAGAGCATTCCATTGGATGATGGTACCACAGTTGTTTCCTGTCTTTGGCTAGTGAATCGTGCTGCCATGAATATTCCCGTATATGTCTTTTGTCAAGACACCTATGGGGGATATAATTAGGAGTAGAATTGTTGGGTCATGGGGTATGTGTATATTCACTTTCGTAGATACTGAGAAACAGTTTTTCCCAAGTTTATATGTCCATCAGCAGCATAGGAGAGCTCCACATTCTTGACAACACGTGGTATTTCCTGCCATTTAACTTGAGCTGTTCTGGTGGGTGTGTAGAAGTATTCTATTGTGGCTTTAATTTGCATTTCCCTGAAGACTAATGCAGTTGAGGACTTTTTCATGTGTTTATTGGCCATTTTGATATCCCTCTTGGGGGTGATGGAAACAATCTGTGTCTTCCTCTGGTGAGAAGTGGTTGAATAGGGACACATTTTAAGAGTAAGGCTGACAGGTTTTGCTCATGGTCTAGAAGTGGGGTGTGAGAGAGGAGTCGGGAATGCCGTTAGGTTTTATTTATTTATTTTTGCCTGAGCAGCTGGAAGGAGGGGAGTTGGGATGTTGGAGATGCGAAAGGCAAAGAGCTGGAGCAGTGGTACCTAGACTCTGGCATTTTACACATGTAATTATGATCTTTTTTTTTTTTTTAGCGTTTTGTAAAGAAAGGCCATTTGTATACCAAAAGAATAGGAAGGACATAATTTCAGAATATAGGGCAACCCTTTAAATGAGATAAATTTAGCTTTATGTAAGACTCATGAGCAAGTTTTTTTCCTCATTTCCCTGAGGACCTACAGATGCAGGTATTGTTTTGCAGACCAGCTTTGGGAATCACTGATCTGTGGTATTATGTACGCATCCCTTGATTTTGACACTGTTAATAAATCAGCATTAAACTTGCAGTAAGATTGACTGAAGTTAGAGTCTAAATATGAGAAACCATAAAAAACATCATAGTAGGCCATGTGTCATTTCTAGCCCAGAAAGACTTCATTTCTTAAAAAAAAAGAGAACAGATGCATCCCAAGGACACATATGGCACATGCGTAGTCATAGTAAAGCTCGGTACTCATCTTAGTAACTTCTTTGCCGATAGGCTCTATGAAATGATTGTTTCAAAGATTTTGTTTCGAAGTAGCCAAGCTCCAAGTTTCCTAGATTTTTTTTTTTTTAAAGCAAATTGATTTGCCTGTCCTTAGGGAATCGTAGAGTTATGTTTTAACTTTTCTGTATTCCCATTCTTCCCACCACCAGTGTTAAAGCTAAGTGCGCTGTAAAGTGTTTGATGAAAGCAGTTCGGGGCAGGGGGAGGGGAAGTGGTCCTGCAGCAACAGAGGTGAAGCAGGCCTCTGTGCCTGTGCCCCAGAGCTAGGTTGGCACGAACTTTAGTAGGCTGTCTCGAATCTCGTGCTTTCCTTTGAATTGAATACCCACTTTCTATCTGGCAGAGCATTGAGACGCCTCGTGAATAGTATCAGTGTCATTAATTGGCTTCAGAAGTGTGTAAGTGATCTTTTATATGAAAGTTTTGCCTTTGAGTATTACCTGAGAAAGATTTTGTGCGGCCTGATATGCAGAGTAATTTTATTATTCAAAGATATCGAATGTGCTTTGTGAGATCCTGCGGCCATCTTAAAGAACAGTATTAGTAACAGTTGATTACATTTCTCCGCTTTGCTAATTGATTTTATGGGACGTAATGTCTTTCTGCGAAGAAGAGAATTTTAACGTGCATAATCACTTCTCACCATTTCCAGTCTGCTTTTGGCGTTAGGTAATAGTGTCATATTTTAGTTAGCTGATGTGTCTGTGGTTTTAACGTGGTTATCTTGCCCTGAGGGATGGGAGAACGTAAGTGCAAAGTTCATTGCCGCCTTGTGAATTCAGTTGTGCTTTGGCACAGAGTGCCGATCCGTTTGGCATTCAAACACAGCATTAGATCACCTTGTCTGCAGTTTGGAAATGTTCTGAAAGTGCTACCTAACCCTGCAGGATTCTCCATAAACTTGAGCTGCTATAGGAAGTGATGTTTATTGTATCTCGTTCTCTACCTTGCCAAGTTACTGTCATCAGACTCTTTATTGATAGAAAATTAGTTAGGCAAAAATCATTTTCTTCTTTTTGTGTGGCAGAGGTGATGAAATTTAGGAAAAAATACATATAAGAAAATGTTGGAGGTGTTGATTGTGGATTTGAGCCCTGGCTCAAAACAAAGAACTTTTGACTTACAGTGGAATGTTCTGTGGATTACTCGTGTCTTTCAGTCTCAGCTCTGGTATGGGGAAATAACGAAAGGAATATGTGCCACATGAATTGGTCAGGGTTTTTAGTTACAGATACTAAGGTCTATTCTAGTTAATGTAAGCAGAAAGGGATTGATTAAGGCTGCTAGGTAACTCAGAAAATCATCAGGAGAGCTGAAGAAAGAGACTGGGAGTGGTTGGCTGTCAGCACTGCACTGTGGAACGTGCCCTCCCAGGAGCTGCAGCCCCTGCTTGGGTCAGGGTGCTTCAGAGGGGAAGCCAGAGCCGAGATCACTCTGCTTTTGTCGTTGAGCAAAGTGGATGCTGCACACTCTGCCACCCACCTTGCTTCTTTCCCCGTATAACTCTGAGACTCCATTCTGAAGGAGTCCCGGGTGGTGTGTCTGGTTGGTCGTACTGTTACTGACTTGAGTCCTTGGACTCTTCAGTCAGTAGAAGTTGAAAAGAGGACAGACGAGAAGTTCAGGCAAGGCTTTATTGGGACTCTTGTTGCGAGGGAGCAGAAACAAGTAACAGGTTCCCTTGGTCACTCTCCAAGGAGGGCAGGCTGGTTCCTTAAATGGGGTGAGGGTGGGGGGATGAGGGCAGGGGTGGAGCCGTGGGTGGGGCCAGAGGTGATCTGCCCACCCCTTGTGTGGTGCTGTGTGCAGGGATCATGTGCGGTGCCCTGCTTTTGCTCCCAACACCTCAGAAATGGCAGTTGGTAGCCATTTTGTATCTTATTGTTCATGATTTCCCCAACTGCAGTGTGTGTAGTCATTTTTAGTCCCCTAGTCCCCTATAGTTTCTTTGTATTTTGTTGCTGGAGGAGATGTTTGTCCAGGTGTAAGTATATCCCAGAGGAAGGCAGGAAAGGATGCTCCCAGCCTCGGTTTGTTTATTTGCTTTTTAAAATTCTACAGTGAGAAGGTGGGCTTTGCACAGCGGGGAACTCTTCATTAAACTGTGGTGAGAATGGACCAAGGATTTTCAGCCCTCCTGAATAAACAGCTGCTTGTTACAGCACCTATTTTTTTAATACATTTCTTTATTTATTTTATTTATGGCTGTGTTGGGTCTTCTTTGCTGCGCACAGGCTTTCTCTAGTTGTGGAGAGCGGGATCTACTCTTTGTTGTGGTACGTGGCTTCTTATTGCGGTGGCTTCTCTTGTTGCGGAGCACGGGCTCTAGGCTCACAGGCTTCAGTAGTTGTGGCTCACGGACTCTAGAGTGCAGGCTCAGTAGTTGTGGCTCATGGGCTTACTTGCTCCGCAGCATGTGGGATCTTCCCAGACCAGGGCTTGAACCTGTGTCTCCTGCATTGGCAGGCAGATTCTTAATCACTGCACCACCAGGGAAGCCCTACAGTGCCTATTTGAAATAATGTCATAGCAGCTACACTAATGGGTTACAGGTAACTTTTAAGGAAGCCTAGTATTTAAAAACATACTTTAAAAAATTGGGGGTAGTGGTGCATAAAGAATATTTAAAACTCTGGCAGTTTCATGCTTGTGTTACTTTAGAATTTCTATGATAGTCTGGTGTAATAAGACTATGTAGATAATAAAGTTGAGACGAGAATATCATCTTTTTGCACATTCTTTTGCCCTTGGTGAGCTAGTCAAGGCCCATTCTTGTGGATCTTTTGATCAGAGAGGGAGAGTGGTGATTTTATGCATGGGTCGATATGAATTGATACTGTTACTAGAGGAGCAAATTAGAGTGTATGGATCTGGTATATAGGGTTTCATATAGCCCTATGTCAAAAAGTATTATACTTTTTGATATAGCGTTATTTACCAAAAGTTTTTTTCTGAAGTGGACTTATCCCTAGAAGGGACTTAGAAATCATTTGGTTCAAACCCTAGTTTTATAGTTGAGAAAATCATGTGATGTGATTTGCTCAAGGTTACAGGGCTGGTTGGTGGTGAGGCCTCCTGATTTCACAGTCCAGTCTTTTCCCATTAAACCCTGTAGAAGAGCAGAGGTTTCACCACAGTGGGAAAAGCTCAGCCAGTGCCTATTGAGTTCCCGTCCTGAGATTTAAGTCCTGACTTGTAGTTGGGCCATCTCAGTGGGGTTGTTGGTTGGATAACACTGGTGCTTTTTTTATGTGTCAAATGAATACTTGGAAATTTCTTCTTGAGGTTTGAGGAGTATGAATCATAGAAGTAAGAATTTTGTTAGAACAACCCTTGTGGGTGTGGAGGGGAACACACAATGAGCATGCCTAATTGAAGATGTAAGTTTCACTTGGTAGAAAAAGCTGCAAAAATGAAGGGGGTTTACACACAGCTCTCTTTTATTTACTCTTCTGTTTGCTCATACACAGAACTTTTTCTCTTAAGGCATGTGTTATTACATGCATAATCAGTACGAGGTAAAAATTACTAGGAAAGTTAAATTTGGTTCACTTCTCACCTCCTTCAAGTCTTGGCTCAGAGCTGTCTTTGTAGTGAGTCTTACCCCGACCCATTCTGTTTAAGAGTGCAACCCATCTTCCCTCCATTCATTCCTGAATCCCCTTATTCTTCCATCCTGGCCTTTTTCTTTTTAACAGCACAGATCCCCTCTAATATTATATGTGTATATCCCATATAATTTGTCTATATATTATGTTTATCGCCTATTATATATCTTCTCCATTAGACTATAGGCTCCACAAAAGCAGACTTTTGTCAGTTTGTTTGTACATCCCCAGCAAGAAGAATAAATAGGGCCTGGTCCATAGTACGGATTCAATATATATATGTTGAATGAATGAACTTGGCAAAAGCAGCTACTGTTTAGGATTCCTACTAGTAAAATGACAGATTCTCAATACCAGTGATTATTTTATTTGTGAACTCGTTGGGGATGGCAACATCTTCAGTTGGTATATAAAGAAAATAAATTGTTTTAAGTGTGTGAGTTGTGTTACATACAGTGTTCTGGAACTTCCTTGCTTATCTGACAATAAACAAGGAGTTTGGACTCAGATGAAAAAAATCATTACATTTTCAGCTTGAATCAGTGGAACAAATTCTTTAGATATTAGAATCTAGATAACTAAATGATAAAAACGCACACAGAGCTTCTCAAATATAGACTTGGACAGTAGCTGGTTTTAAATGTAATTGACTTAAAAGGTTTTCATTTTCAACATTGAGGCCAAAAAAAAAAAAGGGGCAGGTTTCAGAGTCTTGGGGTACTGAGGCAATAGGGGAGGGAAGAGGAGGGAATTAGAAGTCTCTGCAGAGTGGAAGATGCTTCGGTAGAGTCTTCCAGATGTGAAAGTACATTTCTGAACCTTTTTGGAAAAGCTAAAACATGAGACAAGGAGATACATTTCGTGCAGATAAAGTCTAGACTGTTCTGAAATTTTCACTTCGCTATGCTGGTGGTAGCCTCCTAGGAAGTTCTAGGACATAATGTAGTTTATAAATGCTCATTTTTATTATTTAAAGAGATATTTGACTTTAGAAATTCAAGGGAAATAAAGATGATGCTTCATATATTAGGAAGATGTTAAGAGACCTAGAAAATACCTTAGAAATCAAGTATTCTGACTTTTTATATAAGCTTAAGCCCAAAGCTTAAATGATTTGCCCAATATCACACAACTAATGAATGGCAGAATTCGTACTATTTTTGTCACAAATTTTCACTGAAGTATGCTTAATAGGAGAGGAGTGTATAAACCTGTCTTTGGAGGTAACCCAGGGAGCAATTATGAATTTGTTTAGAGATTTATATTTTATCTTAAAAATTTATGCAGGTATTTTATCTTATTCAAATTATTTATGTCCTCTTTTTATGTGTGTAGGCTTTTTTTTTTTTTTTTGCAAAAAATGTGCTTATTTGAGGAATCGTCATTTGGAATTTGAGGAAATGAACAGAATGAAAGAGCACCTTATTATCGTAGAAGTGTTAAAAAAATCAGTTTTAAAGAAAACTACAACAGGGAAATAGCTCTACTTGATCTGTTCTGAAGGTAAATATATTGGGGAAACTAATTATAGTGCAGTGAAAATATTTAGAAAATATTTTAAACCTCAACTTGAGAAGATAGCATTGCTATTTTTGTCATTTCAACATTCTGTGTAAATGAAGTAAGATATGATTTGTATCTTTTTGCTAAAGATACTGGTTTGGAAGGGATCAGTTTTAAAAAAGAGAGAGAGATGGTTTGTATATATAATTTGTCCATATTTTTTCCTGACCATAAAATTAGACTATACTTATATGGAGAAAGACAATCAACCCCACCCTATCCTTCCCCAGCAGGGAATACTCTGAAGGTTCTTACTTCTTGATCTTTCATGTTAATTTTTTCTTTTGTAACACATGGTTAAATGAGATACTTATTATGCGGTCCGGTAGAGTCATAACTTGATTTTAATATGCTCCAAAATATTGTTTCCACAACTAATTAGAGAGTAGGATGTAAAAGGAAGAGCACTAGACTGGTGGTCAGGAGACTGTGATTTAATCTTATTGGTGAAGTGAGAGTTTCACAGTGATAATGGAGTATTGAGGTCTCTTCCAGCTCTAAGAGCTTATGAATCTGTATTTGCTCGTAATATGCTTAGTGCGTCCAAACACACATTTTCTAAAATTTAAATGTACAAAGAGTGTGCATATTTCATCTTGTTCATTGTCTCCACACAGAAGCTTCCTCAAGATGAATACTTTGGGAGCCAGTGCCCATTGGTTTAGTCTGGTCAGTGGGTTTTCCTATGTGACTCCAGAGGCATCATTATGCAAGCACTTGCTGAATGGTCACTGGTGGCTCACAGCAAGCTCTTCTCTGCTAGTCAGGGTGGATTCTGTGAGCCTCTTGGCAATTTTCAGACCACCTCCAAAGACATGAGGAACTTTCAAATTGGGCCTGCAATCTTAAGGAACTGGAACTTGGAGTCTATCTGAATTTTTATTGTCTGATGTTTGCAGATTTTCCTTTGATGGCAGGTGTCAAGGTCGGGAGGCCCTTGTGCTTGTCTTGCCATGCTAGTATCACCTTGAAGGTGTGCTGTTGTGTGTGGTTTCAGTTGTCTGTGTCACACCAGCTAGTTTACTAGTGCTGGGTGGAGAGGGTGTTTCTATACCCTACAGAGTTACTGGATTCATATCCCAGTCTGGCAGAGTTATATGTTTAGAAGTTCAAGAATGGTATCTGTTGGCAGGCATGACTTGACAGATAGGGAGTGGCGAAGAAGTGCAGTTATGGTGAAGATAACCAGGCCAGAGCCCCAGCTCCTCAAATAGCTACTATAGCGTAGTACCCAAGAGAGTCATTTTTCAGAAATCATAGCTCTGAAGTGAGAGATAGCTTTACGGCCCCTGAATTATTTTGTGATTTGGCTCTCATTTTTCACATCTTCTGGATTTGAAGTTTTGAAGAACTTGGCAGTGTGTTCAAATATGGTCTAGACAGAATAAGCCCAAGGTACCCCTTTTAAGACTGAGTTGAGGCTGAAGAAAGCCTTTACGCCTCTTTCATTTCACTAAGGTATGACAGTATTAGAGCAGATGGGAGGCTAGCGTTTGAGCTTAAGTTGTGTGAAAACTTCAGCAGCCAATTGGCTGACTCTTAATGGTAAGTCAGGAAGAACCACCCACGTTTTCCATTTTGGATTTGAGTCACAGAGAACAGGTTTCCTGCAGAAACCATTTGGCTTTAACAAGTGTACGGAAATTTCGTCTTTGATTAAATTGATGTTTTTATCTTCATTATACATGTGGTTCACATTAATTATTTCCCCTTTTCAATCCATAGGTTCAGTTTCAACTTTGAATCTCCTGTAGGACTGACTGTAAACTAATTTCCCAAGATTTTTGTATAAGAGATAGATGAAAAGGACTGTACTTTCAGGTAAGGATCGAGTTTTACTTTCTCTTAGTAATACACGGCTCCCTTGGCCAAGTTTGGGGTTCCCCTACCCCCTTTCACATGAATAGAAGTATAGGTGAATTTTTTAAAAGGTGGCAAATTGAATTCTCCAGACAAGTTTCCACCTGTTCGGGATGACCTAAGAGGTGTCAAAGGGCTGGCTACTTAAAACAATTAGAGAAGCAATATGTGATGATGATTGAAACACATGTACATGTTCATTCAAAATGCCTTATAAAACTGTAAGTTTTTTTTAGGGGAAGGAAATCATCTTTCTGATACCTACTACCTTCTGCCTATGATGGATTGATCATTCTGTCATCTGTTTGTCTGTTTTCTGTTTTAAAGCTTAAAGACATGGATGGTTTTAAGATTAATTTTTCTATCTCTGTGGCATCCCGAAGTACTTATAAGAGTTCTGGGCTTGAGAAGATTATAGCAAAAAGATCTGTACTCAAAATAATTTGGATAGGGCTAGTATTTAGAAATGAGTTTTCTCTAGGAAGAAAGGGAACTGTGCAGACCAAAACCAAACTCAAAAGCAAAACCAAACACCCCCCCCCGCCCCCGCCCCGCCGCCCTGCCGCCCCAACCCAAATTCGAAGAAACCACATGGCATAGGAAAAATTGTGCTGAGTTAGGATTGCTGTAGTGTTTCTGGTTACATATGAAAGTACATTTCCGAGAAGTAATAAAGTGGATTTTTTAATCAGTTGCCTAATTTTCCTAATTGATTTTGAGATATTGAACCACTTCTAAGTTAATTTTTGTACCTCTTTAGGATGGTTACTTCTCAAGTTTAAAATATGTAAAACTCAGCTTTAAGTTGTTGGCATCGTTTGAAGAGGGACAATGGCAATTGAGTGAATAATGCAAAAATCACTTAGTAATGCATTGTAGGATGGCTCTTGGTGCAGATTTAGTTTCCTAACTATATTACTAGTTAAAGGAATTATTTAGCAAAACATTAACGCACCGACAAAGAGGCAGCTCAACAGAGAGAAGCTGCCTTGGGATTTATAACTAGCTACAGATGATGTGTGGGCATAATTTCTTTCCAGTGCATCCTGGGATCAGCCTTACGCAGACCTTTGTAGTAACTTCTTAACTAATTTCCCTGCACCATTCTTTGTAAAGTTGGATCCCATTACTTTCTGCTTGAACACTTTAGGGCCTCCCTGTTACCTATGGCAGCGGTTCTCAAACTTTTGGTCTCAGACACCTTTTATGCTGTTAAACATTATCAAAGCCCCAAGGGAACTTTTGTTTTGGTTGATTATATCTATCACTATTTATTCCAAATTAAAATGGAGAACAGTTTAAAATGCAAGAATATACAAGCTTACATTCCCTCCGTGCAGAGTGATGACATCATCAAGTCATGCAGCTTCTGGAAAACACTTATGAGAGAATGAGAGTGAAAAAGGCAAACAGCAGCATGGTATTATTCTTAAAAGTTCAATTTATTGAGGTATAACTTATATACAGTGTAGTCCACCCTTTTTAACGTATAGTTCTCTGGGTTTTGACAAAGGTGCATGGCTGTGTAACCACAGTGAAGATAAAGAACATTTCCATCACCCCAAAATGTTCCCCTACCCCTAGCCTCAGCACCCTCTGACCTGTTTTCTAGCTCTGTGGTTTTGCTTTTGCTCGGATGTCATGTAAATGGAATTGTACAGTCTGTAACCTTTTGAATCTGGCTTCTTTCATTTAACACAGTGCATTTGAGATTCATCCATGCTGTTGTGTGTATCACTAATTTGTTCCTTTTAATGGCTATCTTACTCCAATGTATGAATATTTATATTCATACATAGACAAACAGATGAATATGTTTGTCTGTTTAACAGTTGGAAGACATTTGAATTTGTTTCTAGTTTTTTGGTGGTGATGTGTCTCAGTATTATTATTAAAATAGTTTTAACCTCACAGATTCCCTGAAAGGGTCTCAAGGATTCCCAGGGTCCTGAGACCTCTCTCCGAGGACCTCTGGACATCCTGAATCACTTGCCTAGGTGTGATGTGCGCCCTGTCTAGAATGTTGTCAAGATCTAGTTCAAGGGTCTCCTCTGCACTGTCCTTTCTAAGCCCTCTTCCCACCATTCCTCCTACACACCTTCATACCCCAAGGCTGGGCTGGTCACCACCACCTGCTTGGCTGTAATTTGAGGACATGGCAACTTCCCAGCTTCTTGAGGATGATGCCTTTCCTCTCCATCCCAGCACGTGCCTCGTACACAAGATGTGCTACCTGTTGGAAGGAATAAATAGCAATCTGTTACGTGTGTTAAGGCGTTTTATTGTTTACACGAGGCTTTCCCATATATGATAACTTTCATCCCTCATTTCAACTCTGGGGAAGTACGTAGCATGTGAATTTTTAATTCACTAGTTTTATTTTATTTTATTTATTTTTATTATTTATTTATTTAATTTATTTATTTTTGGCTATGTTGTGTCTTCGTTGCTGCGTGTGGGCTTTCTCTAGTTGCAGCAGGCGGGGGCTACTCTTCGTTGTGGTGAGTGGGTTTCTCATTGCAGTGGCTTCTCTTGTTGCGGAGCACGGGCTCTAGGTGCGCAGGTTCAGTAGTTGTGGCTCGCAGGCTCTAGAGCACAGGCTCAGCAGTTGTGGCGCATGGACTTAGATGCTCCACGGCATGTGGGATCCTCCTGGATCAGGGCTCGAAGCCACGTCCTCTGCATTGGCAGGCGGATTCTTCTTTTTTTTCTAAATTTTATTTATTTATTTATCTTTGGCTGTGTTGGGTCTTGGTTTCTGTGCGAGGGCTTTCTCCAGTTGCGGTGAGTGGGGGCCGCTCTTCATCGCGGTGCGCGGGCCTCTCACTGTTGCGGCCTCTCTTGTTGTGGAGCACGAGCTCCAGACGCGCAGGCTCAGTAGTTGTGGCTCTCGGGCCCAGTTGCTCCGCGGCATGTGGGATCCTCCCAGACCAGGGCTCGAACCCGTGTCCCCTGCATTGGCAGGCAGATTCTCAACCACTGCGCCACCAGGGAAGCCGCATAGCATGTGATTTTTAATATCTTTCATTTTTATCAGATAATAACATTTAAGTCTTAAGCTCTGGTCTTAACCAAGCTGCAACTTAGAATAACCAGGGGAGCTTTTAATAAAGGTACTAATGCCCTAGACCAATTAAGTCCTATCTCTGGAGGTTAGGCCTGGGTATTAGTATTTTTTAAAAGTATCACTGTTGAATCTCACCTGCGGCCACAAGAATCATGGTCGAAGGTTTGACTTACTGTGAAGTCTTAGTGGTGGTGTAGTCAAGACTGGAACCCAGGATGACTCCCCACTCTAATACCTTTACCGCCACACTGAATTTTCATGAGAAGGGAAGCACTACAGCAGTTTAGAGAGCCTCGGTATAGATGTCAGCATTTCAATTTATGGAGGGACTGTAGCACAAGAAACTCAACACTGAATTTAGAGTCAGGAGACCATGTTTCTGTTTTGGCTCTGCATTAACTAACTGTGGAGTAATAAATTCTTGAGTCTGTTCTTACTTGTAAAGGAAGGATACTACCTTAAATTCTAGAAGCTATTGTGGGGATCAAATTAGATTATGTGTTAAAGGATTTATTGAAAGGATTACAAAATCCTTTTGTAAACTATGAAGTGCTGTCTAAAACGTATTTTTACTTGATTTTAGCCTAGTGTATTTATTGGCTAGCTTTCCTGGGGGTTCATAAATTACACAAGTAATGTATAAATAGAGTCTCACTGAAATAGTCAAATAACAGGATTATGCAGAGTAAAACCAAGAGGTTACTATTGGTCACATACTTTGAATCCTTGGTGTATGCGTTTAAGTGCATAAATATGTATGTATGTAACGTAAGTTATTTTTTCGGTTGTCTTAACATAGAGTCTTTATATGTTTTTTTTAAAAAAACTTGACATGTCTTAGATCATTCCATATTAGGATATATAAGTCCCTCTTATTCTTTTTATAGCTGCATATTTTTTCATACATTTTCAAGTTGATGGACATTTAGCCTGTTTTCCACAGTTTTACTTTTATAAAAAGAATGCTAACTAACATTCTGATCTCTTATTAAAACATTAGTATATTCTTATTAAAAGATTTATTCTGTTTTCAAGATACCAGGAGGTGAAGCAGTAAATGATTTATGTATGAAATCTTAGACATCCTCTACTCAAGTCAGAATACAACTAAGAGTTTATAAAACAAAAAAAATCATGGTAAAATACACTAGACCTTGGATAACTTTTTCATATGTTCTTGTATATTTTGTTTTATTTTTGTGGTACTCTTATTTCACTATTTGGATAGACTTTTAAAGACTAGTGTGCGTATTGCTTAAGTTTAACTCTTTTGGGTGTGATTACTACATACTTTCCCTCCAGTAAAAACAACGCAACAACAATGGCCAGTACTTACTTATGTTGGTACTGTCCTGAGAGCTTATATCCATGGTCTCACTTCTTTTTCTCAGTAAATGGGTGGTGTTCTCCAGGTAAAGCATATACACATGGAGAATCAGAGGGGTCAACTCACTTGTCCAAGGTTATTTATGGATATAGGATTCAGAGGTCCTGCTTCCAGCTTTGATGTCAGGATTTCGCTGAATCAGAGATGGTACTTTGTATCTATGCCGTCGCAGTTTACTTTCTAAATTAGTTATATTTGTATATTTTATTGTTTAATACCATTAATAATTTAACATATACAGAAATGGTTCATGCTCTGGAGTATCCATTTTGTAGAAAGTATGTATAATAAAAGCAGTCTATTGATGTAACATTATGAAGGCAAATGCTTGCTTATTGAATTTGATATTGATAGTAAGAATGGTGTTTTAGAGTGAAAAAGTCTACTAAATGGGAAAGTGATCTTGAATTCTATTTATTGTCCAACAGTGACCTTGATAAAATAATGCTTTTTCCTCACTGGTAAAATAGTTCACTTTATACTTAATCAGCCATCAATCCTGAGAAACATTAGTGTGAATAAGATACACTTGCGAGAACATTTGGCAGTGGTGGTCTAGATGACTTGCGAAATGGAATTCTAGTAATACTTCACTTACCTTGAGTAATAAGGAGAACATTTCCGGAAGGGTTTGTTTATTCATGACAAATGAAAGATTAAAATGATCTCTCTCTATTGATGAAAGTACCAGAAGGCAGCCTTGGAGTTTTTTAAACACACTGAAATACACGTTCTTATAAATTTATTCTAGGCATAATTGAGCATTAATTTAAGGGGCCAGGAGTGGTTATTTCTCAATAGTGATCATTATAAATGGACTTGTAGCAGAGATACAGTTTCACATATAGTCTTTGTATACTCTTGTGTTACATCTTGCTTGAATGATAAAATGAAACTGAGGTCTACGTGCACAGTCGGAGCCCACTGATGGTGAGTGTTGGCCTTACAGCCTGAAGTCTGTATTTTGTTAGGAAATCAGAAAACATGATAAATCACAGTTAAGACATTATCATACTGTCTCATTCCTAGTTTTTCATTTATAAGCCTTTTTCTGAAGGAAGTATTTTGGGCCAACACATATTTGGTGATTGACTGAATGAGTGCATTGGCTCACCTTCCTGCAAGGACTTATTTAACTAAGAATTAGTCTGGCATCCCAAAGTGGGTTTAGATCACAGGAAGCGATTGGGTGGTAGTGACTTTTGGTTGCTATTGATAATGCAAGTGGATTCAAAGCAATAATCTAATGTAATCTACTCTGAACAATACCTTTAAAAAATGTTCTCAGATTCATTTTTTCCTTCTGTTTCTAGACTTACTAATTTGCTTGGATAGATCCAGAGGCAACATTGTCCTTTATTGCCACCTAGTTGGAGCTGCTTTCTGAGATAACATACTCCACCCTTCAGAGGAATTCATTTCTTTTTCCAAAATTAAGAATTTGTTATTTCTATCCATGTTCTGTATTTAGATTTCCAGCTTTCAGAATTTAAATACTCATGTACATTCTGCCCTAGAGACTAAGAGGCATTATATAAGGATTTCACTCTTTTTTCAATATGTGAACATCACATTCCTTGGCCTAATATTTGTTTTGCATCTGTATTGCAGTGTGATCCTAGCAAGTTCATTCAGGCAGCGGTTGAACTGAGGTTAAGTGTATTATGGTTGTTTGGCAGGATATGTCCGTAAACACATCTCTTTAAATGCAGAACGGCCTGGGATGACTGTAATGTTAAGTTGTATAATCACAGATTACAAACATAGGAATGAGCACATGGGCCGCATATATCTTTAATGAGGAACTGCCCCACAGGATGGAGTCAACTTTAGAAACTATCTGTAGAGTTCCCTTAAGTGTTTTCTTAGACAGTTATATTAATATTATGTATTTAATTAGAATGCTTCTGATTGAGTAGAACTATGAATAGTTTATCAGAGTTTCCAGAGAGTCTCCCACTTAACATCTCAAAGAATGAGTTAAAATGTTACGAGTGTTTTAGACATATATTGTACGTATTTTTCAAAATTTTATCATATTTTCTCCTGTCCGCTTTTTTCCTTCCCCTCCTGGTATTTTTGTGACTTAAAAGCTGTTTTGCAAAAGATACCCTCAGAAGTAATTCACTCTCTAGAGACTGGATGGAGAGGGGTCCTTCTCAAATATTTGTAATGTATCCATTCAGTGCATCTCTGCTATGAATGTCGCTGGTGTTTGGAGGTCTTAAGGAGTATTCAAAAATACTCCAGGTACTGTGGGCAGCTGAAGAACTGAAAGTGGGTAGCAAGGCCTTTTGGGCATATTATATATTTTTTGAGGTTGATATGAGTATATTTGAAAAAAAATTTTTTACTTCCTTAATTACCACTTGCAGTATTTATTAGGAAACTGGATATATTTGATATGGACTCAGTGTTTCTATAGTCTTAACTTTTACTAGATGTTTTTATTGAACTACTTGTTCTTCAGTTTACAAATAGTTTTAATTTTTTGCAGCTGTTTATATACGTTTCTCATCTGTTTTACTCAAACTGATTTTTGTCTGTAAACTTGTTTAGAGAAACCAAATTCAGTTAAAAATATTTCCTTGACAGTGGCCCCAAGGTTGGACACTATAGATTTTTATTTGAAGTGTTTATTTATTTTAAGTTAATTTTAACTTTTAGCAAAGCCATAATATGCCTGGTTTAAATAGTAAGTAAAATAGTTAATACTAATACAGCCTTGAAAAGAAAAAATTCTGTGCTCCAACCTTTCTACCTCTCTTCAGAGGCAATCATTTTCAAGGTTTTTTTTGTTTTGTTTTTTAAGCTAGTTCTTTTGACATTTATTGTCCTATATCTAAATAATTTATTTTTACTCCTTCAGCTTGAGTTTTCAATTCTAAACATTACGTTTTGACATCTTCCTACAGAAGGTGATGATTTAGCTCCCCAGCTACCCTTTCCCCATTCTCCCAATGACAGTTTTATCTAATTTTTGGTTAGGCCATCATTCAGTACTTACAGTATTATCATTTGAATATTGATGACCTTGGCCAGAGAGTATTCAGTGATTACTTATTCTTCAACTTTTCCCCCTCAGAGATAGTGGTTACTTTGTTTTTAATTTGCTTAGCTTTCTGTCGATTAAGTGCTTAATTTTGCTCTAAGCATTCTGATGGAACTGTAAAGACTTAAATGTTAAAACTTGTTAGGGCATCCGTCAGTTCCAGTTTTCTCTTGGCTCTGTCTCTCCCAGAGAGAGCTCTGTGTCCTGCTGGTTCTGAACTGCTTATTGTTGAGCCTCCACAGAGCTGCCATTTTGGATTTACTGCCATCTTGGGGATTCCCTTGGGTTTTCTCCTTTGAGGATCTTTTATTTTCTGGATTCTGTGTTGTCATCTTTCTTTGTTTATTCCCTGACTTTGTGGGGAGATATACATATGTTTGTGTGTGTGTGTGTGTGAATGTGTGTGTGTGTTTCTCAATATATACCACTATTTGTATGACCATGAGTAGGATTTAAAAATGAAAGTTTGTTTTCTAATTGCTGCTAGTAAGAACATACTTGATTTTTTTACATCAACTGTGTATTCTGCAATCTTGCTAAATTCATATATTAGTTCTAGTAGTTGTTTTGTGGATTCCTTGGAATTTTCTACAAGAATGATCATAGGATCTTCAAATAAGTTTTACTTTTTCCTTTTTGATCTTTATGCCTTTTATTTATTTTTCTTGCCTTATTTCAGTGGCTGAAACCTCCAGTATAGCGTTGACTAGAAAGTGGTAAATGTGAGCATTCTTGCCTTATTCTTCATCTCAGGGAAAAACAACGCAGTCTTTCACCTTTGAGTGTGATATTGGTTTTAGGTTTTTGGGGTAGTTGTCCTTCATCAGTTTGAGGAGATTCTCTTTTAGTTGCAGCATGCGGACTTCTTAGTTGTGGCATGCAAACTCTTAGTTGTGGCATGCATTCGGGATCTAGTTCCCCTACAGTGGATTGAACCTGGGCCCCCCTGAATTGGGAGCGTTGAGTCTTACTCACTGGACCACCAGCAAAGTCCCTGAGGAGGTTCTCTAATCTTCCTAGTTTGTAGAGAGTTTTTGTCATGATGGTTGTTGGATTTTGTCAGATTCCTTTTCTGCATCTATTGAACTGATCCTGAGGTTTTCTTCTTTATTTATTACATTGATTTTCAAATGTTAAAACAGTCTTGCATTCTTGGGATAAACTGTATGTGCTCATAATGTACCTTTTAAATATATTATTGAATTTAATTTGCTAAAACTTTGTTAAAAATTTTTGTGTCTATATTCAGAAGGGACATGAGTCTGTAATTTTTGTTTTTTGTTATATCTTTATCAGGTTTTAGTATTAGTGTTATGCTAGTCTTGTAAAATGAGTTGGGCAGTGATCTCTATTTTCTGAAAAAGTTAAATTTCTTTCTTGAATGTATGATAGAATTCATCAGTGAAATCATCTGGAATTGGAGTGGGGTTTTTTTGGAATATTTTTGATAACAGATTCAGTTTCTTGAAAAGAGATAGGACTAGTTAGATTTTCTGTTTCTTCTTGTGTCAATTTTGATAGGTTTTATTTTTTTAAGAAATGTGTCCATTTCATGTAAGTTGTTGAATTAGTTGGCATAAAGTTATATATCATATTATCTTATCCTCTTAAATGTCTGTAACATCTCTGGTAATATATGTTTTTTTCATTTCTGATATTGGTGATTTGTGTTTTGTCTCTTTTTTTTCTTGACTGGTATAACTAGAAGTTTGTCAGTTTTAATGATAATTTTAAAACCCAGCCTTTGACTTTATTAATTTTATCTCTTGACTGTATGTTTTCTATTTCATTATCTTGTTATTATTATAACAAGAGTTTTGAGTTTCTTTTTTAGTTTTGAGTTTAGTTTGCTCTTCTTTTTATTGTTTCTTAAGGTGGAACCTCAGGTCATTTTGGTAGATCTTTCTTATTTTCTTATATTAAGCACTTAGAGTTTTAAGTTTTCCTCTAAGTACTGTTTTAGCTGCATTCCACAAATTTTGATTTTTGTTATTGTTGTTGCCATTCAGTTCAAAATATTTTCTAGTTTGCTTTTTAATTTCATCGTTGATCCATGAACTCTTTAGAGCTGTGTTGCTCAATTTCCTTATATTTGGAATTTTCCTAGATATCTTGTTGATTTCTAATTTAATTCCATTGTAATCAGAGAATATACTCTGTGTGATTTCAATCCTTTTAAATTTATCGAGACTTATTTTATAGCACACCATGTGGCCTATGTTGGTAATGTAACATGCATTTGAAAGGAATGTGTATTCTTCAGTTGTTAGATTTTCTATGAATGTCAGTTAGGTCAAAGTAGTTGATGGTGCTTTTTAGATCTTCTGTGTCTTTCCTGATTTTTCTTCCCTGATTTTTTTTTTTTTTTTGGTTTAATTATTGTGTCAGTTACTGAGATGGGATGTGAAAATCTTCTCCTCTAATCATGCATTGTCCTTTTCTTTCCGTAATTCTATTTTTGCTTAATGTATTTTGAGGTGCACATACATTCATAATTGCCATGTCTTCATGATAAATTGTCCCTTTTGTAATTACGATGTTCCTTTTTTTGTGTGGTAATACTCTTTGTCTTACAGTTGATTAAAAGTGCTGCGTGCATGGTGGTGAAACCGCTGAAATGTGTTTTGGGGTGCTCCGAGGAGCTCCGGTTCTTTATGTCTCAGTGCAGAATGAATTCAAAGAGGCTGAGTGATAGATATAAGAAGTGACTTATTAGAATAGGACACGTGGAAGGCTTACAAGTGGGTGGGCAAGAGGGTGCCGCGCTGAGAACTTAGTGGGCTAGAGTTTTATAATCAAGGGAAAAGTAGGGAGGGAGAGAAGACCACCTTCTTCCTCATTCTTCAGTAGACGTCAAGCTTCCATCATCAATTCCTCCTCCATGTTGGGTGAGGGAGTTTTCTTGTCCCTACTGGTCAAACCAGGACTGTCACAGTGCCCTGGAAATGAGCAAAAAGGCGGTAACATATACTAAAATATGGTAAATCATCTCAGGTTTCAGTATAATGGCACCTTTTCCTTGTGCTTTTGTCTTTAGTGTGTGCAGAGGAGCATGTCCTAGGAATCATTAATGTACTGAGCTCGCTGCGTGGGATGTGGGTCTCATGGCACCATTGTTTTCTTGTTTTGGGCCTTGTCTCATGTTTCTGTTTCATGGTTTAGTTGCTGAGCAGGCCTGCTTGGTTTTCTCGTTAAGCAAACCTGCTTTCTTGAGTGTTCATTAACTTGCAGGGGTCTCCCTTTCTTTTTTCTTTATTTACAATCCCCTTGTGGGATTAACTGTTTAATCACCTACTTTGTCCTTTACTCTGTCCCTGTCATTGGGGCTGGTGTTTCTGGTGTTCTTCTCCTATGGATGGTGAGCTTGGCTTGTGACATTTCGTTGAGAGTTCTCAAATGTCAGTTTCTCTTGATCTTTACTTTCATTTGGTCAGTTTCTCCAGTAAAGAATCTTGTAGTCTGTAAGTCTGAAGGGGGCTGGCAGTCTACTAGTAACTTGATGGACCCATATTTTTAGTATAGAGATTCATTCCTATTCTCAGTTATGCCTGGTCAAATCCTCTCATTTAATAAACATCAGACTTATGCTGGTAAAATGTCCAGTTATTGGATTGGTTCAGACTTGGAAGTTTATACCTTTCTAATAATTTATCCATTTCTTCCAGGTTGTCCGTTTTATTGGCATAGAGTTGCTTGTAGTAGTCTCTTAGTATACTTTGTATTTCTGCAGTGTCTGTTGTAACTTGTGCTTTTTCATTTCTAATTTTATTGATTTGAGTCCTCTCCTTCTTTTTCTTGATGAGTCTGCCTAATGGTTTATGAATTTTGTTTATCTTCTTAAAGAACCAGCTTTTAGTTTTAGTGATATTTGCTATTGTTTTGTTTCTATTTCATTTATTTCTGCTCTGATCTTTATGATTTCTTTCCTTCTGCTAACTTTGGGTTTTGTTTGTTCTTCTTTCTCTAGTTCCTTTAGGTGTAAGGTTAGATTGTTTGAGATTTTTCTTTTTTCTTGAGGTAGGCTTGTATAGCTGTAAACTTACCTCTTAGAACTTCTTTTGCTGCATCCCATAGGTTTTGGATTGTCGTGTTTTCATTGTCATTTGTCTCTAGGTATTTTTTGATTTCCTCTTTGATTTCTTCAGTGATCTCTTGGTTGTTTAGTAACGTATTGTTTACCCTCCATGTGTTTGTGTTTTTTTCCGTTTTTTTCCCTGTAATTCATTTCTAATCTCATAGCGTTGTGGTCAGAAAAGATGCTTGATATGATTTCAATTTTCTTAAATTTACTGAGGCTTGATTTGTGACCCAAGATGTGATCTATCCTGGAGAATGTTCTGTGTGCACTTGAGAAGCAAGTGTAATCTGCTGTTTTTGGATGGAATGTCCTATAAATATCAATTAAATCTATCTGGTCTATTGTGTCATTTAAATCTTGTGTTTCCTTGTGAATTTTCTGTTTGGATGGTCTGTCCATTGGTGTAAGTGAGGTGTTAAAGTCCCCCACTATTATTGTGTTACTGTCGATTTCCTCTTTTAGAGCTGTTAGCAGTTGCCTTATGTATTGAGGTGCTCCTATGTTGGGTGCATATATATTTATAATTGCTATATCTTCTTTTTGGATTGATCCCTTGATCCTTATGTAGTGTCCTTCCCGTCTCTTGTAACATTCTTTATTTTAAAGTCTATTTTATCTGATATGAGTATAGCTACTCCAGCTTTCTTTTGATTTCCATTTGCATGGAATATGTTTTTCCATCCCCTCACTTTCGGTCTGTATGTGTCCCTAGGTCTGAAGTGGGTCTCTTGTAGACAGCATATAGATGGGTCTTGTTTTTGTATCCGTTAAGCAAGCCTGTGTCTTTTGGTTGGAGCATTTAATCCATTCACGTTTAAGGTAATTATCGATATGTAGGTTCCTGTGACCATTTTCTTAATTGTTTTGGGTTTGTGTTTGTAGGTCCTTTTCTTCTTTTGTGTTTCCCACTTAGAGAAGTTCCTTTAGCATGTGTTGTAGAGCTGGTTTGGTGGTGCTGAATTCTCTTAGCTTTTGCTTGTCTGTAAACCTTTTGATTTCTACATCAAATCTGAATGAGATCGTTGCTGGGTAGAGTAATCTTGGTTGTAGGTTCTTCCCTTTCATCACTTTAAATATGTCATGCCACTCCCTTCTGGTTTGTGGAGTTTCTGCTGAGAAATCAGCTGTTAACCTTATGGAAGTTCCCTTGTATGTTGTCTTTTTTCCCTTGCAGCTTTCAATAATTTTTCTTTGTCTTTAATTTTTGCCAATTGGATTACTAGGTGTCTCAGCGTGTTTCTCCTTGGGTTTACCCTGTATGGGACTCTCTGTGCTTCTTTGGACTTGGGTGGCCATTTCCCTTCCCATGTTAGGCAAGTTTTCGACTATAATCTCTTCAAATATTTTCTCTGGTCTTTTCTCTCTCTCTTGTCCTTTGGGACCCCTGTAATCCAAATGTTGTTGTGTTTAATGTTGTCCCAGAGGTCTCTTAGGCTGTCTTCATTTCTTTTCATTTTTTTTATGTTTATTCTGTTCCGCAGCAGTGAATTCCACCATTCTGTCTTCCAGGTCACTTATCTGTTCTTCTGCCTCAGTTAGTCTGTTATTGATTCCTTTTAGTGTAGTTTTCATTTCAGTTATTGTATTGTTCATCTCTGTTTGTTTGTTCTTTAATTCTTCTAGGTCTTTGTTAAACATTTCTTGCATCTTCTCGACCTTGACCTTTGCCTCCGTTTTTTTCCCCAGGTCCTGGATCATCTGCACTATCATTATTCTGAATTCTTTTTCTGGAAGCTTGCCTATCTCCACTCCATTTAGTTGTTTTTCTGGGGTTTTATCTTGTTCCTTCATCTGGTACATAGCCCTCTGCCTTTTTATCATGTCTATCTTTCTGTGAATGTAGTTTCTGTTCCACAGGCTGCAGGATTGTAATTCTTCTTGCTTTTGCTGTCTGCCTTCTGGTGGATGAGGCTATCTAAGAGGCTTGTGCAAGTTTCCTCAAGAGGCTTGTGCAAGTTTCCTCAAGAGGCTTGTGCAAGTTTCCTCTGATGTCTTAATCATCATCATAGTTCTGTGGTTATGGTCATACTTGAACATAAGATCTATGGCACTTGAGGACCAAAGATGTAAGTACTAGTGGCTTAGCAATACTTATATGCTGCTCATGTAAGCAAACCTCTTTGGGCATGTTTCACATGTGAGAAAAAAATGGAAGTTTTCCCAGTCTTAATTAGGAGAACTGGAAAAAAACAAGGAATGTTAATAATTGGGTATTACTATAGTGCAGTTGGCCTTTGGACAAAGTATAAAGCATCCATCCATTTAATGAGTTTGGGCCACCCCCGTGCCACCCCCACCCCCCAAGCACTCTTGTTTAGTGTATTTAGAAGCAGCTAGATTATAGAGAAAATGGTAAATTTATAGTGATTTTGACAATTTTGGGATCATGGTGATCGATACATTAGAAATAGTTTTTTTTTTTTTTGCGGTACGTGGGCCTCTTACTGTTGTGGCCTCTCCCGTCGCAGAGCACAGGCTCCGGACGCACAGGCTCAGCGGCCATGGCTTACGGGCCCAGCTGCTCTGCAGCATGTGAGATCTTCCCAGACCGGGGCACGAACCCGTGTCTCCTGCATTGGCAGGCGGACTCTCAACCGCTGCGGCTCCAGGGAAGCCCAGAAATAGTTTTTTTTTAAATAGAGAATATAGTCATATAGCTATGAACTTTTTATATTTGTTGACATAAGGTGTAAATAGCTTTACTGCTTGAAAAGTCATGTAGATACTGGTTTTAGACGCTTTCTAGTGCTTTGCCTTTGCTTATGACCTTTTTGGTCCTAGAAACATTCAGAATAACCTTTATTCTAAAGTAGCATTGCTATTGAATTAAACAGACTTACTTTGATACTTCGTTGGCCATGTGGTTTTATGGATTTCTGGTGGACTTTGTGTGTCCTGGTCAGGTTGCTCATTCTTGGTACCCTCGTCTCTGTGAATGGATTTCTGGAATGGCCACCTCACTTCTCTCCTGTGCCTAATTCCTTCTTTTTGAATCCATGGTATCCAGTGTTTTACTGTGGAAAATAATTGCACACATATTTTAAAGACCAGCCAGTACTATTTGAGTTCTGTTTTATTCTGTTTTCTCCTTTTTTGTTGTTTTGTTAATCCTAATTGTTTAAGGCTCTTCTTTTGGAAAAGTCAAAGTAAATGAAAAAAGAAAAGCATAGGGGCTTCCCTGGTGGCGCAGTGGTTGAGGGTCCGCCTGCTGATGCAGGGGACGCGGGTTCCTGCCTCGGTCCGGGAGGATCCCACGTGCCGCGGAGCAGCTGGGCCTGTGAGCCATGGCCGCTGAGCCTGCGTGTCCGGAGGCTGTGCTCCGCGACGGGAGAGGCCACACCAGTGAGAGGCCCGCATACGGCAAAAAAAAAAAAAAAGCATAGTCATTGAAGACTGTCTTTGAATTGCTTGAATGTGCTTGACTGTCAGAATGTTCTTTTTCTAAGAGGAAGCCCATCTTAGTTAACCTTTTTCTGTTAATTAAACTTTGGGATTTTAGTCAAGTAACAGTTACCAATAATTATGTTTTTGAGTTAGGTGGGTGTTGGAGGAGAGTGGTGGTTCTGTCTTCCAGGGGACTGTCACTGGAAATAAGGGACAGCAGAGATAAGAGTTGTGCATAGTATACTGATACTGTTATTGTGTAAGCCAAGGGTTCTGGGTGGTTCCAGGCTAGCCTTCCTTTGCATGGGTGGAAGCCAGCAGCAAAATCCAGACAGAATAGGCTTTAGCATCTGGATAATCAATGAACATGACATTGCTATGGAGACTTTGTCCCACCTTTTGTCAACATGTAACAGAAAAGCAATGGCTTAAACCAATTTACATTAGAACTTGCTCAGAGAATGAAGAAAGGAGAGAGATTTGTTTACACAGCAGCGGCCTAAAGGTGACTCAAGTCTGTTGTCATTCACTCTAAGAATGCCATCTTTATTGACTTTTCTTTAGGATTCACTAACAAAGGAGCTGTGTAGAATTACATCAGGTTTCTCTCTGGGTGAGGGTTTTTATTAGGAAGAATAACTTGGTAGACGTTTTAGCAGTTTCAAAAGCTTTTGTCCGTTCTTGACTTAATTAAAGGGTAGAGTATTTTAATTTGTTCGACAGCAAACATTGAGTGCCCCAGATGTGAAAAGGACTGTGTCAGTTCTCTGGGGAAGATGAAGATCAGTGAGGTGCACTATGGGTTCTTAAAGAGCTATAGCCTTGTAGGGGAATCAGGCATGGGCACCATGGTGATATAGAGTGATGAATGCCCCAAGAGAGGCTGTCAAAATACTGTGGGAGTTCAGAGGAGGAAGAGAGAGACACTCATTTCCCCAGTGAGTGAGGGGAGCAGGCTCAGTTAAACTTCATGTAGGCCATGGTATTTAAGCAGTGTCTTGCTAGGTGGGATTGGGACATATGAAGAATTCTTTAGTTTGAGGCATGGGCAAGTGTTCAGGATAGGAATTTCAGATTTGCTACAGTGTCTAGCATGGAAAAGTAAATAATAATAATAACAGAAATGGTAATAATAATATAATAATACTAGCATTTATTGAATGCCTAACTTGTGATAATTACTTGTTTTAATTCATTTCCTCTTAACAATAACATAATAACCCTAGGAGGAAGGTACTATTGTCATCCCCATTTTACAGATGGAGAAACTGAGTTATAGATAGGTTTAGAAACTTGGGTAAGGCTATGTAGTTAGTAGAATTTGACCCCATACTAGTTCTGGAAAGCCCACCCTTCCTTGCTGTGTTGTACTGTGAGAAATGTAGCAGAAGGGGACTGGGGTCTGTTTATGTACAGCCTTGAATGCCCACATGAATCATTTAATATATTGGAAGATATTTTTTTCTCAGTGGTTCTGTCATTTCTTTTAATATTCTGTGCTTTAATGCCTTTGACATGCCTTTCCCACTTTACCCAGTCAATTCCTACTCATTTTTCGATTCTTTGCTCATATAGTACCATTTCTGTGAGGCTTTTCTCGATCACCCAGGAAGAAGAGCCCTCCTGTGGCTGCCAGGGCTGTTTGCACCTTTAATACAGCGTTCATCATTTACTTTATTTTTCCTCAGCTAGGGTGAATTCCTTGAGGATTGGGACTACGTATCCTTTTTGTATCCCGGATGTTAGGCTCATCTTTGTTGTTGAATAAAGCTCAGATAAATGACTGATTGAAAGGGAGGGTGATACATTTTCAGATGTCATGCTGACTTTTTTTCATCACGCTTCTTCTGAGTTACAGGTGTTAGAAATACCTAGAAAAGAGAGAAAGGAATATATGAGACAATACTTTGGTTGATTGGGTTTCTGTGAAAATGAAAGCGAGAGATTATTTTGGATTTGAGATTACTGGGGATGATTTCTCTGAGGGCTGGGCTTTGGGCTTGGCCCTTCCGGAGGTGTAACATTTAAGTTGGCCGAGGGGTCAGGGCATGCCGGCTGAAAGAGCAGCATGAGCTGGGGTCAGATGGGAAATAACACTGTCAGCTGTGAAACGTGAGCCCCTCGGCTTCCCGCTGTACCCAGTAGAGCATTTTACAGTGTAGACAATCTCTTGAAAGCCCTGGTTTTCTTTACAGTCTGCCAGAAAGATGTATGGGCAAGCAAAACATTTGCCGTACTGTGGTTTGAATTTAAGGTAAGTTCCTAACACGTGGAATAGGAAATTCAAATGTTCAGGATACCTTTTTGGTAGGAAAAGTGCTGTTGGAGGACAGATGCATTTGGTCTAAATTAAACTTATACTCCAGAAATTCTTTAAAATCTTAAAACAAGGAACCTTACATTTAACGGGCAGGTAGTCAGCCTGACTTGAGTTTCCTTTGCCAGTCTCCTTAGACCAGTAGAGACTCTCAGGTTGCTGTCATGGGCTTGTGTTGTTGAACTGAGCTTCTTGCTCTTCATCTAGCAGCACTCTGCTTGTGATGTGGGGAACTAAAGTTACTGAGAAGAGGCAGGGTTAGCTGGACCCGTGGAGAGGAACATGCTAAAGAACTCTCATAATAAAGGAGGGCATTGGAATCCAGGGAGAGGGGCTCTTTGTTAAGAAACATCTTCCAACAATTGGAAACCTTTTACAGTACTTTTGAGGCACAACCCAGAGTACTAAAAATGATGCCTTGAAACTGCTGATGCCCAAGATCGAAAGCTTTTCTCCCTCGCTAAGTTCGGATTAAAAGCGGTCATGTTCTCAGAAGCATCTCAGAAGGGAAGGGGCAGTCTTCCCCAAGATGGTAAAGGTCATAGCTTACCATTTTACTGACTGATTATTCTGGGGACCAGAGGCCGTACCTTTGGTGGAAGGAAAGACTAAAGGGAAGGTGTGTCTTGCTCTCGTGCATGTGGCCTCCATCCCAGAGTCTTCTCTATGCAGAAGTTTTCCTTTTCTGTTGATTACAGAAGATTTTAGGGCTATAGCTGTTTAAACATAAGCTCCATGAGGTTAGGGACATGGTCTTGTTCCCTAATATATCCGCAGACTCTAGAATAGTGCTGTCAAATAGAAATATAATGTGAGTCCCCATACATTTAAATTTTCTAATTGCCACACTAAAAGAAAGAGATGGAATTAATTTTTTTTTGAATTTTGTTTTATTTATTCATTTTTTATACAGCAGGTTCTTATTAGTTATCTATTTTATACACATCAGCGTATACATGTCAATCCCAATCTCCCAATTCATCCCCCCCACCCCCACCCCCCGCCCCTGCCGCTTTCCCCCCTTGGTGTCCATACGTTTGTTCTCTACATCTGTGTCTCTATTTCTGCCTTGCAAACCGGTTCATCTGTACCATTTTCCTAGATTTCACGTATATGCGTTAATACATGTTATTTGTTTTTCTCTTTCTGACTTACTTCACTTTGTATGACAGTTTCTAGATCCATCCATGTCTCTACAAATGACCCAGTTTTGTTCCTTTTTGTGGCTAATAGAGATGGAATTAATTGTAATAATGTATTTAAGGTGAATATCCAAAATATTATCATCTTAACATGTGATCAACATAAAAAATTGAGCTATTTTACATTCTTTTGTTCACAGAGTCTTCAAAACCTAGCGTCTATTTCATGCTCACAGCACGTATTAATTTGAACTAGAACTGTTTTGAATGCTTAGTAGCCACATGTGACTGCTGCCTGCCGTATTGGACAGTGCAGGTCTGAACTACACCTGGTATATGGTAGAAGCACAGTAACTATCAGTTAAATGAAGAAAGGAAGGGAGAGAGGGAAGGGGGAAGGAAATGGTAAAACTTCAAAGATGCGTCAGCGGAGGAACACTATTTTACTTCTTTTGGGGCGTCTTAGCAGTTTCTTACTAGACCAGCAGCTGAATGATCCTTATTAGATTAAAAAAATCATTTGCAAATGTGTTGTCTCATTGATACGTACCTTCAACAGCATTGTTTAGATAGGTCAAGTTTTACTGTGTTTAATTGAAAGGTGGCCTACCTGAGGTGAGGTTGAATGAGTGTGTGGCTTCACCAAGATTCATACTCGGGTCTTTTGAGTCCTAGTTCAGTGCTTTCTCCTCGCTGCTGTGTACCTCCCCATGGGTTTGTTTTAGGTATGCTCATCCTCCTATGAACAATATGGATAGATACTAAGAGATAGACTGAATAAATGTTGTTAATACAGAGCTATTTAAAAGTAGTGATTGGGAGTTTGGGATTAGCAGATGCAAACTATTATATATTGAATGGATAAACAACAAGGTCCCACTGTATAGCACAGGGAACTATATTCAGAATCCTGGGATAAGCCATAATGGAAAAGAATATATGTATATATAACTGAATCACTTTGCTGTACAGCAGAAATTAACACAACTTTGTAGATTAACTATACTTCAATAAAATAAAAAAATTAGTTATTAAAGGCCACACTTAGAGTTTGCTTTTAATTCAGTAATCAAAGACGTGTGGGTACAAAGCTGAGAAGGTTGTGTGTGTGGCTTTTCTGGATGTCAGGACCTTCTGAGTTACAGAGGCACATAAAAATTTGGTGAGTAAAAAGAGTGTTTATGACAAGGTGTGTGTACATATGTTTGAAATGATCCCTTAGTATATAACCATTTTCCCTCTACAGACATTATTCTGTAGTAGAAATGGGTCATGATTTGCTGTTCTAGTGCATGGAGAAGTGTCTTATCTCTTACACAGAGGAAAAGAGACTTAACCAGCATAATGACCCTCCAGTGCTTAAGTTATTGGAATTAGCAGCTTTCTTGTTGCTCGAGCTGTTAAAATAGTTGTTTTTATTGTGCTTAACATTGAAATAAAACCCTAAAGCAGATACTTTTGGTATGATTCAATTTGTTATGGTTAAAATGCCGAAGAGGAATTGAAGTTAATTTCTAGAGTATCAGTATGATTTTATGGAAACTTTGCATTAACGCATCCTTTTGGAGAGAGGCCAACGCTGATCACTTTTGGACCCAAATCCTACTGTGCAGAGCAAAGTGTGTTACTGAGATAGCAGTGCACAGTACATACTTTATACAAGGTGTTCATTATTTGAATTTGTGAGAAATAATTCTAGTTTGCAGAAAATGGCATTTCTTGAGAAAAAGACAGGCCTGAAATATATAAAGCTTTTCCCAGAGTCAAAAGATATTTGCAAAATATTTTGTTCACTGTTACTCAATTTAGGATAATGTACCATGAATTTGAAAAAAGTAATGCCAAAGTTATTCAGTAAAAAAAAAATGTCTTTGCAGGTCTTTGTCACAGCAAAATCCACTGCCTCGATTTTAATTGACCCAACCTGTGAGCAAAGAAGTGAATTCTAATTTATCTTGCATATTTGGGAGATTATTCACAAGGAATTTTGTACGAAACCACATGAATATCATTATCTACCCTATACACTAAGGATTTGAGAGTAGGTAGCTCCTACACATACTTTCCCTTCTCTTTTCATAGCCTGGGGAATGCTGTGAATTCACATAAGTGGACTTTTAAAGTGACTGAAGCTTACCCTTTCTGTAGCACCATCCAGACTCCAGAGGCACTTTGGTGGCCTGCAGAGTCATAGCTGCTTTTCTTTCCTAGTAGGATGACTTAGAACCTGAATGGGTGGGGAACCTGGAAGTCCTCCGTGCAGAAGGTAGCGAGCGCCTGATGACACTCGAGTGCGTGGATGGCAGGTGACTGAGGATCTGGGACAGCGGCGCCAAGTCCTGGATGAACGTCAGAATCCCCTGGGGCGCTTTAGGACCTTACAGCTGCCCAGACCCATCTGTTTCACATCAGCGTCTCCCTGGTACTACCTACATTTCAGCCAGGATTTTAATTTCTCATTGAAGAGCTTTCTTGAATCAGTAATCATGGGGCGTCATATATATATTTTGTTACCACCTCACTTGTTTATTAGTAGTGATTTCTCATGAGTCTCCAAACTATTCAGGAAGGTTGGTTGGTTTGTTTCTGAGACAGAGATAGTCAGTAAAGGATGAAATAGAGCTAGCTCCTCTGCAAGAAGTCTTGAGGCAAACGGACCCCGAGGAGGTGGGTAGGTGGTGGCAGTTGGAAAGAACGGGGCCAAGTAGGCCAGGGCTTAGAGGCTGTCAGTGCACAGAAAGAGATGGGTTGTACAAGGGGTCTTTCTGAGTGGACTATGTATGGGTTTAAACCATCTAGAAACTGTGCACTTCTTCATAATTTATGTTTCCCTTTTGCCATTCTTTGAATAAGGAAGAGACATGATTAATGACCATTGCTCAGAGAACCTTTTACTTCTATTTGGACTGCTTTCAAGATAGTACTATTTGTGGGAGGTCTGACATCTATTTAAAGGGGTAGTTTTTTCCATCACTGTTTTATGTTTTATGTAGCCTTACATACAGAAGGGTACTTTAAAACTCCCATTTCAGAGTCTCCCATTCCAGTAGATGTCAGGGCACAAGCTAGACACCTCATGTTTCAGAATACTTAGTGTACTTTCCTTCTTTTATTTAGTAAAGAACAGTATTTTGTGGCATTCTTCTTAACTTGTTAACCATAGACGAAGGTATCTATTAATTCAAATAGGGACTTTTGTTTATGTTCTGAATGTTTAACTGAGATCTGTTATCAGAAGCCCTTCTGTCCCTCAGTTTGATGTGCAGTGTGGTGGTGTTGATGCATGTAGTTCATTGTTCGAAGGGCCCAACTGAGGTTGTGGAAGGGAATTGATGTTCTGTGGACCAGTGTGGTCACTGATGCTAGCTTCTGGTTTTTAGTATTACCTGTAAATATAAGTCCTTTGACACTAATTGTTAAGACTCAAAAAAGTAGATTAGAACAATCTGGGGGTGGTGGAGGGATTATTTCTAATATTTCTTGGGGACTGAAATTTCTTATCCAGCATTCGTTCTGCTTTACAATGTTCCCATAAAGTATGACATAGAAAAAAGCAGTCCACAAACCTTTTGCGATAAAGCCTGAAGACTTAAAATGTTTTAGCGCTTTCATCTGAATGAGTTAAAAAATCTAGATATTTCCCCCCAGATGATGAAGATCTTTATTATAGAAAATACGGCAACTACAATAAAGTGTAAAGAAGAAAATAAAGATCACCAGTAATCCCACAACCCAGCAGTAGCTACTATTAACATTTAAACTATTTCCTTTTAGGTTTGTGTGTGTGTGTGCGTGCGTGTGTGTGTGTGTATGTGAATGTGTGTGGGGGGCGCATACTGTTTTGTGTCCTGTTTATTACTTCCCATATAAATAACTGTTCTTTAAAAACATAGTTTTCATTGGTTGTTTTCTTGCCCAAATATTTTCCTTATTTTCAATATTTAGTTGAAACACCATTAAGAAATCAGCTTGGATGCCTTTTGATGCCTTTTTTTCCTCCATGAGTACTTTCATTCATAGAGGAAGTTGAAAGAATCTCCACTGGGCTTCCATGGAATGTTGATTTAACACTCCTGTCACACTGGCCATAACTTGCCTCATGTAATATTTTGTCTACATCTAATTCTTCGTCTAACATTTACTGAACCCTTCCTTTGGAATAGGTACTATGCTAAGACCTCACGATACAATGGTAATACAAAGGAAATAAAAAGCAAAAACCAGTTTTGTACCTGCATTCAGGTTCCTTAGTTCATGGGCTGGGGAAATGCAGACATTCCTAAGATAATCCCACAGATAAACGTTATCTTACAATTGTGATACGTAATTTGAAGGAGAGGTGAATGGTGCTTATGAGAACAGTTCAAATGAATAAGGACACGTATTTTTTTTGACCACAGATTTAATATGATCCAGGTCCTGTGCTTCTGTAAAGGTCAGTGCAACCAAGAGATAACTTGTTCACTCGAAAACCCTCATGTGCTTATAGTGTTCTGCTGTGGGTGGAGGGCATGCGGGCTCTTTGTGCCCAGCTCTGGCCAAGTGGGCTACATTCTAAGGGGGACCCATGCTGGAGAAGATTTTAGAAAGGATTTTAACGATGCCTGGCTAGGAGAACTGTAGCAAGTGTTCTGGGGAAATGACGACACAGGGCAGACATCGTAGCTGTTGTCCAGCGTGTAACCATTTATCAAGGTGTGTAGAAGGGATTCTGATAGTTGATGGGAAGTGAGACTGCTCTGCTGGTTTCCTTTTCATTTTAAGATTATCTGAAGTCATGCAATATCTGCTGGGTACCAAGAGGACCCTGAGGGTGGTGTACAGCTGATGTCCACTCCTCTCCCTACCCAGTGACCCCACTCCCGTCTCCAGGCAAGAGGAAGCCACAGAGGCTTGGGGACCTCAGGGAAAGCTGTGACTCCCAGTAGCCAGTATCTGCTGAGGACAGGCTCCTGCAGGCAGGCGCTTCAGGAATTCCTCAGAACCCACAGGCTGCCCATAGGTTAAGGCAACCCTGAATGCCTTAATATGGCAGAAGACCATCTTGCTTGCTCTCTGACTTCTGTCCTCACTCTCTGTCCCTGAGCCTTGTTAGTTCCAGTGATGTAGAAATTTCTTGTGTGACGTGACTTCTTGTCCTTTGCTGCCGTTTTCTTTTTCTTAACACACTTTGTCTTTTTCTTAAACGCTCCTCTCTGCTGCTGAATAAATTCTTTTTTAGGACCAGCTTAAAAGTTAGCATCTGTAGTGTTTTTCTTGCTTCCTAGAGTTAGTTACTTTATAGCATGTACCTCTCTTACAGTATCCCTGAGATTAAAAAAATATATATTTAATTTATTTATTTTTGGCTGCGTTGGGTCTTAGTTGCTGTGTGCGGGCTTTCTCTAGTTGAGGCGAGCGGGGACTACTGTTTGTTGTGGTGCATGGGCTTCTCATTGCGGTGGCTTCTCTTGTTGCGCAGCACGGGCTCTAGGCGCACGGGCTTCAGTCGTTGTGGCGTGTGGGCTCAGTAGTTGTGGCTTGCGGGCTAGAGCGCAGGCTCAGTAGTTGTGGTGCACGGGCTTAGTTGCTTCGCGGCATGTGGAATCTTCCCAGACCAGGGCTCAAACCTGTGTCCCCTGCATTGGCAGGTGGATTCTTAACCACTGCACCACCACCACCACTGAAATTTTATGTATGTATGTATGCATTTATTTATTTATTTTTGGCTGTGTTGGGTCTTTGTTGCTGCGCGCGGGCTTTGGTGATGCAGTGGTTAAGAATCTGCCTGCCAACGCAGGGGACATGGGTTCGAGCCCTGGTCTGGGAAGATTCCACATGCTGTGGAGCAACTAAGCCCATGCGCCACAACTACTGAGCCCACAAGCCACAACTACTGAAGCCCACGTGCCACAACTACTGAAGCCCGCGTGCCTAGAGCCCGTGCTCTGCAATACGAGATCTTTTATTTAGCTGTTTAGCTTGCTCTCCTAGAATGTAAAGTCCTTGAAGACTGGGACTGTGTTTTCTGTTTGACTTTTCAATGCCAAAAAGGCATTGAAATAAATGGCACATTCTGGGCATCCAGTAATTTTTGGATGGAGGAATATGATTCTCATTTGCTTTACAATAGTGATGCCTTATTGTGGCTTTGGCGCTTACTGTCCATGAGATAAATAGTTGAACTTTAGATTGGTTGATTAAAACATTGAGAAGTGCAAGAGTCTGGTTTTCTTGAATCCTTTATTAAAGATGCTAATAGAGAGGATATTATTATATGGTGAGGCATTCCTAGTTTCCACAAGACCACTTTGTGTTTTGGGTGACCTTCTTTTTAAGCTCCTTCAGAGTTATCAAATTGTTGCAATCATATTTTCAAGAAGGACCTCATCTTAATCAGGACTGAAATGATGCTAAGAGAAAATTGAAAATCACCATTTTTTTAAGGTAATCATAGTAAAAAAGTGATAGGTATTTATAGAAAGGTACTAGCATTTGGGGATGAAGGAAATCTGTAGTAAGAAATGTTCCAAATTAAATCAGGTGTACACTGTGGGCAGATAAAGCACAGATTGTGTTCTAATATGGTGTAGAGCTCAGAGTTTGCAGAAGCTAATTTTAAAATGTTATCAGACCACACTTACGCTTGCAGGACTTGCTTTAAAAAGAGCTTCGTAGTTTAACAACAGTGGTCTGGTTATCTAGGGTTGATGAGACTCTGGAAAATCTGATATGCTTAAACGGAAATTTTTGAATATTGCTGTCTACTAGAAAATCAGTCGTTAAATGCAATGAGAAATATATTTCCAAGCAGACAGGAATTTTATAGTATAATAAATGGATACTGTTCCCAGATGGCAGATTTCTAGGGCAGTGTCATTATCTTCAGAAAGCTTCCTGGTACATGTGTGGCATCAAGACTGGCAAGGGTGAAACTGATTGGATACTCCCACAGGAGAAGCTTAAGACTTGATACCCAAGTTTTCTTTGTTCCCTGCCAGCATACCATCCTAAATTTCTTCAGCGAGTTGTTCTGCTGGGCACTGATCCTTTTTTCTCATAACTTCTGGCTGATCCTAATCAAAATAGGGCGTACCTCTCCTGCTACCCTATATAGTTTCAGTTCCTCTGTTCACCAAATTACATCATATGCATTTCTAAATGTTGATTCATTAACTGGAACCCTCTGTAAGGGACTTTTATTTTGTAGATGGAGACGTTGTAAATTGGTTTAAGTTCTTAGCATATTACGTTGTTGATCTCTTGTTCCATTAATACGCTCTCTGAACTTTAAGATGGATACCCAGATTTTTGTTTATAAGGAAGAACTTTTACTTGAGAAGCTGTCTGTGGTGTGACGGTCCCTCTTTATCCAAATCTGTTCTCCAGCTATATACATCCTTTGTAAAATGCTCATCTAAAATCAGCAGTGAATAAAACGACCTTCATCCAAAAGCAAATTATTTAGCTCTGTATTTGAGTTTAATGATTTAGATTCATGTTTGAATTAGGTGATGTGGATTCGTATTGCAAAAAAACAAACATTTTAGATATTCCTGAAGCTTATAGTTGAATGAGATGCTCAAGGCACCTTCTGAAGTTAAGGTACATTCCTTGCTGGCTGATTAAGAGGAAAGGTGACCTGCCGTTGACTTCACCCGATGGATAAGCAATAACTAGAAAGTTAGTTAAGAAAATTTGTGTGATTTATTTTGCTACCGACTCAAAAGAGGAAACTTATATTAGAATTTGTTAAAATATTATTTTCACCTTTTTGGTTATGGATAAGAGGTTTGGGGGTTTTAGTCATGTTTTATAATTGGGCTGCATTGTATGATATGATGCTATAAAAGTAGGAAAGAGAAAACACATGAGGGCGTAATTATAGCCAAACGTGTAGTTGTCTTGGTTTCTTAGAGGTGGGGCCTGGATAGGACCTTTAGGAAATTTTTTTTCAGAAAGAATCCTTAATGATGCATACTTTCATCAAATTAACAAAATATACTTCAGATATTATCAATAAAGTAGCTTTGACAGTATAGCAGAGAGAAGTATGCCTGATTTGGGCAAGTGTGAAATTGTCAAGCACAGAGCATATGCTAGTTGTTTCATTTTATATTTCCTTGCACTGTCGGAGTCCTGTTCCCTTTTTGAATCCTGTGAAGGCTCATGCTATGATTGTTAATTCCTCTAACGTGATATGATGAGCTGGACCTTCGGATTGATAGTTTACAATGACTCCAGAGCTGTCCTGCTGTGCACTACACTAGGATTCCTTTTACTGAGACCCCTCCTTTGGACTTTATCCTTAAGACCAAGACTGTGTCAGCACTAGGGGGCGTTTCTCTTGTCCCAGTACATGGAGAGATTTATATTTATTAAGTAAATATAAGTAAATAAATATAAGTAAATATATATTTATTAAGTAAATACAATGTGCTAGGTACTTGCTAGGTACTCTATATATGTTATTTCATTAAAGCCTTTTTACAACTTCAAGATTAAGGAATTAGTCTGTGCATTTCCGTCACGGAGCAGTCATCTGTCCAGGGACACACTGAAGGTAAGCCTGAAACTTGGCTTCCCATCCAGGTGTGATGAGGAAGCCCATGCTTTTCCTACTCTCCTGTGGCCTCCTGTATTTGGAGAAGGGAGCGGAGCGGCTTGGAGACCATTTCTTGCTCCCTCTCTCCTAAGCTGCCAGAATCTCTTTGGGTCTCTGTGGGTAGACCAACATTGTTATTAAAAATATCTATTCATTCATCCACCAGCCATACATACATACATTCATCCATGCACCTAATAAATATTTATGGAGTACTTATTGTGTGCCAGGTGCTGATTGAGAACCTGGATATCTGCTGGTTGCCAAGCCCCGTCTACCTTCATGAAGCTTACACGAATTATCCAAAGACTCATTATATAGTGGGTTTGGGGTGGGAGTGAGTGTCTGCACTTCTTAGCCCCGTGCCAGACTTAGGGGAGGCCCTCAGTGAGTGTTCGTTTCTTTTGCCCCATCCCTTTTAACCTAATTTTTATGCCCTCGGCCAACCATTGTCCCTTGTTCATTTATGGTTGTACTTTGAATTATTGCCTTGGGTCTGTATGTTTTTTTTTTCTCAGTTCAAGATCAGTCTATTAATCTTTAGAAACTAGCATGTTCCACAAAGACATTTGGTCTAAGTGGTCAGTTACTCTGATTTTGAATATGAAAAATGTGGTAGGGGCTACAAACTTTCAGTTATAAGGTGAATAAGGTCTGAAGATATAAAGTATAATGTGGTGACTGTAGTTGATAACACTGTATGGTATCATTGACATTTCAGTTCAATAATTGAATTTTTTAAAAAGTTCTACTTTCAGGAAGAAAAGAGAGATAAATATGGGAAGTGATGGACTTACTACTTAACTCAGTGGAAAGTATCCTTTCACAGTGTATATACATATATCAGATCATCACACTTTACACTTTAAATATCTTACAATTTTATTTGTTGATTATACCTCGAAATTGGACAGAAACGAAGGTGGTGGTATGATAAAAATGGAGTAATTTTTTGCTAAAAAGTTGTCTTTTAGCTCTTGTATTAGGCATTAATCCTAATTACATTGTGTAGGTATACCTTCGTATTGTTTTGAGTAGCATTGTTAATAATTTACCATATATTAAATTATATGTTTTTTAAAAGGTTTACTGTATTTTAAAATGTGATGTAATGAGTTAATGCTAAAACTCATAAAGTAGAGCGTCAACCTTAGATTCTATTATGAAATTCATTGAGCAAATGTTTTTCATTATGGAGAATCTTGAGTTAGTCCTATTTTTGGAATGTTTCTTCTGTAGGGTATCTGGTGTCTTTTTGATAAATTTAAACTATTTCCCGACAGATTTTCAAGGTAAACTCAATTGACAAATTTCAAAATGCTATTTAGAGCTGAGTCTGTTTCTTGGACCAGTCTCTGTGTGGTTAATGGACGATTTCAGACAGTGTTGGAGAGAAATATTAATAACGTCGAAGATCACTTGTCACCTTGACAGAAATATGAATTTTGAGAGAAGTGTAGGGATTCATTTTCTGGCGATGCAGTTTCTTACTTGGGCAACAGCACCAGTGTCCTCTCTGGTCCCTCAAGACAGAGATTTCAGTTGACTTTGGTTCCATTTTTCTCAGTTACCCCATCTGATTGCTTTGCATGTGTTGTCAGTGTTCTGTCTTAAGTCTCTCTTAAATTCCTTCCTTTCTCGCTTCCCACTCTCCTAGTTCAGGTCCCAGGCATCTCTCACCTAGAAAATAGCAACAACTTTGGTAGTAGCATTTCTGTATTCAGTGTCTGTCCTCTTGCAGGCTCTCTTCCACAGCACTGTTGGAATTTTTTTGGGGGGGAAATAAAAAATATATATATGCGTGTGTGTTTGCCCACATATATACGTGCACATTTGGTTCTGGTGATGACAGTCTCCAGTAAACCTTTGGTAGTTTCTCACTGCCTCTAGGGTAATCTTAAGCTCTGTAGCATGGTGTTTAAAAACTTTGTGGAATGCTTCTAGCCTTCCATCACAAACCCCTCAGTCCTCCTGCCCTTTCCAGTTGGTTCCAGCGAATAAGCTACTTTCTTTGCAATTTGTCATCATTGGTGCTTTGTGGCATTATTTGCCAGGTGTGGTACTCAGACTTTCTTTGATCTAGGCGGCCTTTTAAATGTATAAGCCACTGTTTTGTCTTGTCTGAACATCTCATGTAAGTGAATGTTGAGTCAGTTCTGCTGTCTAAGGTAGCAAAGTTTGTTTTCTGCTTTACAAGGTGTGAAGAAGTCCCACATATTTTTTTTCTTGAAAGGATTTTGGCCTAAATGGAATTAAACAACTAAAATTTAATTGCAGTTCTTCAGACTAATTTGTTGAAGGTTATTATTTTCCAATTTAGGCAGTATTTGAAAATTCGGAACTATTTTTGTACGTAAAAGTAAGTTTTCAAATTCATCATTAGAATTGTAGCCTTCTCTTTTGCTGTGATAAGTACTCATTTATTTGTAACTATGCGAGGTGATGGTTGGTAACTAAACTTATTGTGGTAATCATTTCATAATATATAGATACATCAAATCATTATGTTGTATACCTTAAACTTATACAATATTATATGTCAACTATATTTCAATAAAACTGGAGGGGGACTCCCCCACACACACACACTCACTGTGCCAGCCTACCTCTCCCTGTACAACGAACACCATCACAAAGCTTCATAAGCCATTAACACTACCATAGGTTAAAAAAATAGTCATTTATGTTTCAGCTGCCTGATAGAATTACAAGTCCTCCAAGTTTCATCTGAATGCTTCTCTGTATTTAAAAGTAAATGTCCACAGCACAACAGTAACTCTGAATGACATACCGTGTGCTGATAACTAGCACAGTTAGAATGATGAGATTCCATGGCCATCTCTGTAATCACGTGATGATTGATCCCACACAAGTTCACGGGTGCCAGAAACGATGTTGAAGTAGGCAACATGCAGGATGAGACCAAAGCTAGAAGACAGCCACTGAGTGGATAGTAAAGCCAGTTCATCTCCTGTGGCTCTCAGGGAAAATTTCCATGCAACCTTTAGAGTTTAAGTGTTTCTTTGTGTGTTTGATATTTAAAATGTCTTTCCATGGTTTATACTTTCTGTTTACTTAAACACCACATGCATGGCAGCCTTTTCTGTCCTTATTCTGTTTTCTCCCCCTAATTGCTTTTCCTCTGCCTCTTGTTTGCCCATTGGAAACTTATTTGTTATTCTTGCCATTAAGTTGACCTTCTGACCTTTATGTTCTTTTGCCATCTTTAAAGTTGTACCTACCAACACTTCGGTCTGTGTTATTGCTGTTTTTACATATCCTCCCCCATGAGTTAGGTTGTAAACTTTTTGAAAGGAAAGTCTGTGCCGCTGTGATCTTTGGAACACTACAGCTTTTTGCAAATTGATGTGGAAGAAGCGTTTGAATTGAAGTAAATGCTTGTTTTAATAAAGGAAATAATTACATCTCAATTAAGATCTGACTTGCTTGGCTGGTGGGTGAGGTTACAGATGGACCCCCGTTTTAGCTGAGACTGTGGCAAGTGTAACGCTCGTTTTTGAGAACAAGGAAACAATTTGAAATGTTCTTTAGGTCTAACCACTCCTTGATGCTCATAACAAGTTCCTTGATGTGTGTTCAAGTCCTGCTCAGCTATGAACTGCTTTTCTAGTTTGTTTCATTATTGACTGAGTGTTTCTTAAATTCTAGTGGAGGGAAGAGGGTGGCAGTTGGTTATCTCGTTGCCTTATGCACCCCCTCTGTTTCCTGAATATGACAGCAGTTTCTACGTAGTGCCTTTGCCCATGGAGTCAGAAGCTCCATACAAATGTGGATTCTGGTTCTTTCAAGTTGAGAGGAAAGTTAAAAACTCACTTTCTAAAGATCTGTTTAGTTTTTTTCAGGTCACAAGTTTGCCCTTAATAGAGATCTTCTTGTCACTTTAATACCCAAAGTGACTTTTCTGGTGTAGGTGGCACAATTTGTAAGGTGTCTTGAGCCAGTGCTTTCCCGTGGGGGATTAGGACTGTCTGTTCTGGAAAAGTGCATTGTGAGAAGTAAACTTATTTTTTTTTCATTTTAGAAATGGATTCAGTACATACACACAGAACTTCTCAGGTGCTTTATGACTATTCTGACATCGTTACATAAAGAATTTAAAATTTTATTTACCTATTTACTTTTAATTGATTTTTTATTGAAGTATAATTGATTTACAATGCTGTGTTAGTTTCAAGTGTACAGCAAAGTGATTCAGTTATACATATATATATTCTTTTTTAGATTCTTTTCCCATATAGGTTATTACAATACACCGAGTGTAGTTCCCTGTGCTCTACAGTAGGGCCTTGTTGTAAGAATTTTTAATTTTTTAATTCTGTCACATGGCAGTTTTTCTGAACTCATGCTTTGCAAAGGAGCAAACTAAATATTGGGGAATGTTTGGTATTCATGTCAAAAATGGCTTCCACCGGGGTGTAAAATGCCACAGGTTGGGCTGGAGGGATGTAGATATGGTGTGTGTGTGTGTTTATCAATATAGGAGTGCTGAGAGGAGTGAGAGTTGTGTTGATCTACACAAACGTTATTACTTTTTTAACTTAAAAATATTTCAGATGGACTGGAAAAGGTAGGGACTTATATGTAATACCTTCCAGCTTCACCAGGTCTTAACATTTTGCCATATTTGTTTTAGGTCGTAAAACATTTTGGAAAAAGTTGAAGCTCTGCTTTTCTCCCTCCTGATCCCATGGTGTTTTTTTCTATTGGAATGCATTTTATTTGATGGCTTTGAAGACAGATTACATAGTGAGTAGTTGAATGGTGGTTTCCTGTAGGGAAATGAAGTTTATGCACCTCCCATTTTCAGGTTATGGTAACAGTGCTTCTGAAGAGGTGGTGTGAACCTGACATAGGGTCATTGAACAAGATGAGAAATGTATATATTTTGAAAAGTAAACTTGGTTGAATGTGGGCATTCACATTCCAATTAGTTGTTTGGCTTAAGCAACGTTCCAGAGCCACTAAGTAGTTTCTTCAAATTAACTGTTAATCTGTTAAAATGTCTGGACAATCACCAAAACTGACTGTTTTCCATGAAGACTTTGTACCGTGGTTTCCAAGGGTGTTTTCCTAGAATTGAATTCACTTTTGTTGGTTTTGGTAATTTTCCTCTAAGCATTTCCTTCAAGTTACGGAATTCTGACTACCTCTCTATTTTACTTACTTTTTTTTTTTCCTTTGGTTAAGTATAATACAAAAACCAAAAGGCTATTTATTTTTCCTACCAAGTTTCTCTGTGCTTTTAATGCGGTGCCATATTTTTCATTGTTGTTCACCTTTTGTTCAACTCTGAGCATCTGTTAAACTTGTATTGTGTTTTATAATCTAAATTTAGTTTTGATAGGTTCCAGAGAACAGGGGGAAGAACGTCTGTACTAAAATGTAGTTTTTTGGTGTGTGCTCTACTTTTTGTAAGTTATATATCATAATTAAGGAAAAACAGAAATTGAGAAGATTCACTAGCGATCCTATCACTCATAAATTTTTTTACCATATATTTTCCAAAAAAATTTATAAAATACATATTTTAACATAGGCTATAGTTTATAATGTGCATTTTTGTGTAATATTATGAACAATAAACTAGTAATGTATAAATAATTCCTAAATTACAATTATCTTATATACTCTAAGGTGGAGGTTGTATAATACAGTGGTAGAAACACAGGCTTTGTATCAAATAGACTTGGGTTTGGATTCTTGCTTGTCTGATTACTCAGTTTGTAGCTTGACCTTGGCCAAGGGACTTTATCTTGGGTAAGATTTAAAACTTCACTGATTCCTACGTGTACTCCTTTGTACAATGGGGATAATAATACCCAGCTCCCTGGATTGTTATATTGATTACATGAGAGAGAGAATATAATGTGCCTGGTGTATTGTAGGTACTCAGATAGTAACTATCATTATTTTTTATAAGGGAGATTACTTAATCAAAAGACAAGATTAGACACTGGCTATTTAAAGCAGTATCAAGGAAGAAGTTTCTAGATGCCTATATTGTATTTGTATTTACTATTGTAAAAGTGTGGTTAATGAGGCTTGTGTGAATAGTTTGGTAACTGCTCCTGTCCCCTTCCTCCCAGATTTGGAATAGGTAGCCATCTTTAAAATACATAATATGTATGGAGGCATTTTTTGAGAGACCTTCACATGGTAATGAAAAGCTGCTGAATATAATTGTGTGTGTGTGTGTGTGTGTGTGTGTCTGTATGTATAGACGCATGTGTCTCTATTTTAATGTTTCTCATATGTACGTTGTGGATCATCTGTCTCTATCCCTCTTAACCTGGATGTCTTTCTTAGCTCCAAAGAGCCTTCCCATGTACTTCTCTCCCCCATTTCCGTACTTTCTTCTTCTTTTTTAAAAAAATTTTATTTATTTATTTATTTTGACTGCGTTAGGTCTTTGTTGCTGCGCGCGGGCTTTCTCTAGTTGTGGTGAGCGGGGGCTACTCTTCGTTGTGGTGCGCAGGCTTCTCATTGTGGTGGCTTCTCTTGTTGCAGAGCACAGGCTCTAGGCATGCAGACTTTAGTAGTTGCAGCACGCGGGCTCAGTAGTTGTGGCATCTGGGCTCTAGAGTGCAGGCTTAGTTGCTCTGCAGCACGTGGGATCTTCCCGGACCAGGGCTCGAACCCGTGTTCCCTGCATTGGCGGGCGGATTCCTAACCACTGCACCATGAGGGAAGTCTCTCATATTTTCTTCCTGATTTTAACTTCGTGCTAACATGAATTAGCACCTATTCGTGTTATTCCTCCTGTTTACCAGCACTATGTACCTGTTGTTAGTTATTTATGTATAGGCATATTGAATTTGAAAAGTGTTATCTAAAAGGAATCTTAGTCATATGGTTCTCACATTCCACTTTACCTCTTTTCTTTTTTTTTTTTTTTTTTTTTTTTGGCGCGGTACGCGGGCCTCTCACTGTTGTGGCCTCTCCCGTTGCGGAGCACAGGCTCCGGACACGCAGGCTCAGCGGCCATGGCTCACGGGCCCAGCCGCTCCGCGGCATGTGGGATCTTCCCGGACCGGGGCACGAACCCGTGTCCCCCGCATCGGCAGGCGGACTCCCAACCACTGTGCCACCAGGGAAGCCCCAGCAATACCCTTTTTAATTAATTTCGAGTAATTTTATTGTGAGGTCATAGAAGATGAGTTTATTGGTGAACTCACGCCACCTGTGGGGTGTGTCTGCCTTGACTGTCCCTGTTTGCAGTCAAGTTGCTCGTCCTCTGCTCACACGTCAGCATTTTCTCCTGTTGGCCACCTGGTGCGATGACTCTGAAGCTGCTCTTTTTAATCTAAGATGAAGCTTACTTTCCCTTCATTTTACACACACACCCACACCCACACCCACACACACCATGTTGCAGTGAAGAGACTGTGTTTGGTTTCACATGAAGTCAGTTAAAGGAGACAAAATTAATAAATTCCTAACTTTGTCAGAAGGCTAAAACTTCCTGTTTTGGAGATTGGCATTCAGGGATGTAAATATAGTCTAAAATTTTTCTAAATTGGCATTTGAATGGCTTGCTTAAAAATCACTTAAGCTCATTGCAGCACTGTTTACAATAGCCAAGACATGGAAGCAACCTACATGTCTATCAACAGATGAATGGGTAAAGATGTACATATATACAATGGAATATTACTCAGCCATTAAAAAGAATGAAATCATGCCCATTTGCAGCAACATGGATAGAGCTAGAGATTGTCATACTGAGTGAAGTAAGTCAGACAGAGAAAGACAGATATCATATGATATCACTTATATGTGGAATCTGAAAAAAATAATACAAATGAACTTACATACAAAACAGAAATAGACCCACAGACATAGAAAGCAAACTTATGGTTACCAAAGGGGAAAGAGGGGAGGGATAAAGTTGGAGGTTGGGATTAACATATACACACTATTATATATAAAATAGATAACCAGCAAGGACCTACTGTATAGCCCAGGGAATTATACTTAATATTTTACAATAACCTATAAGGGAAAATAATCTGAAAAAGAATATATATATATATATATCACTTAAGTAACCAAAAAAACATGATATTCTGGGATCAGGGGCAGATAAAGGTGACTCACCTTTTATCTGAAAGTTTTTAAGCTATGTCCATAGGGTATTCAAAGGGGAAAAATGACTCCCCTTCAAGTTTATTAAACAAAACGTTTTCTAATTTCATTTTAAGTTATACATTTTTATTATAAATTCCCATAATACGGTCAGCCTCATAGTAGGGGCCTAGTATATTCTTGGTGAATGAATAACTATCTCATGACTGTTAACTATCAATTTGTTACTTGTTTTAAATTATATTTAGCATTGCAAGGGCTTCCAAGTAGATTCCACTATTTGATCCTCACATAATCTTGTGAGTTAGGCAGGAGAGGGATTTTCTTCATTTTACAGGGAGCTTAGTAGAGCTGCTCACGTATTACCAAAAGATGACTCCAGGGTTTGACTTTAGGACTTCAGCTTCTTATTCCATCCTTTGGTGCAGTGCTCTGCTGTTTTCCCATATTGACCTGGAAATATTTCAGTACTTCATATTGTAATAGTTGTTCATTTATTCAGCAGAATTTTATTGAGGGCATGATTTTAAGTTCTAGGCCTTTGTGGCTGAATGTAAAGACAAGGTTTCTACTCTCAAAAGGAAGACTGTCAGTAAATAAATAAACAATAATAATGATTAGCACATAGTAGGTGCTCAATAAATGGTTATTGACTGAGTGAATGAGTGATCAAAGTGATAAAAAGGAAATGAGGGCTTCCCTGGTGACGCAGTGATTAAGAATCTGTCTGCCAACGCAGGGGACATGGGTTTGAGTCCTAGTCCAGGAAGATCCCACATGCCACGGAGCAGCTAAGCCCGTGCACCACAACTACTGAGCCTGCGCTCTAGAGCCCGCGAGCCACAACTACTGAAGCCCGTATGCCACAGCTACTGAAGCCCGCCCACCTTGAGCCCGTGCTCCACAGCAAGAGAAGTCACTGCAGTGAGAAGCCCGCATACCGCAACGAAGAGTAGCACTTGCTCACCGCGTCTAGAGGAAGCCCGTGCGCAGCAGCAAAGACCCAATGCGCAACCAAAAAAAAAAAAAAAAAAAAAAGCCTTTAAAGTTATTAAAAAAAAAAAAAGTAAGTGAACAGTGAGTGTGGGGTTGTAAATGGATAGATTGATGAAGGAAGGTCTTCCTGAGGAAGTGACATCTAAGCCAGGGAAAGAGCATTTCAGATAAAAGGACCAGTACAGGCAAATGCCCTGAGGCAGCAAAGAGCTTGGCTTACTTAAGAGGACACCAAAGGTGGCCAATGGAGCTAGAGCATAGTAAGCTGGGGAGACAGGGGGTTCCACATGAAATTGAAGAGGAAGGGATCAATTTTTTAGGGCCTTGTAGACCATGTTGAGAAATTTGACTTTCATTCTAGTGTTGAAAGAGTTTTTCCACGTGTCTTAAGTTTCTGCACTGTCTACCTTTGTTCTGGACTGCCTTTTCAAGGATGATTTGTATGGTCAGCAGCCTTGGAAGATAGAGTGTCTCCCTCCAGAGCAAAGATCAGGCACACTATTGTCTAGTGTAATAAAGACAGTGTCTCCTGGGGAAAAGGTCAGACGGGCTTACTGCCCATTGTAGAAGACTTGGGTTCATTAAGCTCAGAATTCCTCTCCTGTTACACAACCCACTGCTGTGCAGGTGTCATCTGGCCTTCTTTGTGTTACCTCATGGGAATTGGGACTGAAGGGACTGGCACCAAAAGTGCTGATACTCTGGTTGTTGCTATTGCTATGAGTAATGAAGTCCTTTGTCTTTGACCCAAGAGTCTCATGTCTTCTGCCAGTATCCATACAACTGTGGCAGCTAACTTGTTAGTGTGAAATTAGGGTAAAATCGTACATCCTTCACATTCTTGGCATCTCAGTACATGGAAAGCATTGGGGGATTTTCAGCAGGGGGATAATATATACTTTAGCCTTTTAAAAAGTCAGTGTGGGGCTTCCCTGGTGGCGCAGTGGTTGAGAGTCCGCCTGCCAATGCAGGGGACGCGGGTTCGTGTCCCGGTCCGGTAGGATCCCACATGCCGCGGAGCTGCTGGGCCTGTGAGCCATGGCCGCTGAGCCTGTGCGTCCGTAGCCTGTGCTCTGCAACAGGAGAGGCCACAACAGTGAGAGGCCCGCGTATCGCAAAAAAAAAAAAAAAAGTCAGTGTGACCACTCTGAAAATTGATCAGGGGTAGAAAGATGAATGAGGAATGTGGGTCAGCTGTCTAGTTGAGAGATAACAGTGGCTGAGACCAGTGTGGTGACTGTGGAGGTGGGGAGGCGTGAGAAATTCAAGGTGGTCTTCAGGAGGTGGAAGTTATAGGTCTCAACAGGGTGGATACGGGCTGTGAAAGAAAGGAATGGAGAATGAATCCCAGGTTTTTGGTTTGAGCAAATGAATAGATAGAGATGGAGAAGCCTTACGATGATAATAAGCCTGTAAAAGGACTTTTTTCTCTTGTCATCACCACTTTAGCCTTTTTCCAGTCAGTTTATTTGCTTGACTCTCTCTCTCTGTGTAGAACTTTTATGCTTAGAATTACAGGGAAAGGGAGAATAAAAAGTAGTTTGTACAATTCGGGATCAAAGAACCACTGGTATGTACTTTTCTGGGAAGAACATTTTTCCTGTGTCTTCACGAATTGTCAAGTCCATTAATGTTGAGAAATGCAGCTCCTGCAGTCCCTTGATGAGTGGGTTGTCTCAATAACAGTAAATTAGATTAGCTTGGGAGGATTTATTTTTCAAATAGCCATATTGATTTTTACCCAAAGTTCATTATCTGGGAATTTACAATGAAACACTTTAATGTGTTTCCAGGTTTTCTCTTTTTTTGACGGTAAAGAAATACATTTTTTCTTATGTATGTTTCAGTTTTTAAATTTCCTTTAAAGCTGGGCTATTCTCCCTTAATTCTCAAGGATAATTACTGCTCATCTTGTGATCACATAAACTTAATAAAGTGGGATGAAAGAAACAAGTGCCTATGGACTAATTTATTCAGTTTGTCATCCTCACTGAGAAATTCCTCAGGATAACTTCTTGTCTCTGTAATGCCTGATGCTGATTTCAACAGCACCTGATTGCTTTTCATAAAGAAAGTAACTAAAAAGCTTAAAAAAAAAAAGACTTGGCCCTGAAGAGTTCTTTTAAATGCCTTCCCTTTTTTATCTAGTGAGATTTATTTTTTTGTGTGTGCTTTTTGTGTGCTTATTATATTTACAGGATGATTTTACGTTTCTTAACCTTTATATATTGTAGACGATTTTAGGCTACAATATAAAGCTTGAGTGCGTTTTGATTTATCTTTGCACCATCTTGCACATGTCCTTTTATTTCATTTGTTCTGTAGCATTTTCTTTAGTCTCTCACCTAGGTCTAGATTTTTCCTCTTCAGAAAGAGAAGGTTGATAGAGAGGGAAGATAGAGCTTCGTGAATTTGCGGGGGAGGGTTTGGGAGAGAGGCTAGGCTTACAATTATTTCTGATTCAGTTTATACTCTGCTCCCTGGAAATCAACAATGGAAACACTTACTCCATTTTTAAGATTAATTTAGAAAGCATGCACTGAGATTGCTAAATCATTAGTGCAGATCATGAGACTTTACCAGGTGGTGTGAGTTGTTATTAATCACTTCAGTAGACTCTGGAGATTTTTCTACCAGAAATGCAGTTAGAATGTGTTTATTTCTGAGTCTTTGAGAAGATAAATATACTATCTTTTTGCTTTTTTTTCCTTTTGTTTTCTTTTTACGGAGATCCATCTTTTGGGGTTTTAGCAGTTTTAAACCCCCTCAGGTGGTTGAGTGGTATCTAAGCTTCCCGGGATGTCCCAGTCTTTCCTTTGGAGTAGTATTGTTGTTCTGCCTTCCTATCTCATTGTATAAATTCTTCAAAAGGGCCCGACATTGTGTCACTGATTTCATGTTTCAAGCTGTTTCCTAAGTCATGAACAGATGCACCATATTTAGGCTGTGGTTGGAATTTCATGAATGGGTTGCTGGTCTTCTCTCCCTCGTCCCCTGATTTCAAAACAAAACCAAGAAACAATTAGTAGGATTTTACCAGGGCCCTCTAAAGAGAGATCTTATTAGTGACTGAATTGAACTAGAATTTGTAGCCTATGGAATGTGGTAGAAACTGTCCCTAAAGGATTGTGTCCCTGCCTTCAGAAAGATTTTTACCCCCCTGGTTTTGGCCTAGACTCTCCCATACCCTGAAAACCATTCTGGAAATGATTCAGGGGCACAGAAGGAGTCTTATCCTCAGAATCGTAACTTTACTTCTCCTTCTTTCCTCTGTTGGAGGAATAGTAGAGGGCACAGTAGAAAGAGGATTTGAGTCAGACCTGGATTTGCATCTGAGCTCTTGTTTATTAGTTGCGTGACCACAGGCAGCATACTTAACCTCTTTAAGCCTCAAATCGCAAATGTAAAATTGAGACCGTGCTAGACTTCGTGGTTTGGTGAAGCACTGTTGTGTCTGTTAAGGAACTGGTGCTCAGCACGTGTAGGTTCTCACTAAGAACCGGAACAGGGTCAGGACTTGAACTTGCTGTGTGTTCCTCCAGGATCCCACCCTCCTGCCTCCCTCTGGAGGGGAGAGCTGTCCTGAATTTTATGTTCAGCACTCCCTTGCTTTTTAAAATGAGTGTATCTGTAGACAATACGGCAGTCCCCCCTTATCCGAGGTTTCTCTTTTTGTGGTTTCAGTTACCTGTGATCAGCTGTGGGCTGAAAATATTAAATGGAAAATTCCAAAAATAACCAATTCATAAGTTTTAAATCGTGCACTGTTTTGAGTAATGTGATGAAATGTCACGCCATCCCAGGCCGTCCCTCCCCTGATGTGAACCATCCCTTTGTCCAGTGTATCCCTGCTGGTTAGTCACTTTGTAGCCGGCTCAGTTTATCAGATTGACTGTTGTGGAATCGCACTGCTTGTGTTAAAGGGATCCTTATTTTACTTAATAATGGCCCCAAAGCACAAGCATAGTGATGCTGGCAATTCACATGTGCCAAAGAGAAGCTGCAAAGTGCTTCCTTTAAGTGAAAAGGTGAAAGTTCTTGATGTAATAAGGAAAGAAAAAAAAGCATATGCTGTTGATAAGGTAAGAATGAATCTTCTACCCATGAAATTGTGAAGAAGGAAAAAGAAATTTGTGCTAGTTTGCTGCCACATATCAGGCCGCAAAAGTTATGGCCACAGTGTGTGGTAAGTGCTTAGTTAAAACAGAAAAGGCATTAAATTTGTACAATAAGTTATTTTGAAAGAGACTGCATTCACATAACTTTTATTACAGCGTATTGTTGTAATTGTTCTGTTTTATTATTACTGTTGTTAATCACTTACTGTGCCTAATTTATAAATTACACTTTATCATGTGTGCATGCATGATATGTAATGTATGCGTAGGAAAAAACACGGTATGTATAGGCATACCTCATTTTATTACACTTCGCTTTATTGTGCTTCACAGATACTGTGTTTTTTACAAAGTGAAGGTTTGTGGCAACCCCGTGTCAGGCACTTGCTCACTTCGTG